>NC_065531.1:4756590-5356590 GCF_020184175.1 Aphis gossypii | reverse complement strand
CGGCTATACTGCAGTATAAATCATTTAATATTTATCTACATTTTACGACAAACCGATCGATTAAGTATTTGCTTCTTTTTCAATTAATCTCAAAATAATAAATTTGAATAAATTTTATACATAAAGCAAATAGCAGCTCCACACAAATATTTACTGTAGTGATGTTCAGAGTCTTATTAAATAGCATCAGACCCGAAAAATATGACGTAACTTCGCATATTACTATTTTAACACATATTATAATATCTCGTAATGTATCAATATATTAAAGTCTTTGGACACATAACTCTAAGCAGTATGGTTGATTTATCATATTATTTTAGCTGAAAATGTGATTGCTTTATTTTGATTTAATTTAAATATTTTAATAATTATTTTAGCTGGAAACGATGATTTTTATTTCGTTTGAACTATTTAAATGTCATTCAAACAATAGCTACACCAAGATATTTTCGTCGTAATTTCTTATAGTATTGTATACCATTTGAAGTTAATACGTTTCTTCTTCTTAGGTGTATGACTGTGTTGTTAAACTTTGGTCGTTCGTTGTGATACTCGTATCAAAGTATGCACTTATACGATTCCGATACATCCTACGAGGGGAATAAAAGTACTTCTACTAATACTGCTGTAGTAGCATTGTACATTGTGTTTTAGAAAGTTATAGACGTACTTAACTACACATTGTTTTCCGAATAACTGTCTGTGTTTTTAGCTATTACATTTTAGCTATAATCGTGAAAATGTTAAGTTACAACCTTAATATTCTTAATTTTTTAATTTAAAATACACAATTATCTTTTTCATAATAAATATTATATTGTTTTATTAAAACTTAAAACATTTTGAATGGTCATAATATAATTAGCAGCAAAATCATAATATACTTATCACCGATGGTATATTTAAAATATTATGGCAATTTTCATTTATAATAATTATAAAAAAAATAATAATAATAATCAAACCATTTACTATTGCATTAAATGAATCAGCATTGTGTTTACATTCATGTTTTTAGTTATGGTTTCAATTTGCAAGTGAGCATTATGATTGGATTCCGTTTTTAAACTAACAGATTTTCGTATCCCTCTACTGTTTCTTCGTTTTGGTTCTTTACTAAAAGAAAACACGTAGGAACGTTAACCCAATGGGTAAAAAAATGTCATTTTTCGTTATTGTGTGACTTTCTACGATCTACATTTCATTCACTAACTCTCACCTTTCAACTAAACATTCCGCTTCTTACGCATTTTATTCGCGTCCGTGTTATTTGTCTTTTTGGTTTTACTACTATTCTAGCTTTTTTTGCTTCCTTCATTCCATTTACATGTGAATTTCGTTTTTCATTTTAAATGTTAAAAAAAAAATCTCATATTGTCTAACTTCGCATTATTTTTACCAGTCAGTACCGTGACGCATTTCTGCAGTAGTGATTTAAAGTATAACCGTTTTGTACTACGATCTGAGATTGGAATAGTGTCACGTCGTTCCATTTAAACATTCCCAAAAAGTCCATTTACAATTTTAATGGTGCTAAATGACAGTTTGAAGCGTATTTGCGTATTGATAACATTTTAGTGCTTGTGTACAACATCTATAATATGTAATATGTATCGCTACCATCACTATACCAACCGTTTGCAGGGTCTCAATGCAATTTTTTTTAATAGTATTTCCGTATTGAGCAAAATTATAGCGTAGCTGTTACCAGGTTAAATTGGCAATTATAATTAATGTATGACAAAACTTAAAAACCAATAAGTTATTCCTTAGAGATGTTGTTCGTCATAAAAATATTTTTACACGTCTTGCTAATACGGTTTATGAATTAGGTATATATAAATTATAAAATATTAATACAGTTCAAACGATAATTTTAACTTGAAATTATTATCATTATATGTATTTTATCGTTTTTAATAGATATTGATTGTAACATGATTTGAACAATAAATTCAATTTAATATTCAACAGATTGAACGTGACAGTGTAAATATTTAATTCTGAAATGTTTTAGTTTCGTAAAATATAACTATATTTTTATGGTGATATATAGGTATATATATATACTGTTATTGGTTGTTAAAATAAACTCCGGCGTCATATTAAAATGTTAACGAGAAAATACTTATATATTTTAAAAAAACAACATAAAACAACAGTTTTTTTTTTAAATTCGTTCGTATCGGTACACAGTGGATGTTATTATGATATTCTAAATATTAGTAAGTTATATTGAGTTGTTCCATAGTTAAGGAACAACGCGTTAACTGCAGGACTATTTCTTTCAACACCAAACACAATAGAAATATATTGTTCAAATGTGCCGGGATTTACTGATGGTAAGTAATCTCTGTTTTCTAACAAAACATGACTCAATGAAAAGTCCCTTTTTGTTCGTCGTATAAAAGTTTACATACATAAATAGTATTATTTCTCGTTTTCCATTTATAAATGTAAAAAGTCCAATAAATATATGTATGTGCTTTATACATACATACAAGTTTGTACGTATGTTTCACGGTGGTATAAAATATAAGTACTTTTTTTCCAAGTGTTTGTTTATCGTATATTATAATGTATGGGTTTGGTCACTCGCGAAAGTACCAAAGTACTAATATATAGGTGTATAGAGCACTGACAACTGAATACAAAATGTTTAAAACATTTTGTCCACTATATTATTAATGTTTTTTTTTTTTTTTAATTTCAAAGTAAATTGCTATTATTATTATTATTTTTACTCCAGTTTCAATCATTGTGTATTAAAATATATAGGTAGGTAGTAAAATTAGTACATTTCATCATACAAAAATTAAAAATTAGGTTATGATCAAAAACAACGAGATGAGTTCTTATTTGAAAAATTCAGATTTTATTTAATGGATGTTAAATATTCAAAGAGGACTCGTATTTAAAATTTACTGAAAATGGCGCAAGCAGAGCTAATTTTTAATAATTAAAAATATTTTTAAAATAAATTTTTTTTGTTATGTTTCTAGCCACAGTTGTTGTGACCCTGCTCCGACCGTGCTTTCGGGTGCTGGCATATGCTTGATAGTGTTGGGCTACACAATGTTTGGCGCTTTCACTTTCATGACGTTGGAAAACGGTGGACGAGACAGTGTGCAATCAATCCGAGGCGGTCAGCAGCAGCATCAACAACCACAACCCCAACCTCAGACCCAGCAACAGCAACAACAACAACAGCAGCACAACCAGCCGCAACAGCATCAGCAACAGCAACAGCAACACCAGCAACAGCAACAATCGCAATCACAGTATCAGCTAGCGAGGAACGATAAGCTCAGGGCGCAGACTGTTGAGAAGCTGTGGAAAATCACAGAAGATTTAAATATCCTTTACCGTGACAACTGGACTAGGCTTGCCGAAGAGGAGATTCTCAAGTTCCAGGACTCGTTGATCAGAAAGTACGGCGGTCCCAACCAGGTAGACCGAAGACATCGTTGGAATTTTGCATCTTCGTTCCTGTACTCATTGACGTTGATCACCACTATTGGTAAGTCTAACTATATGTAACATAAAAACCATGGCTAATAATACTATGATCTACATACACTTCTTCTACCAACAGTCAAATAACTGATGTGTAACAACAAAAACAATTATAATATTTCCTCTTAAACAGAAACAATCATACTTCATGTATATCCAAAAAAAAAAATAAATTCTAATACATCTAATGAATTACCTAATATATTTATCTAATGATTCTTTAACATGATTAAGTGTCTCTCATGATTGGTCTATTCAATGTTAGTAAATCATTAAACCAATCAATATATTTATGCAACTTGGAATAAATATAATTAAATTAAATTATATACATGTATGCAGATCCATTTGTACTTTCATGTAGGTATTATAATAACGTTTGGTGTATAATAAATTGTATTATCAAAGGTTGATCCGGTACATCGACAATATAATGTTAACATAATGTTATTGTTATTATTAAAAATATAATATATTATATGAAAACTGAGTTACATACAATATTGGAATAACGTCATTATTCTTATAGTATTGGAATTTGTTCGTATTTTATACTCTTGCATCGATCGATTTATTAATTAATAACATTCTTTCGAGTACCAAAGTAAAAAGAAATAATTTGAAATTTTCTATTATTTCGTGGAAAGAAATATGATTAGTTTTTTTTTATGATTACTTTATTACTTCTGTCGATTTAATGTGGTTTTTATATATTTTTACACTTTTACACTTCGAAAACTACTAACACCGAATGATTATTAATCTTGCTGTCAACTTTTGAAATTTTCTGTCATGCGTTTCAAAGCAAATTTTAATGGAAGACAAACGAAAACCAATTTAATTAAATATTTTGTATTATAAATTTACTATTAATTCTTAATAATTCGGTAACGAGTTATGTCAGCATTTTCAGCATAATTATGTCAAATTAGTTGTTGAGAGTAAAGGAACATTTTAACATTCATTCGAAATATTGTGAAGTGACTCATTTATAAAATAGTTGGTACTTAAAACGTGGTTTGGATATTATGTACATTTGTAATAATTATTACAGAAGAGACATTATATAATAGGCATATTATATTATGCTAAATTTTTAACATATTTGTCGACTGCGTTGAAATGTTATATAGGTGTACAAGCACACGTGTATTTTACTTTCAACAACACCTCGACACGTGTCAAATCTTTTGATGCTTTTTCTGTGTCAGCTCCGTTGATAAATTATTAATTAAACTGCAAGATGTCAGTTTTCACTGTAGGGCACTATAAATTAAAATATTTTAATGGTAAATGAATAATTTGATAAACAACATTACTTGCATCTAATAACTATTTCAATCGACTTTGTACACACAAGTAGTACATAAATAAGGAAAAAGTTTTATCAATCACAAATGAGAAGGGGAAGCGAAATTAGAATAAAAAATATGACAAGTTGAACTGTATATTTCATACGTCGTAACTCGTAAAATTTTTATCCATAGAAATTAAAAATGTTTTACAAATCACTAATAAATAATTAAATTTTCATAGGTTTTAAAAAAACTTGATATTCATTAACAATAATATCCTAAGTATATACTTGTTATTGTAGTAGAATCCATTTTAGTACACACACTACGTATGCCATTAAATTATAAAACAGAGAAATAATCCAAATGATTCTCCTTCTCTTAATACCGCCCTTGATGTAAATTATAATATTAAGAGTATCTTCGTTATAAAACATAAAAAGGCATGTATCATAAATGGATTTAATAATGTTCACAAGTAGAAAATGGTACTCACATGTGTTATAAAATATAATATGTATCTGTATTAAACATTTAATTACGCAATATAATTGCATACCGTCTTGAGTTTATGTAATTTATTTTTATTGGCAATTATAAGATGAAATATACGAGTATGTTCGTGAGAAAATTTGTCGTCCCTTGGTATACAGAATTTTAGTTTTTAATTATACCGTTTGGATTAGAATCTGACAAATGTGAGAAAATGTCAACGTTTTTAAATAAGTGTACTGTGGGTTGTTTCAGTGTATCATAATCGAGGAAAATTTCGATGAAATAACAATAGTTTATCAAACGAAGCCGAAAAAGAACAATGGATATTTTTAAATATATACGTCCACGCTAAAATGTCTTTATATTGATTAAATGTATTAAAAAAAAAAAAAAAAAGTTGAAATAATAACTGAGGGAATAATAATAAACCACATTGGTGTGCAAAATTTAGAAATATATATTAAAAAGGGCTATTCGTATGAAACAGTTTTACAGTGCTTAAAATGCTTCATTTTCATATACTATAATCTCGAAGTATATATATATTTTTTTCTGAAATGACACTTGTAAATTATATTTTTTATTAATTAAAATATTCCATGTTCGTATAGCGCTGTAAGTCAGGGCTTAAGCTATCACATTATAAAAACTAACATGAAGTGAAACTGATTTAAAGCTGAAAACTAATATTTTTTTTAATATTAAATAAAGTAAAATATTTTTTGAAGAGAAACATTGCATTCAAATGAATAATGTAAACTAAGTAAACTAACCAACCAGGAAGTAATTTAGTTTTAAAAAATGAGTTAATAAGTACTTATTAAAAAAAAAAAAAACTTTTCCAATTATTATTTGAATATATTTTTCAAAACGTATTTATCTACAAATATAGTTTAAAAGCATTTAAAATATTTTTAAATACTTATATTTTTAAAATTATAATTTATAAAATAGTTATATTGATTTATAACTATGATTAAAAACTTATTAATTATTACTTATTTGATATAAAATATTAAAGACACACATATTTTTAAAGCTATCTTCTCAACGGCTCCTAGCAATACGCTGTAGTTATAACAGAATTATTTAATGCTGAATGTATTAAATCTTTACGGTATTTTATTTTAAAAATTTGTATGTATTTAATATTTTTAAATATACAAGATATAAAAATAAGTAGGTAGGAATTTGAAATGTATTTAAAATACAAAAATACATACTCGTATTTAAGTACTTTAAAATTTTGTATTTGTGTATACAATTAATATGAACTCAATAACCTAAATATTTTAAATCCTATATTAAAACTGAAACATATTGGTATTTTTGACTTTTTACAATGATGTAAGTACCTATAGTATTTTGGTTATAACAGCGATTCGAATGTTCATACTAATTTATTGAAAATCTAATTTAGTTGTCCAGTTAGTCCAGTGTTTTTTTTTTTACATTTTTAGATTTGTTTACTATGATTTTTCTAAGTACTTAGTAAACAAATTACAACTATCAAACATTTTCAAAGTAATTTAAGCATATATAAGAATGATTTTTAATAAAAAAAAAAAAAATGTTGTATGAAATTTAATTTCTTATTGCTCTGTATTTAATAACAAGTATACTGAATACCGCAATCTTTTGAAAAAGTTTGATCGTATATATAATAAGGTGTACAATAATATTATAAACAAAGCAATAGTAAGCAAGGTTTTAATAATTTGTTTCTAGTCTTATTAAAATTAAATTTATCTGATTTCAAAGAATAATTCAAATATCAAATACCTATAGTTTATTTATATTTTCTTTATTGGAGAAAATATTATTGATATAATACATCTTATTAATAAGGTTTTGGTTAAATATATTTTAAAAAATAAAGCAAAGCTTTTAACATGCTCTTTTTTATTCATATTACTATGTTATTGTATACGAATTTTCTATGATATTAATTGATAATATACAATTGTGTTAATTATGATTAATACTCTTAAATACTTGAACTGCTGTAAAGAGTAAACAACAAAATTATCTACCAATTATAATCAAAAATATACCTAACCACAAACATTATTATGCTTTTATTCACATAAATAAATAAAATAAAAATAACCCAATTTTTTTTATAACAAAGGATCTGTAAGAGAATTCTTAAGTTTTTTTTTACCGTTTTTTTATTGCTTTAATATATTGTAAGTGTAATAGTAAATAGTTTGGTTTAGAATTTGAGTTACAAAAAAAAAAAAAAAAAATCAAAATTATGCTCTTTAAAACAATTTCAGCTCTAGAAATAAATAATCGTCAAACGCATTATGCATCCCAAACGTTGTAATAATAATTTTTTTTCGAATATATTATTACGTGCAAAAGTTATTCAAATCGTTTTACCAGTAATTTCGATTTGTATGAAACTCAACGTACCGTCGAACTCAGCGATGTATGTTTAAATTATGGTGCTGAAAAAAACACATTTTTTTCTTGTTTATTTGTTCGGCGGTGAAAAGAAAAACGTTAGTCGACCTTATGGAAATATACGCATACACGCATCTATACATCATTCGGGTAGTATCTCTGTGTTGAGTTTTCTTTTCTATTCTACATTTTTTCTTCCCCTTAAACTCGAGGGTGTTCAAAGCGTATACATTATAATATAAACATCGTAAGATAAATTAGTATCCAGTAACCGAATGTATTATATTTATTTTCTTATACGCACTTTGAAAAATTAATACAGTTCAAATTCAGTTAAAATTAAATTAGATTAGAATCTAATGTGTGTGTTAAACGCGTATTTTCCGAAAACATCTACCAGATCTAACTTTAAAACTAACCTTAACAAAACTTATCGTAAATAAACACCGTTTATTATGTTGATGAATATCGACTTTTAGAAAATTATTAATACGTTTAATATGATTGTCCTGAATATTTACGTATATTTATTGACTTTTTCAAGTTTATAAACAGTAAATCATTAAAACCAAAATTTGATTGAGTGTTTTTCAGTCATTTTATTTTGTTTACGAAAAATAACCGATCCTTGATAATAAGTTTCAAAGATATTGGAAGTATGAAGATTTGAACATATAATTATTGATTTATGTATATTAATTTATCAAAATTCATAAAAACGCCTAGGTATAATAAATATTAAACAACATATTATTACATATATATTTTCGTTTTTTAAAACATTTTTAAGGTCGAATACTCTTAATATAAATATTTTGAAAACTGGACAACTATGTGTTCAAATTTTAAATAAATTATAAATACTTGCATGCAATTTTTCAGAAAAAAAAAAATTTAAACAATTTAGTATAAAAATTGGTGGTTCAAATTTTCTAAAATAACCCAAGTCCACCTCATCTCATTATCCTTTTTAAGTAAGTAGTAAAAAAGCGATTTAGAATCATATGTTATTCAAGAATAATTAATAATTCCAAAAATTAGTTTATTAGATTTGAGTAAATTCATTATTAAATTAAAAAATTGCGTTGAATTAAAAATGAATCTTTTAAAGGCAAAATCGTAAAATGTTAACGATTTAGGTTTTTCATTCGTATACATCGATTTGGAAATAAAAAATATCTGACGCGCGAGAGTGTAATGTATAGTTTTATACATTTAATGCATAAATTTACGTATGACTGATCTACGTCAGGTATACCAATTTACCAATCGTAATATTATACGAAGTTTTCGATCTAAATAATATACATAATATAACTATCATCAAAAATATATTATGTATTCATTACGTCAGTAGAACGTCAAAAATACTGTCAGAATATTCTTCGATATTAATTTTTATTTTTGGCTTTTTTTTCTTGTAACTACGTATAGATACAGCGATACGCTTAACTGTATAAAAGTTAAATACATCACCTCTTTCCATGCATTCCTTTTCCTGCGCAATGACTTTTAATTAATTGCAAAATTCAAACGCGTATAATAATAATATATGGATCGTGTTCGGCTGGTAATACGCGCACACTTCTTAGCACAATAGCACACGGCTATACGGTGAACATTTATTTTATTCTAATAAAATGGCTTGTGATGTACATAACGCGTATGAACTTGTTTCAAAGGTAAAATTTAATATAATTTACTATCGCCGTATAAAGGTATAATATAGTACTAGACTGCACCCGCATTCACGCATATTGTGCTTACAGGTACCTATAAGCTCGTTCTAAAAACAAACTGTTAAACTGTAAGCTGTAGCGGTAGGTAGGTAGGTAGTTCATCGTTGTAATATTATATTCAGTGTAGATGGTTCTGAATGTTAAACGCATAACTTACGGAATGGATTTTTTTCTCTCTTTATAGAAATATATTATTTTTGTCAAAAAAATATTATACCTACCAGGATAAACAACCCCTAACGGTGTGACCTTTAATAATTCATCTTAATTTGTTGCGACTTTTTCCGTGTACGGCTGTTGTTTTTATTTTTCGTAAAAATACGGACACGTATAATAATTTATACATGCCGTTTGGGCGTCTATACTGCACTAGGTGCTTATACTTGGAAACTAATAAAGTAACACGCTTTTCGCATGTACATCATAAATAATATATAATTATTTCATATTTGACATATTAATATGTTCTATATATTATATAACAGTTTTATTTTTCGTGAATTACTATATATTATTGTATCACGTTTAGGCGTTTGGGTTAAAACAATATTCAAAACTAAAAACAAATTACACATCGTTTTCACATATCTACTTTAAAATCGTCGTAGAGATAATTGTATTTTTTTTTCACTATAGTGAAAAAGATCTTTTGGAATCAAAAGATAAAAATATATTTTATTTAATATAGTACGAATCTTAACTAATCTGAAATAAAGACCGCGTTAAATAGCAATGTCAATATTATGACACGTTTATACATAAACAAAAAATTATTTCATTGTCGACCTACAATACATAAAATATCAATAATCATATAATTTATGACAATAACATAAAATGATAATTTATGTAGTTGGATTAAAGTTGTACGTCTAATAATAATAAAAATTGCTATTGTCGTAGCACTTTATTTATTTGTTCAGAAACCACGCCTTATTCTCACATGATTGGCATTTATCGGATCCCCTCTTTGTTATTCGCTTGTACTAACCTTTTTTTTCAATTTAATGGTCAGATTGGATTTGTAGATGATATATATATTATACATCCACTAACTGAGCTGTACAATATAATACACGCTATTGTTTTTACCCTCTTTATTTATATAATATGTTTATTTTATAGAGCCACCATAATAATTTAATATACCTGCCCCAGTTTATAATTTATATGCGAATACAAAAACAATAATTATTTTAATATGGTTTTAATTTAATACAAAATATACTACAACTGTTGTCTTTTAATATTTAATATTTATCAATTTAAAGTTAGAGAATAGTTTTGAAAATAAACTATTAATAAACTTAACTTAACAAAGTGAAAATATTATTATTTCAGTCTAGTATTTTTAAATTAAAAAAATTAATTCATTTTAAGAAGATTACTACATCAAAAGATGTTTTATAAGAGTTAACTGTGATAGTATTAAGTCAAAATATAATAATAATTATTATTATAGAAAAATGAACATAGAGATTGTGCAGTTTGGGATGTAACAATGACTATTTATTAAAATAATTATATTATAGATTTACTATAGCATAGTAAGTATATTAAATATTTTGGTTTAAACACTAGGAAATATTCTCCGAGCGTTTTAAAATGTTGTAGAAATATTGTAAAGACCATTAATACAAAACTTTGGTAAATTATTGAAGAATACAATGTAATTTAATAAGCATTTAAAAAAAGCTGATGTTGAATGATATTTTGACTTAAATAGATAATTATTGTTTTTTAATTATTAATTATAAGTCAAATAAATATCTTAAGCAGTTTACGTCAAATAATGGAAATTAATTTTTTATCAAAAAAATATTTTACCTACCTATCATTATAATAATTTATTTTATAAGGTGCCTTTAATTTTCCAAGAAAAATATATTATCAGAAATTATAAAATAAAATGGATGTTGAAGTATTTTAATCACAAAAGTTTGATTTTTTTTTTTTTTTGTTACCGTGTTTGGTTTATAACCACCGGCTATAATAATAATATTTTTGTGTCATAAAAATATAACATCGGGAGTGCGTATAATATTTCAAAGCATTGTCGCATTCTCGAATGCAAATATTCATAACGATAATAATTGTGAACGAGAAAAAATCAAATAAATATTTAAATTAGGAATCTCATCAAAAATCAACTATAATCGTACCTAGGGTGCACAGAAAAATTATCGTAGAATAAATGACAGAACACGCAACATAAATAAATGTTTATTTATAAGTGGTTTTGTTAGGAAAGTTGAAGAAAAGAGTTCCGGTTTTTACAAAGACTTTGTTTTTAATGAATGTGGCGAACTTCTCATAAATAACATTTTCACTGAAATACAAAATATATGTCGGAAGAACAAAATTCGAATATAGTTATATCGGAAAGCGCCATTTAATTGATTCATCGAATTTATCAATTTAATAGTATAACGAATATAATAAAATAAATATAGTATTTCGTTTGTATAGTATCATGGAGTGAAAAATATAGGTATCGGTATGTAATAATATGTGTTGCAGCCGTAAACTAAGTACCTACTATGCGTGTAAAAGATGTGTACGATCGATGTGCATGGAGTATTATAAATTTATATCCATCTTGAATTTCATAAAAACTGGTCATTTACTAGTAAAACTGAGGGAAGAATGAATGTAACAAAGAGATATAATATAGCATTTTAACAATTCGTAACGTAGTAAATGTATAATATGTAATATGTTACATTATGTTGTGTGCGTGTGATATAAAGGATTCGAATACCTGAATTGTATATATTGATATACGTATTAAATAATATTGTAACAGTATTATTATAAATAATAAGTCTAATATAAAAGAATTTTTGGACCTAAAATCGGCGTATTTAAAAATATATCTGTGTATAGGTTATGCAGTTTAACATACTGCAAATCCATTTACTAATTGTGACCATTTGGGAAACACATAATTAATATTATTAAAATTATACTTAGCCACATGGGCAGTATGGTCTTATATTGTGATTAGTTATTTTATACATCAGTAGATGGATAGATTTAATCTACTTAGTAAAGTAAAAACTGTTTCCTGCTGAAGTTCAAGAGCAAACATAAGGAAGTTGTGTCTGTTCTAACATTTATTATACAAATATATACTTCTATATTTTGTATAATTATATGTGTATTAAATTTATATACATGATATATAGTATAAAATAATTAATTTTGTTTAATAATATTTTAAAGTTCAAAAAAGATATAATTAGTTATGCAATTTTAGTACTCGTATATAATGTTTATAATGTTTCCAGTTTTCACCGTAGTGTATGATGATGAAAAAAGTTTATTATATAGGTTCACATATAAAATGTCTTAAACTTAATTGATTAAAAGATTAAATTATAATTTTATAAATTGTCTAATATTATATTCAGTTGAAGTCTCAAAATATAATTTTTATTTATTTGTGAGTTATTCCACAATCAGCTGTTGTACGTTCTTTTACAATAGTTATGCAATAATAAGTATATATTATACAAAATTGTGCGAGTAACTAATTTCTTTCAATTAAAACTAAATAGTTATTGTACTATACAACTACCACTAAAGATAACATTTATGTTAATTGTTTTCTAAAATTTTAAATTTAATTGGCGAAAATGTTAATTAATGTTAAATTGGAGTAAAAGTTAGAAATTAGTATGTATAAAATATAGATTTAAAAAGCCATTTTAAATTTAAATGTGAAGTATTATATTAAATTAATAATTATTATTGATGATTGATTAATTAAATTGAATACGGTGGTAAGTGGATCGGGCAGTAATTTACTTTTTTAAAACACTGTGACACCTTTAATACAATATATGTTGAACACTGTATGCTGCAGTATATGGTGTTTTCGGACATATAACTTGATTTAAACTATGTAGGTATGTAATACGAGAAAATGTATTTTGAACTTTTGATTTTTTATATTAAATATTATATATTTATTATTATCCAGTCGTCGTGTCAGCCTGTAATTTTATGGAACATCATGATTTTTGTGGTAATTACTAAAATGGGTATAGGTAATTACTTAAACTTGTTCTAATAGATAATTGAATGTATTCAATCAAACTCGTTAAGTTAGAAAGTTACTATGAATTAAAATTAACTAGGTTTAAACTAAAAATGTTTTCATTAAACGAAACTTTAAAATTTAACTTTAATTTTCCGGCTAGATATTTCTAAGTTTTTATAGTATAGGTATTTTAAAATCAAACGTGAGAGTTGTATCCAGTAATTCGACTAGATTCGTGCAAAATTTACTGAGACTGAATGCGTCCAATGTTGTAAGTAAATGTTTAAAATAAAAAAAATATATGTATTAAATTGAAGTATGTAGATTATAGACCCTCTGAGTTCAAACATTTGTGAGTAATTTTCCTACTAGATTATGCAAATATAAACTCCACCTTAAATTATTTTTATCTAAAATAATACGTAATTATTGGATGCCTCAAACATCTTAAATACGTTTACATGAGTGTATGTTTCAAGTTTTACTATCAGTGCACTCAGTGCAGCTGATGTATTATTATTGAATTAAAGTTTGT
This sequence comes from Aphis gossypii, assembly GCF_020184175.1. Taxonomy (NCBI): domain Eukaryota; kingdom Metazoa; phylum Arthropoda; class Insecta; order Hemiptera; family Aphididae; genus Aphis; species Aphis gossypii. The sequence goes on along the minus strand of NC_065531.1, from coordinate 5,342,553 downwards.
GAAGGTTTTGAAAATGTCGTAAACATTGTTTCATCTTCATTAAGTGTTAGATTGTTGTCACAAAGACACTTATAAACTTTATTCAAACCACTAGTAACTTGAGAAGGAATTCCTTCTTATGATTTTTCCATGAGAAGTAAACAAGTAACTTGTGCTTATTTATATATGTATTTATTTTTCTTGTTGCTCTTTTTGATGATCAAATATTTTTGTCATTATACTGTTCACTATTATACGTTTTTACGTATATTATGTTATCATGCGTTCTTTAAACGAATAAACGTATCGATAAATGTTTACGTGTATATCTATTTGTGTTTAAATTGTTCAATGTTTTTCGCAACACGAATGAAACAATTATTGTGTTACCTACATTATATTAAAATGTCGATGGTTGCATGGACCGTATATAATATATTATGTACTAGTATAATATATTATAATAGTGTGATAAACGTCGTGTTAACAGTTCAATACGTGCGCGAGAAGTAAATACGAAAAAATATCAAATCAAAATATTAAGACTCTATTTCGTCACTATTTTCCCGTTTTATTTTTCTCCAATACTTTCATTTCAACACGTTTTCTATGATTCCGCTATAAAATATAGTTCAGTGTACATAATATAATATCGTCTAATTATTATGAGTATATACGTATTGTATTGTATAACAAATATTAATAATATAATATTATATGTATTCAATATCCTTTAAAAAAAAAAGCCAATTCTTTTACTATAAAGTTGAAAGTTAAAATTATTATCTAATACATCTAGGAAGAATGTATTTATATTTTAGTTAAGAATTGTCTATAAGAATGATAAGAACTGTAGTGTTGTAATGTAATTAACTAGTGAGCATTTTAAAATTATCATAACTAGTTTCAAAATTTGAATATCAATACAAATCTTCAAGATTTCATCATAGATAATAATCTCCACTTTTAAGGTAATTAATTTTTATAATTGAGAAATCCACTCAAATATTGAAAACAAAAAATTAAAATATATTATTATGAATGTGAAACTATCAATATTATAATTTTATAGATGGGGACAATGCACGCGTTTATGGTACCTAACCTGCTTAGTATAATTCGAGTATTTTCCTTTATATCTTTGGCTATAATTGCATCTGTTGTATTTTCCAAAGAACATATTTATAACCTGTGTTATTCCATGTGTTAATTTCTACAGTTGCAAGTTTGTGATATCTATGTTCGGGAAACACGTCCTATATCTTCTTGATTCCAAGGTGTTTCGTTTGTTGAGATTTGATATGTCCAAGTAACGGTTGTTGTTCTCCATTAATTGTATTGCAAAGTTATTAGCTTAATCTAAGGATACTAATGTTGATGTCAATCATAGTTTTTTATGGATGTTTTTAGGTATGTTACTTATTTAAAAAAGTTTTTCCTCGATAATGGACTACAGTTTGCTTAGAGCCAGCTATTAATGGTGTGGATGTTTTTATTCAAAAACCTATATTGTTTTTATATATTGCTGGTCACGCTCATCCTGCAGATGTCTAAGGATGCTATAATAGCAACGACTTGCTCTAAAAAAGTTCAGGTGTTGGTTTTGCCAGCTGCTAAGTGATATATTTAATTTAAGGCTACATTTACCTTCTTCACGTGACACGATCTGTTCATTACTAGGGATGAATATTCCCCGTCTTAATATCCTAAGACAATTTCAGTTATTATAGTATCAGCTGCAGGAGATTAGCTCACCTTGTTGTCACGGTTAGTTTCCCAAGTAAGTTATTTCATGCTGTGATTACCATCTAACTATTTTGCAATTATTTTAAAATATCTTGTCATGGTGATTATTATAGGTAAGTTGGTGTTAATGTTTATTGAAGATTAATGTCTCACTATTTCTTCAATTTCTAACTAGTTTTCATTAATTTCAAACAACAATTAACAGAAAATAAAATATTCTGTTAAAAACAAATACAATTTTTTATGTTTAAAATAAATGATTCCGATTTTAACGTTAAAACGATAAAAATATGATTATTAAAATGCATTATTTATTTATATATATATATATATAATTTGAAACTATTAGTGCTTATAATAGTATATTGAAACGTCCCGCTAGGTATTTTTGCGAAAAAACATAAATATAACAATATAACAAACAAATATGTTTTTAGAAAATCGTAACAATTTATTCATGCCACAGTCATCAAAGTCAATAGTAATTAATACGTCGAACCCACAGTCATTTGCAATTCGTACACATCTATTACTATCATCATATATCAATAACGATGTCCGAATACGACCCGTGGCTATGGAGCCGATCACTTTGCAGTCTTTAAACTGAGTCAGATTGTATTATATTCTATATTATATCGTTATAATGCATAGCTAAATTACCATTGTATTGAAATGTAATAATTATGACACGATCGTGCTTTTAGTATACACTGCACAATATACATACTATACCCGAGACCCAAATTCGTGTATTATAATATTGTCGCACAGAACGGTGCTACATTGATATTGTCCTATGTAAATAATAATATTTGTATATATTATTATGTACTCGTTGGTCAATATATTATTTCAGAGTTATAACATGAATTTTCGATTGTAACAAAATCGTGAACAAAACTACCGATAACGAAATTAAAATGGTGGTCGCTGAAAGTGGTCAGGGTACAATTTTCAATATTGGATAGTATAATTACATACTCTATAATGTATTTAGTACAATGAAATAATATACGTATATTGTAAATGTGATTGCAAAGGCGTATGTGTGTGCTCTTAATGTAATTATAGACACGGTTCGGGTACTTAAATTACTTTGGCGATGAAGTAAATATGTAATGAATTTTAAAAAAAAATACCGTAAATATTGATTAAAAACGCGCCACATTTGTAATAACAAGCGTTTTTTTAAAAAATTTAAATATTTTACATTTTAGCGTTCGATTATTGATATTGTTGTTTCTCGGAATTATATAAATATTTAATACACTATTGGCTTTATAAACTACGTAAATTCATTAATTAAGTGCTTATACAATTTTATGAAATATTTCAATTTTGACTTGTTATGATGTTTAAAGAATAAAGTATACTCAAACATAGTATCTAGTTACAAATTGTATTATTATGTCTTATACAGTTTTAAGGTAGGCAATTAAAATATCGATTTCTTCAAAAATTTTAACGTTTAGATAAATTGATAATCAAACGATAACGATTTATTATTACACATATTATATAGTATACGGTTTTTGTTTTTGTTTTTTTGTAAATTGTAAAAAAACTAAATTCTCGAGAGACACTTTATTTATTTTCGATCATAGGTGACAGGCTCAATATTGTTCCGTGAAAATATGTGTATGTGCGGTTATGTGATACAAATATTCACTCGCTTGTATGCTTAAAAATATGTTGCCACTCGATTTATTCTTGTAAATTACAATAGTGCAGTTGAGTAGTTCAAGCGTTAAAGTGCTTTATACCTGACGGCCGTTGTCTCACATGAACATTTTTAAATTTATATTTCTAGGGTACCCTCGACACATATATCTCCTGACTCCTTCTTATATAACATAATATACTTCTTGTAAGTACTGTATTTATTTTGAAAATGATTTTCAATTAACATATTAATTAATAAATAAAAAGCAAATTACACTTTACCATAGTCAAAAAGAAAAAAAATCCTGATGATAACTTGCACAGTATGAATGTTTTAGATATTATATAATAATATTATAGTATTATTAGTATTAAACTGTACTCAACTAAATTGGTTGTGCAGCGTACAATTTTATCATTTATGACCTTTAGAGCGTATGATGAATAATAATTTTCGTCCAAAGTATGTTATTACGTAAGTTGTTAAGACTTAAGGTAATTATAATAAGGTGTGTCTAGAAACTTTGATATATAACCACACATTGGTAGTGCGGATTACGTCTAATCTATATATTATACTAAATGATAATATACACGTAACGGTTTAATAATTTTAAGTAGCTTTAATTTAATTAACAAACTATATTTAATTCGTTATTATTATTATCTACCAAGGTTAAATAACAAATTTAGGGTTTTCAAACATTTTAACATAACCAAACCTTAACCAAACAACTAAATGATTCATGCCAGTCGTTGAAGCGTTTTGGTCATCTATAACCATTGTTTATTTATGGAAGACAGTCATTCGTAAACTAGGTTATATCCGATTCTGTTTTTATATATTTTTTTTTATGCTATCAAATGATTTACGTCAATTGAGTTCACGAATTTTTAACTTTTTTTACAGAAAATAGTTGGCAAAAAACGCTCTTGCCGTATATATATATTCCTTTTAGAAAAAAAAGTGTACTTTTAAATATTTCCCTTGCACCATTTATATGTAAATCACTATTTATACTCGGGAGATCGAGGTTGTACGAAATTCGCGAATCGGCATACCAATCCGTGCAAAAAGCACACTAAATTTTATGGCGTTGAAAATCCAGCCCAAACAACGTCCATTGTTTAAACCGAATAGTGTGGGGGGAGTTTATGGCAGAAATGTTTCGAAAAAAGAATCGTGGATTTCTCCATCGCTTGTAACGCGCCCTCATGTATATGATAACTTTTACCGTCTAAACAATCAAACGTTTCGTTTGTCCACTCCGTATAAAAAAAAAAACAAGACTCATCTCTGATCATCGACCGTTTGTATTATTTTTCAGGTTACGGAAGCGTGACGCCGCAGACGCCATGGGGCCGAGTGATCACGATCGTGTACGCGCTGATCGGCATACCGCTAATGTTGCTGTACCTGTCGACGATGGGCGAGACGCTGGCCAAGAACTTCCGGCGCATCTACTCGAGAATGTGTTCGCCCGGAAACCGCGACGACAGAGACGACGGAGGCGGACGTGGCAGACACGGCGGCGGCAAGAGGACGCCGCCCAACACGGTGTCCAGCAATCACGTGGGAGGCGGTGATTATTACCGTCACCGTTACGAATTCGAAACCGTGTCGGGCGCGGCCGCCTACTCGGACACCGCGGCCGCTAGCGTTTCGTCCGGCGGCGGTGGACAGAAACGCGTGCCCGTGCTGCTGTCGCTGTCCGTGGTCGCGGCGTACGTCGCGCTGGGCGCGTTCATCTACCAAAAGCTCGAACGGTGGACGCTGCTGGAGGGCTCGTACTTTTGCTTCACGAGCTTGGGCACCATCGGGTTCGGCGAGCTAGTGCCGGGCGGCGTCGAGTCCACCAAGGACGTGTCCGTGTTCGTGTCGTCCGGTTACATACTGGTCGGCATGGCCGTGGTGGCCATGTGTTTCCAGCTGCTGCAGGACGAATTGGCCGCTATGTCGCGCAACTGTCGGTGGTGCTGCTGTTGGTGGTGGATGTGGTCGCAGCAGCAGCAGCATCACCAGCAGCACCAGCAGCACAAGGACGGCAACATGGTCGTGTGCACCGTGGCCGGAACCGTAGACGGCGGCGGCGGTGGCTGCGACGACGACGACTGCGGCGGCGGCGGCGGCGGATCGATTTCGTCCACTCACCGCGGACGGCAGCCGCACAACCACAACAACGGCGTGGCCGCCGGTTCCTGACACGGGGACTTTGGGCCGCCGCCGGACGCGACGGCCGCGGCCATCGACCTGAAACCGCTGGCCCCTCCGCCCTCGCCGCCACTGCCACCGCCACCCAAACTTCCCCTCTTGCCGCCGCCAGCGTTCGACGACTGCGACGACGGCGGCGGCGGCGGCGGCGGCGGCCTGTCGCTCCCCGCACCCCCGCCGCCGTTCCAGCGGCAGTCGGCCGGACGGTGTTCCGTGCAGCAACCGATGATGGGCCACCACCGGAATCCGGCCCACTATTCCGGAAGTGGAGGAGCAGCAAGCGTCGTTTCCGAGTATTTTATACCGCGAAGCGCCAGCGCGCACGACCTGTGCTCGGCCATCGAGATGCAGAAGATCCCTCCGCCGCTGCCGCCGTCGGCGTTGCGCACGGCCGCGGCCACGCTCGCCCGGCCGCCCCGACAGCCGGCCGCGTTCCGCGACAAGATGGTCACGTTCGAGGACGAGAAACGGGCGGCGGCGTTCGACCACCACCAGTCGCAGCTGCCGCATCACCGGCAGAACCATTACGGTCACAACCAGCAACAGGATCAGCAGCAGAAGCATCATCACAGGTCCAGCGGCGATCTGATCGTGTAGAGACGCGCGTGTAGCCCAAGTCGGCGGCTTGTACAGTTTAAGTTTTATACATATTTATTATTTATAAATAGTTATATTATATATTAACGTTAATGTATAACTATTATTTATATATATATATATATATTATTACGACATATTATCTACCTATTATATAATTACGTATTGTGTAAAGAAAAGTTTTTGTAAAACTCGCCGTGACGTGTCGCTCATTATATTATTATTATTAATACACTATATTATTATGACATAAATATTATCGTTGTATACAATTAATAAAACGTTCCGTCCGCCTCGTGTGCGCGTGTCAGGTGTGTCAGTCCGCCAATAATCGTTGAACATTAACAGTCTCTTTGAAACCGAGTTTATAACAGAAGAAGATGCGTACCTATCGACTGGAAATCGTATTTGTTTGTTATTTTAAGTGTTGACAATAATATTACAAAATGGGATTTTTTTTCTTTTTCGAAGCGAATTATCAGCAAACTTAAGATATACACTTACCTGTCAGCACTTTTGGGCCGACGATTAATGATGACACTCCGACGTTACACGTAAATCATGACGTTTGTAATGTTTTGAGGCGGCGGACGTGGGACTCGATAAACCGTGTAATAAATATAATATATTATATTGTACTTTTGTTAAACGCGTATATAATAATAATATTATATATACATAAAAACTACGTACGCCGATTTTAGTCGGCACCGTTTGGAAATTCGTTTGTTCGGATTTCCGTTTGTTTGTTTGTACGTTTTTTTTTTTTTTTTTGTTTTTAAATGTTCTAAACTGTTTATTGATACATTAGTGTTATTGAGAATAATAATAATATAATATAATATATGAATCCAAAGTGTATTCGACAAGTTGTTCATCATCATTATTATTATTATTTTTTTTTTTATAACATCCAAGACATTTACAATTTTTTTCATTTCAAGTTTTCTCACTACAACATCGATTTATATTTCCACGAATTTAATAATTTACAGATTAAATAAAACGTACCAAAGCGCTTTACCCAACAAGGCTGAGAAATGAATAAAATGACTCCAACAGTCGTCAATGCCTGCAGCGATATAAGTTGTGGTATTTTGGTGCTCCAATCGTTACACAAAGTTGACTTATAAAAAACACCTCCGTATGAACAGCGCAATAGTTGTATTGCCAGAAAATACATGACGAACGACGTTATATAATTAAATTCTTAATTCGACGATTTTCACTACGATCGTTTGAAGCTGAGCTTCCTCGCTAGATCAGTATGGCAGTCCGTTGCTCACGACGTTTATCGAGGGACCTAGAAATTAAGTTAGGCATCTAGTGAATCCCAAAAAGGTGTAATTTTTACAAATTCATCAATTGTTGGCAATTATTTGAGTTACAACACGACTTATTGTTTACATTCATCACGTTATTATTCTTGATAATATTATTATCAGTATGTGTTTATAGCTTCAATTGATATTTTTTTTTCATTAGCGACTGTATTATCAGTCTTTATTAATGTAGGTATAATTACTTAGGAAGGGTTTAGCGCACTTTAACCTCATTCTTTAAGGAGATCATTTTTGACGTGTGTGGAAGTCACTCTGAGTGGAGTGGGTCCGGTTGAGTATTTGGAACAACACCAGGAGAATATGAAGTAATATTATTTTTCACTGTTCTGAGGTTTGAACCGATGAAATATGACCATTGCACCACACTACTCAACAATATTTCCGAATTTAACAGACAATTCGTTTTTTTTTTTAAGCAAGTTTTAAATTAATAACATTAAGTATAAAATACTTGTTTTAAAAAACTATGTTTTGAAATATTCTAATGTTATAATATATTATATTTACCTGAATATTATCTGCTAAATACTAAGTTTTGTGTCAAAAGCATAAAATATCCGTACACATATACTTTAGGACCTTTAGGTCGTTCTGCACAGTATGGTACGTCCAATATATGCGCATAAATCTTTTGTTTAATTCGATTTGTATATTTGCGTTTTATTTTACAAAACCGCAATGACGTAGGTACAATGCGAGCCGTGGATATCAATATTTTCTATCCAGATTTTCAACGACCGGGAAAACTAGATATTGTAAACGGTAGTGAATTGAAAGTAAATCGCCGCAACCGATTGGACGGAACGAGTGTGACCGTCCATGAAATCGAATATAAAAACATAATAATATTGTTATTGCACACAATAATAATATGGTAATACAAAAATGGGATCCACGGCAGCAAAAGTGTATATATCAGAGCGCGTGCGAGCGTATCGAAAACCGACAGAATTGAGACAATATTCACTGCATGCACAATACTAATAGCGGTAATTTCTTATAAAATTCAAAATGTAAAAATGTAGAAAAATAATAATTTTTCATATTTTAAATTAGGTACTTAACTTATTTTGTAAAATTGTTTACATTAAGTTTATAAAATAAAATGTAAATTAAAATGTTTACGAAATACGATTAAATACAAACATAAATTATAATTGGATAGTGTTTTGCTACAAAACTTATTGTATTGATTAAAAACGATATTATACTCGTACGTTTACTAACTGTGTTTACAACTTAAACACTCAATCTGTTGAACTCAAAACCTCTGAAAATACTACCTACTAGTCCCAGTACAAAAACATGATTTCGCATAATTTTTTGTTCAGAATATCATACTGTTCAATTCAAATGTTTTGTTACTGATATAGGGAATGTTATTAGAATATCTGTCTGTGGGTGCGTGTATGAGTATGTATTACGTGGAAAGAAAATCCTTACTGAAATATTTTTTCAGCATCTCATTTTTTTTCAATGAGAACCTTCTATTTGTTCTTTAAAATATTGTGCTTAGTACATTAACTTTGATTCCTCAAATTTACTGGCTTAGAATCTTGATTTATACATTATCGATATTAAAAAATATATATAATAAAATAAAATAAAAATCTACTTAAAAATGTAAAGTAAAATAGTGTTTTACATTTGGAAAAAATAGGTCACTCAAAAACCTACTTACCTAATTCACAGTTAGAATTCCAATATAATTAATGCATCAAGTCTACAAATATCAACTAATACGATTGTTACATCACTCGGAAAAACAATACTGCACTAACACAAGCGTTTTATTAATTAAAGTAATGGCCTGATATATTATACGAACTAAATAAAATAATTAATATCATCTACACACTACACTAAAATTTAAATACTAAGACAGAAAAATCATGTTAATATATTATGGTATAATGCCACTTCACCATTCAATAGCATTTAAACAGCAGTTCTCAAATTGAGTACCTAACATAACCCATTACTTGACTTATAAATTATAATATTATGTTACCACTGATATTTCCAGGATCAATAATATTTCACTGTCGTGCTACATTTCTTTAATGGGACTTACCAACCTACATATATCTTATTATTCTAATCACTCAGTTTTTTTTAAACATTGCTATCTTTCCACTATTGCCAATGTTCGGTAAATATGATTAATTTTTATTAAAAATGTCCAAGAGCGGACTGACATATTGGAAAATCGGGAAATCTTCCGAAAAATTGAATTGTGGGGCCATACAGTCGATCCGGGCAGTTTGGTTATAAAAGTAATTTATTATGATTTTTATACAATAATATTAGTTTTTAGTTTTTGGTCTATTTAAAATTTATAAAATATAACTTGAATACATCGGAAGTAATCATACCTAAAATTATATTTTGTTGTTCTGAGAAACATTATTTACATAAATAGAAATGACAAAAAAAAAGAATTCGATAAAATCCATTATGTATTCATTAGTATCCTCATACTAAACTAAATTCAAATAAACATTTCTCAATTAAAAAAATGACTTCAACTTGTACACTTGATGTCTCTTTTCGCGTACTTAGATAAAATAACTGGAATGGTGATTTATTATCGTAATTTTAAGTAAAATATTAACGTTCAGAGGGGTTACGAATTGATAATTTCCTTAATCATGCTTTTCGAGTTTAATATCATATTCTAACGCACATACCGTGTTGAATAACTTAAAATAATATTTTATTTTTTAATTAATTAAACAAATTTACTTAATAATTCCACTAATCACAACTTGAATAAATAATGCATAGTAAAGAATAAAATAGCAGTGAGCATGTTTGGTGAATCACCCTGCATTTTATTTCGTTTAAATGGGTTAGGTTAGGTTATCATAGCATGGTACATGATGACGTCATTTGATCCAATCTTATTTTCTATTAAGTAATAGATTAACTGTAATAATATTGCCGTGTCGTCAAGTCGTGAGAAACGTGTTTCCGTTTTAAATCCTTGCTTCCTGCAAACCCTACGTGGGAGTATAAATGCGCGTCTGTGTATAGTGTGTACCTATTACTATGAACAGTAACACACAGGTAGTCATGTTTATCGTTTCCACGTTATTCCCTCGTGAATCCAGCAGCAATTCACTGTATAAAGTAACGGACATATTATTTTTTTTTCTAATCAAACGTCAATCGAACGGTTCATTAAAAACGCTGTAGTCGGCAGCCCGCATCATTTCGAGCCAAATCTACGCGAGTAAATGTATGTGTATTTGATTTGTTTGCACAGCTCTAAATTGTTGTTAAAAAATAAAGTTAAAATTCCCCGGAATTCGTGTATCAGTCATTATAATATGTAATAATACTCATTTAAAACAATATTATTATGTGTTAACACCACTGCAAATAATATTACATTGTTGCAATATTATTAGTCACAAGCTACAAAGTTTACAATAGACATTACCGATTTTTGTGCTCTATACCGTCAAAGGGCAATATCGTAGACCTTTGGTAGTTCCATTACCTCCACCGTTTAGAGTTTAGAATAGGTATATATATAATATATATACTCGTATTGATTTACTTGATCACTCGTTGCCACCTCCAGAAAAAAGACCTCTTTGATGAGTGATAACACACAATAGTAATCAAATTAATAATAATGATGGTACAATTCGGTTTTAGGAACTTCGGAAACGGATATCCGTATTCTCGGAAAAACTGTAATCGGAGTTTCATTGTTACTACCTATAAGTATAACAATTATACATGTACAACAAGTGGTTAAAAAATTGTTCAGAATTATTTACAAAGCATTCTTCTAACCCCTACTTTTTAAAAAAAATATTTAATTAATTAAATTTTTTTTTTCATTTTCAGAAATTTTAAATGAAATGATACTCAAAAACAGAGATTGATATACTTTAAAATTCTTGAATTTAATTTACTATCTAGGGAGTATCTGTGAAGATGAAAACTTTTTTTTTTCAAAATAAGAACTCTTCATTTTACTGTAAGGTATTTTGTGAATAAAAAATATGGATATGAGTCTCTCCTATATCGGCTGTATCTTCCAAAACATAATCGTGACCTATATATTATCTTTAGAATATAAAATTAAATAACTTAGAAACTACTCTTTCAAATTATTTTTATTTTTATTTATTTTTTAATTTAATTAAATTTATAAAAATATTCCACTGAAAAATTTACAATAAAAATCGAGTTTCATTTAAAAAATAGAATTTCGTATCTTAGCGCACCCTTTATAAATAGTAAAAGAATCTTAATAATTTAAAATATGGTTTTTAAGTATGTTTAAAAATTTAAAAAATCAGATTTTGATTTACTGCATTACTGAAGAATAAATAGTGGTAGGGTTGAGCATTTTTGATAAATCACCTATTAAATTAATAATAATAACTAATTTCCGAGACTATCCGACACTGATCAGCTAGTGTGCAGTGAAGAGATTAGAGATGGGAATTCTTCCAGTAAATTGTATGTAAATTTTTTAATATCACGTAATGTTTTTGTTTAGTAAACTTAATACTTTCTTAAATTATATTTTTATAACTTAACTAACCAATACACCACCTTTTGCTACAAATATATTTATAACTAATTTGAAATTGTTTAAGCTTTGAAAATAATAACCAGCCTATAATTATTGTTTACTATAATTAATATAATTATATTGATTGTTATTCTTACAGATATTGAGAATTGAGACATACATACAGCAAATAAAATATAATTTTACTAGTCAGATTTAAAAAGTGATTTATCGTCACTTAAAATATCAAGTTCAACTTAGAGGACACGGAAGTCACTATACTTTGTTATGCACATGCAAAAAATTGAAATAAGTGGTCACTCAATATTAAAACGGTAAAAAAAATATCGATAGAATTTACGTAAATTAATCTTACTGGAAAAATTTACCAGGTAAATTTACAGAGCTAGCTCCCAACTCTAGTACAAGATACGCAATTTTCGGGTTTTCATAAAATCACATACGCACACCGAAAACTCGGACCATAAACTATAATGCCACGTTTTTACTATTGAAACGCAGTCAGTGAATTTCTGAAAGATTTATGACAGCTTCTGTATGTAGCATGCACCGACAGTTAGAACTCAAATATTTCGGCGAAAACGACGACCATAAATCGCAGAGTTGTCGCGATAAATCCAAATGGTGCAAACGACATTAATATTATTATTATTTAACGTTCCTCGTCTATCAATGTACATAATATCTCGATACCGTAGTATTATTGTACACCATAATAACACATAATATTACACTGTAGACGCAGTACTAGAAAACGCGCTCAGTAAACAGAATTCCATTAGGGCGGACAACGGGGAATCGAAAATACATGACGTTCGAAACAACAGCAGTAATAATAATATATTTTGCAAACAACTATGACGTCCGGTACACTATATCGTAACGTTCCGTCGACACCGTACAATAATATACAATATAATAATCTACAACTGCCGCCAACAACGATATCGACGGTTGTGCACGTCCGATCGAGTGAGTGTGCCGCGGGTATACCTATACCGGGTTACCATATATTTCATCGCTCGCGTCTATGTCCATCGACGACTACGATTACGATGATAGTAGTGCATAATTTATGCTAGTTTTCCGGCAAAAGAGCTAGGTTTTGGGTCCCGAGGTTGATCGTTGATTTCCGAACACTACTCATAAAGTTTATCTCGTCTAAACCGTCATCGCTGACCTCCCGATAACCGCGACTATGTTCATAATACATTATATTATTATTTCGAAGGATATAACCGTGCGTGGAACCGACATGATATAACGCGTGTGAAAATCGGCAGGGACAGTTGCGGAGATATCACACGCACGCACATCATTTGGTCCGGCCAGGGGTAGAGGAAGGAGAAATAAACGGACGTAGTTGCGAGAACAGCAGCTTTCGGAAGACTATCGATCGCCGGCAAAAACTGTTTTGTCGTGTTGCAGTGTGGTCGTGTACGATAACCGCCGCGCACATGATAGAGATAGATAGACGAACAGAGAGACGGATAGAATGGGGCGATAGGTCGCGTGAAAATATTATTAAATTATCCATGAAAACGACCGCCGGAAGCAAATTTCAGTCGCACCCAGAGAGAAAGAGATAGAGTGTTAGACAGAGAGAGAGAGAGATAAGTAGTATACAAGGATTTTTTAACACGAAACCCTCGTTTTATCAATAAAATTGAGTATTTTTCTTATACGAATAATCGTTTAAATTTACTAAATGTTTTGATAGTTTTTACCACAACGGTTCTTTAGATTCTTTAGTTTTCACGTGCAGCATTTATTTTTAATTATATACCAGCTTATTCAGAATACTTTTATGTAAAAAGTAATATTGTATTAAAATCCAAATCTCCTATATTATTTATAAACATAAATAAAATATAATACTTTAATACGATTAGATAAGTAAGTAAGTTTGACTAAGAGTTTTTGATGTTTCAGTACTCAGCTCGTCTTGATCTAATACTTATAAATAATAAACTACAAGCTTTTAATGTTCCATATTTATGGAACCATTTACGTATTATTTTTCTTAAAAAAAAAAAAAACAAACATAACTTTAGTATGTAAAATATAAAATTAGATTTACAGTTAAAAAAAAATATTAATACTGCACGACGATAAAAAAAAAATCAATAGTAAAATTCAAATAGTTAAATACAATATGTGGTAAGTTGATAATTCTTTAAATCATATGAAAACAAATTAAGTCTTTAATAATATTGAATATGATAATTGTAAATAGATAAAAAAAGTGAGTTCTTTGCATCGAAAGAATAAAAATCCCCTCATTTATTCCGCATAACAATAATAATATATTGTATATATTGGTATTATACACCGATGCTAGTTCTGCAGTTATTTTTTGGTGTTTCGCTGTATTTTTTCTAGTATTATTTTGCTTGTATAATATATATATCACAAGCTGTGCAATGCCTATTACTCGATATTAAGGACAAAAAAAATAAAAAAGAAGGAAAAAATGAAGTTAAGGAAAAAAGTTCCCAACCAGTCGTTTTCGATACATTTTTCATATGAATTTTTCCTTTTGAAACCCTCCGGCGGCAGGCGAACGAGTGTGTATATGATGGAACGTTTTCCCTCGATACGAAGCGAGAAAAATATTCGGCCAGAGATAGTAGTCAGTTGCACAGAGAGAGAAAAAGAGAGAGTGAGAGAAAGAGAACAGTAAAAGAGACATGAAAATATTGACGGACACAATAAAAAGCTGTGCTCCGTATTAGGTATGCGAATGATTCTGAATAAATATTTAATAATGACGGAAAATAGGCGTATGCGTGAGTACTGAGTAATGGTCACTGCAATCAAACACAGCTAAATATGGAAATACCTACGTTCATCTCTTTTAGTTGTTTATCCGTATCTTCTAGTAAATACTAATATAGTTCATTATGGTACAGTAATTATATAATGCTGTAACGGTGCAAATTTATTTATTTTCAACTCACGCTACAGTATTATAGAACCTCACTATTTTGAACTTCTGTACATCGTAGTTTCAATACGTCAATTTTTTTTTTTTTTGTTCCCCTGAGACTTCAAGAAACCGAAGTTTACTTTATAAGGAAGTAGTTCATATACATTTCCTTTACACTTATTTATCTCTGTCCTTACCGCAGAGGTCCCAATACACTACCAACATTTTAATGATAAAAAATCATGGTTGTTTTTCAACGGAATATATTTTTCCGCTTACATTTCCATATTTACTTAATATATAATATTGCATTATAGGTGAAGCATGTAAAAATATTTTTAGATTATTAAGATATAAAAACAAATATTTTTGTTTCGATATTCGTCTACTTTTATTACTGTAAAATTAAATCATATTCTCATATTTTTTAATAATATATTTTTTACTATTGTATATTATTTATTGAAAAATGGAATAATCAATACTTTTAATTTTATTAGATAAACCACGATTTGTGAATTCTGGTTAACACACATACAAACGTAAAAGAAATATTATATTTTATCATTATTTATTAGATAATAATGTCTGATAAAAATATCTACTCATCTCTCGTCTCTCACCAGCAGAAACTTCCTTTTTTCAGTTACGAGACAATAATAAATTGTCCAGAGTCAAAATCCGTTTCACCACTTTTCTAAATATTTATATATATTTCCGTCCAAGTGGGATTTTCTTACTTGTTTATACATTTTGTCCGGAAAAATAAAAGATATTATTTCAGCATCAAGCTCACACGTGGTGCATAGAAGGCACACCTTTGTGAGGTACGTGGGATATATGTTCATAACCTATACATGGGATGGTACCATATTATAAAATTCTTTTTTTTATCTCTCTTTTGAACCCAACCTTTATAATATCCATCGTATATTTGCTATTACGTTTTCATCGGGTTTGACAGTACGAAAAGACGTCTCCATTTGGTGAGAGCACCTGCATACACTAACGGTCACCATTAACAAAAATACTACAATTTTCAAGAGTTAAAAGTGTTAAAACCCAATAGTATAATTCATTTCAAATCAAAAAAATCCACAATTCGGTGGTTTAATGATGATTAGGAGTGTCGGAGCCGACAGGTTTTCGATACAAAACCTTCTTGCCACACAAGAACATTTCTCACACCTCATATTATAGACAGATCTGGATAATTTTTTATTTTAAATATAAAAATTTCATACTATTAAAATTGTCCTTCGATTTTTATAAGTTCATTTTCAGAGAATTTTTAAATTTTAATGAAGAAAATTATATATCACAAAGTTCTTAATATCATTATATATATTTTTCCGCTGCTAATTTAAGTTATCTAATTTAAAAATCAAAGTTTAAGAAGACCTAAATAAAGTTTGATTTTATTTCTTCATTTGGCTTTTATTGTATGGCCACCACCACTCTCTTTCAACAAGATTAGAAATTGTCTTTTTTTCGACTTTTAATAATAAAATGTTCCGAGTATCTCGTAGAGCTAGTGGTGAACCATTTGGAAACCACAAAAAAAATCGAAATAAAACGAAATGTTGAGTGAGTAAAATATCATAGGTCCAGGAGAATTCACACAATATAGGTGTTGTTATAATAATATACCTACCAGAGCTATCATAATTATTTCGTTTCGGAGCGCGGCGTGGTACAAAATGTAATCCGTCGGTTTCTATCGAATCGCGCTCAATTGTTTTCAAAGTTAAGATGTGTACTTCCACTGTGCAGAACAATATAAACTTTCAACACTTTGTCTGATCGTGTACTGTGTAATATATAACTTATATAATATTGTAATCGATTGTTATTAACAGTTATGCAATCGCTTTT
Source organism: Aphis gossypii (assembly GCF_020184175.1). Lineage (NCBI taxonomy): Eukaryota > Metazoa > Arthropoda > Insecta > Hemiptera > Aphididae > Aphis > Aphis gossypii. The sequence goes on along the minus strand of NC_065531.1, from coordinate 5,325,649 downwards.
CTCCGTCCGACAATAATTATTATATTAATAATATTTAGTAATATAATATAACCATCGCAATACGATGATATAGTACTACCTTCTACCCATTATATATATAGGTGAATTTTATATTATAGTTTGGCATTTATTACATAATAATAATAATAATATAATATTACGTGTATTTAGTTACGTGAAACAATTTCATTGAACGTACGAGGCTCCGTTGAATATGCTGTACTTATAAAGATATATTATTCCATACGAAAGCCTCTTATTCGTGGGATGAATCACAACGATTTCCAAGATATACTAAATACTTCAGTTTTAATTATACAAAGAAATAGAATATTAATTTTAGAGTCGTCACGAAAAACGTCTAATGGTTTCTTTTGGTGCTTTAGCTATCGTTAAATAAACATAAGTCGGAAGTAACGCTTAGGCAGTTTGTTTTCAAAAATAATTGCGTTGCCTGAACGAATATTTGCGTTGTGACAATATATCATCGACGTAAACGATTAAATATAATTTTCAATTTAAACTACACAATGGTACATCGCGACGAAAAATAATAATATGTAAAACTAAGATATTTCACGTCCAGGTATCTAAAACATAATATTTTGTCGAAATAGAATTTTGAAAGTGAAAAATAATATGCAATTGAATAAAATGAAAGGCGAACGACATATTTATATTATGTACATGTTTTATACATGGAAGTATATCTATATTGATATAAAGATATTATGTAATTCTTTTTTTCAGATGATAACGTTTTGAAATCTGTTTTACTTCTAGGAATGATCGTACTAAAACGGAAAACTTAATAACACTTGGGGACAAATAAAATCACTCACAATACACGTATATATCTCGGTTTCAATTCGCCCTCCAGATACGATTCACAACCCTACTATTGCGGTGAGTGGTGACGGTAATATTTCGCGTTCTAAATTTTTGTGCTTTGAAAGTTACGTCGTCGTTGTTGTTTTAATATCGATTTTGTCGATTGTTTTTCTTTTTTTCTTGCGAAGTTTACGACCGTGTACCTATGAGATCAACGCCAGAACGGCGTCTTAAATTAAACGTTATTCGTTCGTCGGAATGGTATCACTGTAATACTTGTACTCGTTCCAAAATACGTGTGTTGTGTTATTAATATTGTCGTATGTTCGCTGATAAATAATCTAATTGGAGTAAAAATGAGAAAAACCACGCTATACCGAGTGCACCGGGTGAAATAATGCGATTTCTGTAATAGGGTTTTGCCAAACGGACATTGTTATTATTTATTATTATTTGTTTTAATTCCACGTCGTACGGTCTCGACAAAAAAACAAAATAAATAAATAAATAAAATAACCGACGATAAACGTAAACTCGAAAATATTTGTGTACAATATACATATACTTCCTGAAACCGTTTTTATGGGTATGGAAAAAAAATTGAAATTTCCGTTGTAGTGTGTCGCATGTTTATTGATTTTGCGGCGATGGCGGCGTTGTTATAGTTGTCTGCGGATGTTTTTGCTAAGCAGTAGACAAGCCAATGCGTTATAATATAATACTATTATGTTCTATATAATGATATGATTAGGACTCAGATTTCAATTAAAAAACTACTAACTAGTTCGTTTATGAGTATATTCATTTTTAGTTTATATAAAATAAAGAAGTGCTAAAAATTCTGATTGTTGTCCATTTCCTAACGTTGTGTAGTTGCATGTCAATAAAAAAAAATATCTTTTTTAAAGGCATTATTGTGTTGAAATGGCATTATTGATAATATTTAAGAGTATTTTTGATAGATTTTAAGACCTAGTACTTAAATACGGACAAAGTACGTTATCGTTAAATCAGATTATAATATGTATGCAGTGTATACTCCCAAACGATTTACTAATCACATTCAATGCGCAAAGTGAAAATATTTGTTTTGGACAAGCTGAATTCATCTTTAGAATTGGGTTATGTCAATTCGCTAAATCGAAACATCTCGAAAATCCGATAGAAACACGTCGTTTGATGAATCTAAAATTATATACCAAAAAATAACACCTCCGGGGATTATTAAAAATATATATATTTGTCGACTTCACGCCTGTAACCTTTCTTGTACACAACGAACGGTCAGCTTCCCACAGTGGATTTAACAGTACAAATTCGGAAATTCGGACACGTAAGACTTGGATCCTCACATTATTTTTTTTTTTAAATCAAAAGCAGAATGGAATATGATTCGATTTAATAATTATATGAAAAATGTGTCATTGTGGAGGGCGTGTATTGACTGGGATAATAACAAAAATACGTCATCTCAAATATTTACTTGAATATAGATAATGTATACACATGTATTAAAAATAATTTTAAATGCCTAAATCATCTACAATTATTATAAATATTTCAAACTACATGATATAATTTACTCTAAACACAGCAAAGATAATATTTACCACCTATTAGTATTAATATATTTTATCCTTCCGTATTGTTTTATAAAAATTCTCTTTCTATCTATATTTCACTTAAAATACAACTATTTATTAAGGTACAACATTGATGTAAGATTTTATAGATATTAGAGGTATGTAAATGATTTGTAGTTATTTGTTAATTAAATCATAACTAAGATGATTACAAAAAATGTTGTCCCCCAACGAAAAATTATTTTATTGGGTCCTTTGTTGTGATGTTTTCAGACTTGAATTTTTTCCCAAAATCCGCAACATAAGTTTAAGTTGATAAATTTCGTGTACACACATTTTAACATTCTATAATCACTGTTTATTGTGAATTCCATGGAGTGAAGCAAGATTATGTCATAGAGTTTAGACATGAAGAGTCAATTACCACTTAGACGATGAGGTGACATTTTATTATGACATGATACCATATATCTATATAATTCATACACATATATTACGATGTAATGGAAGATCTTCCACGAATCGACCACATAACCTATGTAATATATTATTATATAATGTATTATTATTATTAATGTGTTTTTTCCGGATGTAATAATATATTTTTACTCCAAATAGCAATTTTTTCCATTAAGGCAATACGATGGTGGAATTGTCTTAGGGAGGAGTTAAAATGTTACCACTGGTACGTTACTCGATCTAAACCACAATGATCGTTGAAATAACATTATCATGAGACTTACAGACACAATAATTAATATATCATAATGTGACCCTCCGCTAAGCTAGACAGAAATTCAAATGACTAACGGAATTTTCGGAGTTTTTTTGCTGACGAAGCCAGTCAATGCAATACGCCAATTATTTTATTTAGTGCCAATGGACAAGAACAACTGGTATGGCGAAATTGTGAATACTTATAAAGTACCTATAGTATTATTATAAAAATTATAAAATATATGTTTTATTTAATAAAAATGTATTAATATTTGATCTTAAAAATATGAAATGAAACACCAGTTAATAACTTATAAACTTATGTAACTTATGTTATAATCTTTTAAGTGAAAATAAATTTTCTTCAATTATAGAAATAAAACCAGTGTTTCGGAATCAATTGGTCAAAATGTCATTAAATTAAAATTATTTAATATATAAAATAATAAGATGATTTATAAATTAGGAAAATATTATAAAATGGAACAAATATAAGTAAAATAATAAATACCCATAATAAAGTCTTATACGTAGACTTATACGTATAATACAACTGAAATATATATCATATTATAAATTACTAATTTGTATAATTTAATGCAACATAATCATTTAAAAATTGTGTTTTCTTATTTTTGGATTTTTATAAAAGTTGTAGAAGATATCAAAAAGGGGATAGATCATAACTGACGAATTATCTTGATTTTAAAATTATAAACAATTATCATATCATTTAAGAATAAAATAAAAAACTTCAACTTTTTTCTAACCATTTACTTTTAAACTAAAGAAACTTCAAATAATTATATTGGATAAACAATTTATCTCGATGTATACTTAATTTGGCTGATTTCCAACCTGATTTCCAAAAATCAGAATTAAATCATGTCCATGATTTAAAAAATTAAAATATCAAATCTTAAAATGGTTTTATAAGTGTTTGATGTAACATAATTTGTTAAAATCATTTGAAAATAATTTTGTAGTTAAAAATATATAAAAATTGCAATTTTAATACAATGCCTAATTTAATAACTGTAATCCGATATAATAATATAATATATAATATATATACATAATATTTGTTTAAAACTATGTCTGATTGTTAAATTGAATAGTTATTATTATTTGAAAAATAAAAATATGATTAATCTTGTTTAGTTGAAAAATATAAAATAAGGAATATAATATCTTTATCGAGTGAAAAAAATGTATCCTATGTTGAAGGGGATGTTAGTAGGTATATTTATAAAAGGACAAAAGTCAAATCACAGTGTCAATTTTGAGAGTTAAAAAAGTGACGGTTTAAGTTTGTGATTGATTCGTGGTTGTCATAGCTGAGCGTACAATGCTAGGGTTAAGCATTTAACGAAAATATAAGGAAATTAAACAAATGTAATGTGTGGCTAAAACGGAAACGGAAGAAAGAGATTATATGCGTTTCCTAAGGAGATTAAGGTTGTATTGCCAGTGTTGAGATGGAAAATAGTTTTATAATGTTAAGTTACAAAGTAAAGTGGGGGAACTTCACAATGGTTTAGCATAAAATCATTTAACAAATTGTAAAGTTAGAAGTTATGTGATTTTAATACTTCGACTTCCGAGTGCACTCGAGAAATGGTATAAAAATTAGTAAATTGTTTTTCAGTGAATTTGTGATCTGTGCTTCGTAAACCGTTTTCGTTATCATCCGGAAACATATTATTATCTACATATCGTCTTAGAAAGACTTCCGGTTTGCTGACCATGAATGAGCAAGTGCGAGTTAATATTAGTACCTACATACATAATAATATGAGACATTTTTCACTATCGATTTTACGCATTTATTTTCAACATTACCGGAAATGTTTTGTCCGACACGACGAGTGAGTATATTATATGACTTTGCAAGATTACGACTTCCGCTAGTGACGACCGTATACAGAAATGCGTGTATAATAGAGACAATATTGTGTTGTTATGATTATAATTTATAATTGCTCCATCTGTTCCTTTCATTCATTATGACTACGTATATTGCGCTCCGTTTCAAACTTGTAAAATAACGTTATGCCCATCGTTCGGATGAGCGATTTGATTATTATTTTTATTAGTCGTTATACTTCGATTATTGTTGTCATTGCGACGCGTTTTCAGAAAAGTTTAAAAAACATCTTTGAAAAAAGTCATACTGTTTTAACTAACAACGATATACTTACTAACCTTCTATTCCTGTTGATTTTTGTTACTAACTTGTTGGCATCATGTAGATTATTCTACATATTCTTGGACTAAATTGTCTTTGTGGTACACTAATCTTTCAAAACGGTTATTCATTTACTAAGTAGGTCCATAACTATAAACTATGACATTATATATTCGTAAAATATTATAATCATAATTCATATGTACCTTAGTGTTTATAATTGGATTATTTAAATTAGAAAAAATATACTACTGGTGGCTTTTATGAAGTGTAAATATTTATTCACCATTAAAGCAATGTGAAAAATAAATACATTATACTTAATACGCGTCATATATTTATATAAACGCAAACGAAGTATTGATTTCTCTGCGGGGTATACGAAAAATACTATTCCGGCCAGAGCGACGACGTTTCTTATTCGTCATTTTCGATACCTTTGTACCGTGAATTCGAAACCCCCATAATAATATGATAATTTATTTAGGTGACACCAAAAAAATTTACGAAAAAATATACAAGTTAAATAAAAAACGTAGTTTTTGAAACACCTGCAACTTTATTGTTCGCTGTTATTGTCGATATTTAGATTTATCGAACATATTATTTAATAATATGTATATTATAGTATTAAAAACTTTCTATGTATTATAGGTATTTTGATTTAAGTACACCGATTTTCGGTGACTGTGATGTCGCCTTTCCCCATCGTATGTTTAATTGATTAAAAATATGACAATGTTTAAATAATTAGAATCGATCGTACAAAGTTGGGAAGGGTGGCGACTGTGTAAAGTTAGCATCTGTAATGATCTTAGCTCAATATATTTTAATGACTTATTCGCAAATTCTAAATACTGATTTGTAATAATTTGCAATACATTGACATATTTTTTGAATTGATAAGACAATATTTGGGGAACAACTTCAAGGAAATTGATCATTGTTTTATTCCATAAAAATATATGCGAGACTTGCCATTTAATTATATCGATGTACACCAAGTATGCTATTTTCTTATGTAATCTATAGACTTTATTAGTAAAAAAAAACGTATTTTGACTTAAAAGCCCATCAAATCAAAAACGGAATTAAATATACAGCTTAACACGTAAATGATAATAAATAATGATATAATATTTTGTGATTATATACTATAAACAATATGTATAAATATTTCGTTTATACAAAATACAAAAATTATTCGGTGTATTATAATATTATAAATATAATATCATTAGTACACTAGAAACCTAGTTATAATTATTATAACTTATAAATGAGTTATTTTTTTGTAAATCATGATAATTTTCAATCAGATTAGATGAACAATGTTAAGTTGTTGAATATATTTTTTACTATAGGTTTGATGATATATCCCTCCACTTGATAGCTTTCTTTTATAGACATGTTATTAAAAATTTTAAAATAAAATTATTATATAATTGAACTTTGGAAATTTCTAGAGGTTATATAAATATTTTTTATCTTTGGAAATATTTAAAAAAATATAGTAATCATTAGAAATCTATGGAGATTTATGAAAATCTTAAGAAATCTTTGATTATTACTTGTGTAGACCTTTGGTTATCTTTGGAATTCTACAGAAACTACTGATAACTTTTGCATATCATTGAAAATCTTGTTTATATTGAAATTTATGGTTAATATACGTGGTAGTTAATTGAGTTTATTCTCAAGCCGTCGTTAAATTTCAATTAATTATTAAATGTTAATTAAATATTACTGCCATAATTGTTCGACAAGATGAATATCTTTGTTGATGCATATTATATTATACACAATAATATAATAATACTGTAAGTATGTTAATATATAATAATGTCATGATAATAAACAATAAACAAAAAATAAATATTTAATGTGTGAAAAGCAATGATTATTTAGTTGATTACTTTAGAAGTATGTGGAAATTCCTTAAAATTATTGTTAATATTAAGACTTTGTAAATCAATAGTAATATTTGTAAATCTCTGTTATTTTAATTTTATAATTATATATTTATTTTCTTGGGGTAACATTCTAGAAATTTTTTGTGATTTATTGAATTATCTAAACAAATTTCGTAGTCTTTTAAAATATATAGATATATCTGGTAATTTTTGAAAATCTAGAAATCTCAGATTTCTTTTTCAGTTTTTAGAAATTTCTGGAGGTTTTTTAAAATTTCTATTCAACGTAAAATATTAACTTATAAGTGCTATACTTACACGATGAGGTATGTTTATTTGTTAATCTTTGAAAATATTTGGTTATTTTTTTAATCCTTTTGAAATCTCTAATCTTTAGATTTCCAATAATTTTCCATAACGTCTAGTACTATATGTCTTTACGTCTAGTATATAACTCATAATCCTAGGTATTCGTAGAATTTTAGCTGAAGCACGGTAAATAGGTATTTGTCAAGTATATTCTCATTGATAATATTCCAAATAAAACTAGGCTAGAGATTCCTTTAACACTCAGTGAGCTTGATCCGTTTGAAAATCTTTTTATATTATTTTTGTTGGATAATGAAATTTTTTCCTAAAACAATAACCGATCGTAAATAATTGTATACTTATAAATATTGAATAATACCATTTTCTAATACATCAATAAATTTAGTAAGAACTTGTTAGAAATCAGAAACATTTAATATTTTCTCTACTGCATGAAAAAAAAAACATTGAATTTTACGTAATTATATGATTAAAAATGTATGATCAAATAAATATTTATAATTAAAAAAAGCGCCGGTAACTAGAAATAATCTAGTGATCTAGTAATTTAACGATTTTTTGCCGGTATTAAATGGGAAAGTTTTGAAACTTTGCAGAAAGTTTGGTTGTGAGTTCCTTATTAACCAAAAAAAGTCACCATTTCTCTAAGGCCCGGAAGTGCACGAAATCATGGATTTTATGTGCAATTTTTTGGTTTTTTTAAATTATCTTTAAGAAAATTACTTTTACAAAAAAAATAATACTGATAAAATTTACAATAAATTACAAATACGTGTATTTACATATTTTTGTAGCTTAAACAGATAAACAGTGAAATCCACCCGCGCGTTGTAATATTTGATGTGGCGCTCTTTTATAGTCTATAATATTAATATTTTTATTATAGGCTAGATACTGTAATATGATATTAAAAATGTGTAAAGACGTGAAATTGTTCATATAACTGGTTGTTAGGGCTTTAGGGGTAGCATAAGACGTATTGTTTAAAGAAATTGAAAAAAAATTGTACCTAAAAGTATAAAAACCTTGTGAATGTAGTATTAAAATTAATGTATTTTAATACTTAACTGTTTATCTAGACCATATGATTGACGATTTGGTATGGCAGCAATAACAGTATCGATATGGCTTAGAACATCGCTGATACGTATTTTAAAATCACAATACATATCATATTTTTAAGTAAAATATGCTATAAAGTATACAAACCACCTTACGTTAATTATATGCATACAAAAGATTCGACTTTATGAACAATTTGATAGTTAATTTTTGGAAAATAATATATAATCAGCCGTTACTTATGCTGTAATATTGTAGATACAGTATCAATATTTTCAAAGTATACTAAGTTATTTTTCGGAAGATGCATATTATCCATTTATATTTAATTGAAAAATAAAACAGTAACATCTATTTACCATTGACTTTAAAGGTATTGGTAATAGTGTTTGGAATGGTACAATAAATGTTCTATAGCTTTATTTTTTTTTTTATATATATATATATACTTTCAGAATAGTTTTTTTTATGTAAGACCCTTTAATTTAAAACGGTTTTCTATTATTTTTAATAGTAATGACAAAAACGTTAAAAACCTGGGTACTTAATCTGATATCCAAATAACCGAAAAAAAAAATGACCTTTAAAATCTTGCGTATCTAAGGTTTAATGAAATGGCATGAACGTTTTTACGGAAACGTTGGAATAGACCCAAGACTTTTTTTCAATTCGAATTCGTTATAATAAGTATGACTCTTTTCTATGAAATGTTCCAATTATACTTAACGGAGCACGATTAGTTGAGTTTTCCCTTTTTTTTCAGTTAAGCCTTTCGCGTTTCATTTTTGAAAATCTTGCTCATTTTATTTAATATATTATAATCATTTATATTTTTTACCCCTCTGTTGATCCACGTCTTTATTAAATAATACACCGTGTTTATTGTTTACAATTAATATAATTTTACAATTTAATGTTAAAAAAAAGAAATTGAATCAAGTTAATAATAATCTTTGGGAAAAATTACGCTGCATTATTTCTTTAAACAATAATATCTTTAGGCGTGTATATGCGATGGTATTCAATTTTACAAACATTAATATAATATATGCAAGTGCGTAGTATATATATGTATATATTATGTTCAAAGTCAGTTTTCATTAAATTCTCGAGAAATAATATGTTTTAACTGTACCCTATCTTACAGGAAACCAAAAAGTCCTATGTTCGTTGTATTTAATTTTAATTGCGTATTAATTATTTCATTTGTCTACGCATTTGAAATTATTTCTTAAAAGGGAAAACTGTAGCAAACCGTTATACGTCGTATATTTTATACACCAATAGTTACATTTATGTGTAGGTAACTTTTGTGCGTATGTAGGTACAACGGATGTACATGTATTATACAACATGTAAACATGTACATTCATATTGATATAATAATAATGTTCAGCAAATAAAAAAAAAAATAGGACGAGTTTTAAATGGGGAAAAAACGTACACGAATATAATATTATACAGGTTCGTGTAGAACCTTTGTGCGCATACCTACCAATATATACATAGTGAATATTGTAATAATTTATTATGTCCGTGTATATGCTATTGAAATATGATTTTTTTTTTTTTTTTTGAAAAATACAAAACACGGGCAACAACATACAACCTATGTTTCCAAAATATGATGATAAAAGTATAATATTATCTCATGATGGTCCTCACCTAATATGTTGTAATATTAAAATTATTTATAATTACTTAATAAATCATCGAATAGTATAAAAGCGATTGGAAATTTTCAAAACTAGAAACTTTGCTTTTCATGCGTATTTAAAAATCTGATTATTGGTATGACCACAGTATTATATATTATAGGTAATTGTTGTACCCCAATTACGTTATACTAAGTATGATCAGTACTGAATTGATATTTTGCATAATAATATTTTTGTACACATTATATAATGTCGTAGAAAAAAGTTGAAACTACAAACTATATGGCTATCTAAGGTATCTCTAAGACACATAATACTGTCCAAAATGCACGTACACGAGTTACACCTTTTATAAACCTAGTGAATTTAATATGTATGCCTATATAGACCAAACATGAATATTTTAGAAAGGATATATAGGGTTACCATCGACGGAACGGAAACTGCTGAAAAAACATGCACAAGCATTTCAAATCGTAGCCGTAGGTAGGTGCCTACTAAAATATGCGATGGATTCGATGGTCGTAGGAACGCTGTAGATATTGTTATTTTTTTCTTATTCACGACAAATTTGATAAATGGAAATATTATTCATATCATTATGGCTTTTAGTTTTTTAATAGTTAAATTTAATTTTTTTTCTTTATAAGCAAAATATTCAAAATGTATTGAATTCAAAATAAACAAAGCTTATTAACTTATAAAAAGTTGTATAATATTTTTATTTAGGTTGATATAAAAACATAATAACATATTAACATATTATATGTAAATTTTGTATATTATTGAAGCATTAACAATAGACGAAAAAATAACAATTGGTGTACCGATATTTGATCTTTTTGACATAATAATAATTATAGTGGATCGTTTTAAATGGTAATCGACCAATGGAAATAAATAGGACGATTTTTCAATCGTTTCATCAAAATTATACATATGACTGAAGATTGTATATTATAATATTAATGTAAGATACAATGTTATCTAAACCGTATCTCATACTTATCATAGATACAAAATAATAAGTTAATGTTTAGTGTTTACGTAATTAGGTAATCAATTTTTAATTAAATATTAATAAAACAAAGTGATTATTTTATCGATGACTTTACGAGCGAGTGTCCGATCGATGAAAGACTATAAAAGTTTGCTGATTATTTTGAAGAAATATATACTTCTGAAGATTTATCTTCCAAAACTAAACTTTGGCACTTGCATTTTCAGAAATTATATAATATTGCAAAATAAGTAGCGACGGTGAACAAAAAACACTGCGAAACCAAATTTTAAGACGACAAAAAAAAAACCAGAATTTAATTGACCAGTATAAAAGGGGGAGAAGTATGGCGATATACATTTGTTACGTTTGTTTTTTGTAAAATCATATATTTAATTAAAAATTGATTACCTAATTATTTTTTTTATTTTAAAAATCATTACCAAGGGGTTACCAAAATATAGAAACTGAAATTCGTACTGGCGGTAAACGGAAAGGTCGATTTTGGCGGAAAAGTAGATCACCCGTAGTTTAGGATGGGAGGCAATCGCTTCTACCACATTCCACGACTACGTGATGGTAACCTGTAAGTACAATACAATAATTATTGAACACTATGCCAAAGTCACCGAATTTGTTGTTTCTAGATTATTCAATTATTTCATATAATATGATTCTTATTATGCAGAAATACTTGTTCTTACACAAGTAGTATCATAAAATATTGACTAGGATATCTTAAAATATAACATAATAATTCTTATAAAAAACTCCATTTGGATGAAACGGCATCGCTAAGATAACACATTACACAACGTAATATAATATTGCTACATAAATATTGAGGGAGAACTGTACTTAACTATTTTCTGCTTGGCTCTGTGTCGCCCTTACGCCTACGTAACTAGTATAACACTATCTACACAATGAGTGATAGTAATAAAAATAAAAATAAGCATGTTAAATATATTATAACGATCATAATACAGTTAACGTGGGTTATTTTTTTTACTGCACATCATAGTGTTCAAAAAGTTCAGCCTTTTTTGTCAAATGGCTAGAGTGTTACATCTTACGGTTACAACCTACCTATATACATTGTTATTATAATAACGTTATCTCCAGAATAATATTGTACACTCGTTCAATGTGTTGAGAGGACCAGAGAATCTGAGTATCGAACCCGTGAAATGTCGTTAAGGTACTACCGGATCGTATATATATGTATATATCTGTACATATTATTATATAGTTAGGTGGGTACGAAGATAAAAAAAAAGCACAAAACTTGTACGATAACGTCAAAATTCACTTGAAAAGATTTTCTTAGAGCTTTTTGAACATTACTCAGACTCATTTCGTTGAAATATTATTTTATGTTTTTAGTTGTATACGCTGTTACTTGTTTATCGGAATAATATTGTTTTTGAACAAAATATAAAATATTATGTAGATATAATAGGTAATTAAAGTTAAAAAGTACTAAAAACTTGAATACGGTATAGTATTTCTAGACATAATTATTTTTGCATTACGTTTGTACGAAACTACCAAAACCAAGTCCCCCAAGGATCCAACCAAGCATTTTTTTTTTAATCTACAATTAATAATTTTTCTAATATACCTAATTTCATACTTTGTTAAATAAATTATGTTTGCTGATGACATTCATACTTATCTCGAAAAGAACAACATTGAATCAATGACACGTCTTTAAGAATTCTTAATAACATGTCTAATTGATTTTTCCACTAGAAATTTATTTTTTAATTCAAAAATAGAAATATTTAATGTTTTCCAAAGTAAAATAAAGTTCAAAACTATAACTATTTTCAGGTTAGAAAGTTATTTGGAAACACTTTATAGTATAAAATTAAATTCAAATTAATAATAAATTAAAAACTACAAGTCATATTGAAAAGAGCTACAAACTAATGTCTTAATCAAATTGTATAGACCTCTTGTTAGATCAAACTATACTATGAATCAGCCTGTTATAACAATGCTAAACTAAACCTAATATTTTTTTTTTAATGTATAATTTATAAAAATGGCTTAAGAGTTGCTACCGGAGCATTTTAAAGTAATATAATTTTATCAATCTTCGAAGGACCTTCTATTTACATGGGTATGGGAAATTAAATTATATCTAAATTAAATAGCTTTACAGATTGTTTTGGAAATATACATTCTTGTTAATCTTGTAAAAATTCTATTCACAAAAAAAAAACTGGGTTTATGGATGATGAATGAAATGTCGCTTATCAAAATTAATCTAAATTTAATCATCAAACAAGAAAGTACTACGGTGCCTTCTTGAAGTTTTGCCAATATTTCTTATAAATATCAGTCTAATTGATAATAAATAAATATTATATATACAAATTCATTCAATGAAATTTTGAACTCTTATCCATCTGACTAACAAATTTATACTAATTTATACAAAATCTGCTCAGTTATTCATAAACATAAATATAATAAAGGATGACTTATCCTTATCTTAAAATATTAGAAAATAACAGTATTTATACAGTAGAATACATAGTATTCCTCGGAAGAGTACATTTAACTATTCAATCACCTGATATTACTATTTATATTTGTACAGATTCGCTGTGTGCTAAATTAACCATTTTAAGTATTACTTGCTTTTGAGTAACTTAGCAATTAAGATAAGTAACATAATTCCAAAATTTAACAATAATATTCAGTTTATATGGATACCAGAACATTGTGTAATTTATGAAAATGAGAAAGCTGACAAAGTATACCAAGAAATAGTAAATAATCCTACGATGGGAATATTCACCAATCATCACGTCTTTAAATTAATATGAATGCCAGGGCTCTGTGTACTGTATTATTGAAAAAACATTTATTCAATCACATAGATGAAGTTATTTTAAACAAACTATAATATAAGCAGAGTTAGATAAAATAATTTTTAAAAGTACTTTGAATACGTATTCCAAATACTAAAAAAAAGTATTCAGAATATATATTTGAATACTTTATAATAATAGTATTTCCAAGTATTTGGAATACTTCACAAAAAGTATTTAAAATATTTTTCGAATACTTTTTTTTTAGAAGTGTTAAATTTCAATGACAAAAATATATTTTTTTCAATTCAGTGTTTTTAAATGGATATTATAATAATCTCGTTTTATTTATAGTTATTATATAAGTGCAAAAACTTCAATGATGAAAAAAGTAATGAAATTATTTTTTAAGAGTGATTGGATGTTAAAAAATTATTCCGAATACTGTATTCAGAATATTTGTAAGAAGTATTCAAAATAATGTATTGAATACTTTCAAAAAAAAAGTATTCAAAAAGTATTCAGAATACTACCCCCAAATCTGAATATAAGGTAACTCAAAGATATCCAATGGTTATCTTTTCCAAAGAGAAATCAGAATTAAAACTGTGCTTAACCAATGGAAAATTGTTTATAGTAAAACACATCCATGTGTACGAAGCAATATAGAAAATATAAAAACCTAAGAATACCTGAAAACTTCTTTCAACATGAAAAAAATCATATAATATCTGAAATGTACTACTGAATTTAGAAAAATCATTATATTTAACCATATTATTATGTAGCATTGATATTTAATATCATTGTAAGTTAAAATTTAAGTTGTTAATGCTGTACCAATAATAATAAGAAGTCATAGAAGAAGAAGAAGAAAACAAATTATATTTAATTCCTTAAAAACTACACGCATGTGATAATCTTAGTTCATATTCGAGTATATCATAATATGATTTCTAAACTTAGAAAGTAAAAGCGGGCTTAAATATTTAAATTTTAGATTTCTGGTTTGAAAATTGATTATTTAAATTTTTTTTGATAAGTATTGATTTCCAATTTATTGAGAACGCATGAAATAATCGTAACCTTCATTCGATTACTATATTTATGTACACATACAATTATTATTTTCATGAGCTTTTTGAAACATAATACATTATTTTAATGATTTAACTACCTATTACGAAATATATGAGTATCGTTTATTTCTTTAGAGCAGATATAATAAATTTTACTAAAATAATGGTCTCAATGCACTTATTTATAAATATAATATAATTATAGGTATAACAAATATTATATTCCTATTTATAGGTGAGAGCAAATAGTGGGAAAATAACTTAAATAACACCGTCTACGAGTCCTAGCTTTAGCGCGTCCGGTTAGTAAAAATATCGATTACTTCACAGAAGTGAACGTGAAGTATATTGGTAAGTATATGATGAATAGCTGTTAGCAGTATAATTTAGTGTTTTCGTTCTGTTCAGGTTTTCAGGACAAATCGATAGTTTACTTTAAGATGTACGAATAATTTTTGGATAACAGTAGTGTATCGTAATAATGTATTAATATGATATAATGGTTTTTGTTTTTAACTGTCATTAACAATAAACAAATTACTTTGTATTATGAATTTCATTTTCGATCATAATAAACTATAAATGACTAAATGAAATATCTCAAAGCTACTGTTTTATGTAATTTAATCTTAACATTTTGCCATACCACAATTGTCATACAACATAAGATATCTATTGTAAATTTTACTACATCAAACTTAATTTTAAAGTAATTCATTTTTTATAATGAATGATCTAATTCTAGTTACAAAATAGAGAGTTAGCAAGACAGCCCATAAAAAAAATTCAAACCGATTATTTTTCATTGCATTTGCGTGTGCAGGAAAACTGACTTTAAACTTTAGAGAGAGGAAGAAAAACCATCTGTTTTTGACTGAGGTACGATTCGATTAATTATGAACACATTTTATTTTTCAATATTTTTGTGGTTTCCATAAATAATTTATCGTTATTTATTTTATTTTTTTGTTTTCTCCTTATAGAAATAAATAATAATACAAATATATTTTACTATTGTACATTAAATTACTTAATACAATATTATAAAATACAATCTCGTCTAGAGATATGTTCTTGCATTTTTAAGCTATATTTACTATTATTGTGTAAGTAGGATATCTATCTAATATGTTTTTGATTGATAAACTAAATATTAATTTCATTTTCATTAAAAAAGCTTCGACAGGTTAGCCACACTCGTAAATCTTCTAATTTCACAAGAATGATGGATAAAGTAATATTTTTAAACGTATTTTAGTTCTTTTTGTTCGTTTTTTATTTCATTATTACTACTACTGTTGTTGTTATTATTATTTGAATAGAGTCTCTGTGAAATACAGAAGTGAATTTTATAAGTTATTGATTTTCAGATGTTTTTTCCGGGTCTTTTTTTTTAAGATAAACCCCAAAACGATTTTAACGTTGAAAAATATTTTGTATGGTGTAATTTTACAAGGTCAAGAAGAGAAGAAAAAAAACTATTGTAAATAGAATCGAGACTTATACATAACAACAACAATAACCAATGTACATAAACAATAGAGATATATCGACGTCGTGTGGTCTACTAGTTTTTGTCTCGACAACCCGACAGTTACATAAAACGATATAGTTATTTATTTTAACTAATACGTTTGTTGGATATTTTACTAATAAAAATATAAATAAAATAATCTTTCGAATATACAAATAATGTATTATAATCGTATACCGACGGTGCAATGATTTGAGAAAAATATGTCATATACTCATGTAGTCATGTCTAATGAAATTATTGTATCAAATAAATGTGTTTTATTCGATAATGAAAAATAAACGATAAAATATTATATCGAAATGGTCTTTACAAAACAAAATTAAAAATTAAAAAAAGCATTTTTAAAATCTAGAAAAAATATATCTAATGTTGTATATTTGCAATACTTATCATTTCATATTTAAGTTAATCATTAGTGTTATTATATTTTATAATATTGTTGTTATATATTCACTATAATATCATGTCACTCATATTTTAATCGAAATCGGCGAATCCTCCTCCCCTCTCCATACACACACACACAAAAAAATGTTGGTAACTATTTAGTATGTAATTTCCATATATTTGCATTCTAAATTTTGTTATTTGTCTGTACTTATATATTTCAAGTTTTCAACTTTAGAGTCGAAAACCCAATCTGTATCAAACATACTTATACTTTTTTTTTTCTTACGTCAATGTTTTTTTATGCATGTGATTAGCAAAGGTTAAGCTAATAATACATTTTGAGAATTTCAACATGGAGAGGGCTGGAATATGTATATGATTTATACAGCTTTATATATAATACGAGTATATAATATTTATAGTAATTAATAACCAATGTTGTCTTAAATATGATTTTTTTTTTTTTATTATTATCAAAGATTATACTTATCAAGTATGACGTTTTTGACAACCAGCTTAGGATGTACAAGGTACATGCACTATTTTTCACGTGTGACGTTATTCAAAATATTCGCAGTGAATAAATAAATTTCCATAGACTTATCTCAACGACCTGTCATCATCAGCTTCTATTCTACCCGCCACTCCTACCGACTTTAAAATGAAAAATTTGACAGTCATGAATTTAAATTTTGGGCCGCATAATCGTCGTTTGTTGCTATAGTTTTTTTTTCTTGTTGAAACTTGGTTGAATTCGATGGTCCGATAAAAACCATGAGGCCCATGTCAAACAATATTTTATTATTTTAGTGTGAAATGTGACGGCACTATTTGTATCTATTTGATAATTATTACAGAAATCCAAATCTTTTGTCTTACTTTAAAAAATAAAAAAGTCACTAAGGGCAGTACGGAAAGTCTAGAAAATTTGTTGTATATACAAATATACACTGATAGTAGTATAATATTACATAAACGTATAAAAAAATAAAACGCATATACTACCATGTAGCGCAAAACGACAGTTCTGTTTGTTTTTTTCTTCTACCAAAACAAACGATTTATTATCATGCAGCCACCCCTAACTTTAGACGCGTTTTTTTTACCGATCTTTATAAATTATTATGTCGTATTATACTCGCAAACGAATCGTAATAAACAATTCTATACCACAAGGTTATATTTGAATTCATAAAACAACAGACATTAGTATTTAGGCCACGTATTCGAATGCAAAATAATTTTTGTGCCTTCTATAAAAAACACTATTTTTCCTAACACTAGAACTTATTCTCGCATTGAAAAGTCTTAAAATACATATTTTGTTTTAGACTTTCTGATATCCAAATAAATAAATGTATGTATATATATTTTATTTTAAGGACACTTGAAGAGTAAAGTCTATTGAATATATAGTACAGTATTATAAAAAATATTATTATCTAAACAATTTCTGTTTAGTTTTAAAATATTATCCAAAATGACAAATTGTTTTTTGTTATAATATTACAACCCACATAATATGTGGGTACATATTATGTACAAAAACAGTATAATGTACATTTATATTATAATGCAAATATAGTTTCATTTCCATTATCGAAACATGGCATACAATAGAAACATAAAACTAATTATTATCAATCTCTTGATGATCAAGTACCTTTATACTTTTTATTGTTGCCAATAAAACAAATTTAAATTAATTTTGCGCGCTGCACTGAATCAGTTTATTAAGTATTATTTTATTTTTTAAAATATTTTATTGGAACACTGATATTTACGCCCTAATAAATTATCAATTAATTTTAATATTTTTTTACATTATTAAATATAGTTTTATTTTCTTTGTTAAGTTACCTTTATATTAATATTTACTATACAATATATGGTGATGTATTTAATCTTTATTTTGAGTTTGTTTTCACTTTATAAACCCATTGAGTGTATTGAAAAGAGATGTTTTTTATTTTATAATTTGATTAATTTTTATTTTAATACTAAAATTATTATAAAATTAATGATACATTAATTATATTTACACAATTTAAACCAATTGATGATGCATAATACTTAAACCAACTAATTATTACATATTATACTAACCAAAATAATAAATAAATTTATATAATTATATTTAAAAAAATATTAAATTTTATTTGTAGAAAAGAACATAATTTTATCGATTAAATATTCTAATTTAATGTTAAAATAATTGTGCAGTTTTTTTTTATTTCTTAAAAATGTTTAGTCAGAAGTATTCTTGAATAACCCTTAGGTTTTATTATAATGAATTGAAATCTATAAAATTATTATGATCCTTGTCTCTGAATTTAAATTATAAGTCCCACGAAATACGCAAACTCGTGTATCACACGCAATACTATTTATATATATATATTTATGTTAAAATCATCACGACGGTCACAATGATGAGAATAAACAAAAATATATAATCAAATTCAAAGCCTCTGATCGATAGTTCGAATAATATACATTATACATAGTATACCTATACAGCGTTATTATATTAGTAATGCATAATATTATATTACACCAACGTAGCCTGCATGTTCATATATATATATTGTCCAATATTTATCTATAGAATACGCGTTTGGTGCGATTTGTAAACGGTTTATATGAAAAAAAATATAAAATATAGGTACCTTTAAAGTATAATATTATAATAAGATATAATATTTTGAACAAACATTTACCAGAATAAGAAATGTCATTATTTATTTAAAGTGTACAACTTTTTTTACTAAAGGAACTAAAATATATTTGGTTTTTATACAAAAATTATTTGAATATGCCATTTCAATATTAACTTTAACTAAAACAATTACAATTGTATTAGGTATTTACTATAACATTTATTTCTGTTAAACTTAATCTAATACGTAACTTTAAAAAACAGAGATAAACAAAAAAAATACAAAAATTTTTTAACTTAAACTGAAAACACTCATAAAGCATTTTATAAAGCGAAGATTTAGAATTAAATAAAATACATATTTATTATTTTATTTGTTTGATTACTGTTAAATACAAATTAACAACATATTTTTATAATTTTATTATATTATTACACAATCAATAGTATTACATATTAACTTGTATACACAGTTAAACTTACAATATGCTTTGATAATCACTTTAAATAACAATCCTAATTTAAGTATTTTGTAAGAATGTAAAAAAAATTAAATTAATTATACTAGGTAGTTAATAGTTATGTTACCGAACTAATGTGATGACGTAACAAATACAATATTCGTTTCATTATGTTTAATTAATGTTCAATATCAGTTAAAAACGTTTTGAAGTGTATGTACCACTTGGACGATTTACTAGTTAATAAATACAAATCATTTTAACATGAAAAAATCAAATCATAAAAAATTTTAAAAAATATGAATACTCGTATACTTGTAAATAAATTTAACGTAGAAGCAATTTAGGTCACCGGTTTCATAAAAAATTTAAACTTAGCACATACCAGAAATTTCTGGTGGTAATTTTTTTTTTTTTATGCATAAAAAATTAGCATAAATTATAATATTCACTTTGTATTAAACATAGCAATTTTTATTTATGTTTAGCTTTTGGAACTATAATGTATTACTAATGTGTGTTTTAAATGAATTGATTTAAATACTATTTTTTTTTTTATCTTATATTCTAACAAAATAGGTATCTCATTTTAAAATACTAGGAGTATTTATCATAGAACCGCATCATTATGAATATTGTATAAGATCTGATTTTTTTTCTAGCAATCATTATAGAATAAGTACGCTTGCACGTTGCTATATTCGAGTTGTCATACCAGAAAGCTTTCTGTGAACATGTTTATTTAATATATAGTATGCGATGAATTTTTGCTGTGCGCAGTGTGTATATGTGTGCACACTTATATTCAATTAAATTACGGATAATTGGTTCCGAGTGGCACGGTCACTTTATCATATCACACTGCGTTGGGCCGAAGGGCGCGTTGCGTGTTGTTAACACGCGTTTTAGCGGAAGTATAGTTCCGGTGGATGAATACACAATAGACTTCACAGAGTGCAGAGGTCCGAACTGTAGCGACGGTCACCGTCGTTAACACTTTGGTTCTTTTCTTTTATTTATTTATTCACATTATTAACCCTTTGCGTTTTTTCACGTAGTATTACATAATACTATAGAAGATACCGTTGTCGGCGGTGGCCGACTCTTTCGTATTTAATGTACTGCGACAACAATAACACTACTGTATTGTACAATAATTTTAGGTGTACGGCCGTGACCAGTGAGAAAACAAAACCTTTCAACAACAACATTACGTATTATAAAATCAACGGTTATCGTTGGGTCACCGCTGTCCGATAACTGTTTACCTCCATAACGAGCCACTGTTCATCGTTATTCTATTACGATAGAATTATAATTGTAAATATAGAATGGTAGGTACATTATTTTTTTCTCGAGATTCATATTCATTGTGTATTATATACATATACATTATAATAATAATAATAATAATAATATAATAGTTTGCACTTTTCACCACAACCCACCTTTCTGCCACTACGACGTTTATAATAACATTATACACTCGAACTAATTCAAAAACTATTCGTAATCCTTGCGCGGGTGTACATACCACTATATAGGTAGGTATTATGTCTAAGCACACTGTGTTTGCTCGGGGTTGTACGAGAGACCTTTGTAAAAGTCGGGCAAGCGTTTAAACCTGGTTAAGGGTTTGACTTTGTATATTATGCACATAAATACCCGTATTCATACTATGTGCGCATGTTATTATGTGATATTATTTTCGAACGTTCGAACAAATAAAGGCTACTGTCACCTCAACCGCGTCACCCTTTTATTAATGAACGCAATTATTCTGTTTGCCGATTAATTTTCCAAATGCGCTGCACATGCAATAATAATATATAACATTTACGTACCCTAATATTCACATACCTATAGGTAGAAACTAGATAATATAGTGGATCGCGATATGCACACCGGCATATACATTTTGTGCTTGTTGCCGTTTTTTTTTTTCAAGAGTACTTATTTATGCTTTATGTTTATTATGTTAATGTGTTTATTGCATTTTGCAATTTTAGTCAAAACCACTCTCATTCTGATTCCTATGAGTTACGACCATACTAATTTTCATTAACTTCCGAAAATATTAAAGCTGTCCTTGTCATAACAAGGGAAAGTCCTAGTCACATTTTTTTCTTTTTGTCCTTTGAGTTGTGGTAAATGGGGTTAGAAAATGTTTAGCTAAGATATTTTATAAAATAAAAATAGTTTTTAAAATATGTTTTGGGGTCGTTTCCATGTAAATATTATGGAATATTGGAATATTTTAGCCAGATATTAAATCTGATTAAAATTAATCATTATTATTGGAATTAGAGTCGTCTATTTTAGTGAAAAATAAAACATTTGTTCTTAGTCGCAGAATATAATATATTGTATTGTTGATTTTAGAGAAATATGCGTGTACGTAAGTAAAAGATAATTACCAATAAAATCTTCCTTAAAACCAAGAAGTTTCAATGTACATTTTATAATATTACCAAAAAGAAAACAATTATAATTTTCAAAAATATTTAAATTAATTTGAATACACAATTAAGTATTAAATTAGATATATTTTCAAATTTAAGACATTTTAATAAGTTTTTGTACTTGCATAAATGTTTGGTGTGCATCAAATTGTCATTTATTTCAGTTTTTATAAAATTTGGTTTTGTAAGTTTTCGGGTTTTCAATATATTAATTACAATTATTTTTTAGCTGTGAATATTATTGAAATTGATAAATAAGCATAACGGATATTCTCCATCATCGTACTAGCGGTTATTGTTATTATAGTTGCTGGCATAAACTTTACGGTTACTGGTTTTTTATTCATCGGAAACACAACAGTTTAAAGTAAATCACAGTTTTTCGTTCGCACATTATTTGAATTTCAGTGAACGTAGAGGTAATAATAACGTTAACAATAACAAATATAAACCAACAAATTATTATACATTCATCGGATTTTCCGGTAAAAATGACCGACTAACTGCAGTAAAATAAAAACAAAAAACGCAAACACGGCGTGGTAAATTAGTTATACATTATTTTTATTTTGTACTTTAACGTGAATATTGTGCAAACATCGATTTACCACTGTAAGAACGTTTTATTTTATACACTTTTTTAATCGTGCAACAATACCACGGATGATCGAGCTTCCGGTTGAAAGTATCACTTACAATTAAAAACAAAAATAAATCTACACTGTACTAACCTACTATTGTGTACAAAATACACTTATTTGTGCTACACAAATATTATTATATTTAATATATTATTATTTTTTAACATTTATTATTATACCTACACGGTGATTCTGTTTAAGATCAACTCTGAAAAATTGCTTAATGTTTTTGGGAATCATTTTTTTTTTTTAGACAATTTTATATTCTTTCAGTGCAATATTTTTTAAAAAAAAAACTATACGAGTATGTTACTATATTATTTAAATTTATTTTTACATTTTTACTATTTTTAGTTACAACATATTATATCTTTAATTTCATATCAAGGTGCAGGAATTTTCTAAGAATTTCAATCTATAAAAATCGAAATTAGAATAAGTAGATAATTAATTAACTTATATGTTAGGTATAACTAATATTATAATAACTAGTTGTGGTGTTTAATTGGGTATTAGTTTTCATGGTTTTGATTTAAATTGAACAGCGTGTATGAATTAATATGCTCCAACTACTTCCGTAATTCCGAGGACGTTAAGTGTTCGTATTCTTTGTATAATCATATTTTGTCTAGTGCAATAGATTAAGTTTTCAATAAACAATCTAACTAAATATTTTATGGCTGTTAGTTTTTTTTATATTTTAGAATTTTAATTAATTTTTAGCTGTTTTTTTTATAAATGAATATGATTCAATTTTGCTTTTATAAAGCATTTATAGACTTTTTTTATTGAGTTTTAAAAACTTAGCAATACCTACTTTAAGTATTTGAAATTATGAACAAAGTAGATTAAAAGCCTTCAAAAGTTATAAAGATAAAAAAAAAAATAAACTTTCAAATATTGTATTAAAACTATTCGTTTTTGAGTAGCGTCTAATAATAGGTTTGTTGTATAATAATTCATTAATATTATTTAAAAGGTATTTATTTATTTTTTCAAAAATCTTAAGCTCGCAATATTATTAATAATTCAGAGATACTTGTGAATATTTTAAAAATTGAATTATTAAGTTTTAAAAGAGAGTTATATAAGTCTTAAAATTTAAGCACGACGTGGGTATATGGACAAATTTATTTATAGTAAAATGTAATATATCTACGTGTTAAGCAAACTACAGGTGTATATTACAAATGTTGAAGAGCTCTGCATAATATTATAATGATCATAATACTATGTACCTACCTACCTACCTACAGGTTATATCGCATTTATATTAACAATAAGTGAGTGGATCGCGAATCACTTGCATTTGCTTTATTTTTTGTTGCCACGATAAATGTAAACGCATACACTGGTGTATAATATACTACTAGGATTTTCGGAAGATTGTTTTTTTTTTTTTTTTGTAATAAATCTGCGGCGATGGTATTATGAGCGCACGCGAAAAATCCGGCCTAACGATTTATAATATTATAATAGTCGACTAGTTTTCGAAGCGCACACAATCGTAATGGAAATTTTATATACATAATATATGAACAGCGGAGATACGTCGGGACGCGCTGCCGTCGATAAATTATTAACACAATAATATTCGGCAAACGGATAATTCAATATAACAAGGCGTGCATGCAACTGTATAATAATATTATTGTACACTGACTGTATAGTTCGCATTGCATTATAATACCGTATTAGGTATATTATTATACACCACTCCGTATAACCTCTCTCGCGGCTCACCCTTTGCAACGGGCGGTGCGTTCAATATTTAATTTGGTTTTACTTGTTTTTGCTCAAAGACGTTTACTTCTCGGACACGCGGCAGCGTAACAGCTGCTTTTCGGATCAATCCAAATATGACACACGTTTGTTAAATTCACACTACGGTTGTACTACACAATAGCCATTTGATTTTTCGTCGGATAAGAGGTCATCAAGCGACACACACGAAATTTTAGCTAAAATGTTTTTTACAGTAGAATTTACCGAGATTGTGTATTAGCTGTTCAACGAACGATGTGCAATTCGACCGTGGTGGATTAGACATAACACATAATATTTTCAAACTACTTTTTACACTTCCGTGATATCTCTAAGAACAATCTGAAAAGCGTTTGTGAAAATCGATAAAGTAGTTAGTTGTTTAGTCTATAAACTACAAACATAGGAATATTGCATTTTGTTGTACATTTTAATAACAAACAACACATTTAATTGTATTTAAAGAAAAGAAAATCTATTGCTACTAATGACGGGTTTGCCAGTCTGTATCAATTTTTTTTCAAATTTTATTTCTGTAATCAATAGTAACCCTGTATATAAATGAAAAATTATTTGATTTTTGTGAATCAAAATAAAAATCATATACGAGTCTCCTATAATAGCATTTAGTGGTCGAAAAATACTCCCTTATTCACCAGGAACATATTTATATGTATATTTTTATTGAAATTGGACTAGCAGTTCCTGAGATTAGTGGGTTTAAACAAGCAAACTCTTATAATATTATTTTATTATACTCTATTATTAGTATTCGTTACACAACATAGAATAGACTAAATAAAATTTAATTTTTAAAAAAATAATTGTATTTTATTTAATAAGTATTATACAATATTATGCATTATGTATATATTATATTATATACTATATAATAAAAATATAGATTACATGAAAAAAAACCGTTTAACATTCAATGAAAGAATAGCTATACATTGATGACCTATTCCATATATTTATTGGTTTTTTTCCGAGTTCTAATACATAAAATACATAACTGCAAGAAAAAAAAATAATAATTATTTTTAAAAATGTTATTATTCAACTATACTTATAATGCAGTTACGTATTTATTCCAGTAAATCCATTTTTAACGGATTAGATTGTTTGAATTTAAATTGAATTTGCAATTGTTAAAAAAAAAAAAAAATTGTTTATTTAAAAATGCTGTGATGATAGTGATTTGTTTTTGTTACTAAGGCTTTTTTAACTGGTAACTGTTGGTATGCCTAAACAAAACCACTCGTTCAACTAGGAAAAAAATGGTAGAAATAAATAACACCGCGATGATAAGAGTTAGTTTTTATTTTTCTGTCCTGAATAATATATATGTGGATAATTGATTTATTCTCTGACGGAGTTTTTTTTTTTATATAATACATATTATATAAGTATATTATGACAGAATTGTACAGCATCCGTTTTATAAATCCATTGCAACCACAGACGCTCTTTATTGAGTTTACGACACGGATACGTGTGTAAACCAGATGATCCGATCCTATATCATTATAGGATATTATGTTTAATAATAATTCAACACGTATTCGTACGGTATACCGAAACATTTTATTCTCTTCAAACTCCTTATACCTATACGATTCAAACTTGTAGATGCGAAGGTATAATAATTTATTTAAACATACAAAAGTGAATCTCGTGGAATATAGGCTGAATTCCAAGATTACACTATATAAATGGTTTATGCATGCTTTCAACGCGACTTTTCAAACTTGAAATTCTTGACATCTTGACATTTTGACATTGGTAAAATACTATTGAGGCTATTTTTAGTCTAAGTACTTACTATGGCCTATATATATGATATTACTTCATATGTGTTTAAATAGTTATTAAATAACGAATTCAATAAATTCATATAAAAAAAAAAATATATATATATTATATATATTATCATATCATATTATAATTTTCTAATGTAATAATAATTTATATAATTTATATAACACAGTTATATTCTTTATACAAAACACCGTGTCTATATTGAGTTAATAATCTACGATCCTTGATTAAAAAACAGTACATTATAATTTTTATTTATTTTAAGATATTTTGCAACATTCAAATCCCAACGAAAAAATTTACATTAAAATATTTTCAAAAACGTTCTGTTCTTTATTCATATTTGTAACATAGTAGCGTGTTTCTTTTTGAAGATCTTGATAAATGTCTCATTGATCCTATCCTTCCTATCAGCTTTAGACCTAAATTAAATTATATTATACATAATAATATCAAGATATATTGTTCACGAATAAAAAATCTTTCAATTTTAAAAATACTTCTGTGATAATTTTTTAAAGAAGAACATTTGTATTTACTATTTATTAACTATATAACTGAAAATGTGGTATATACATGGAAGTCAATATTTTAAATTGTATAAGTATCTTCTTATACGTCTCATAGTTTTTAGTTTGATATAAACATAATATAACCCTGATTTTTTCCTTATGTTTTATTTTAATCGAATTCTGATTTTTGGAACTTAAAATATAGACTATTTCCAAGTACTTCAAATTTATGCCCTAAAAAATATTTCCTGTTGCAAGACAAACTTTTATTTGTTTAAACGAGAACCACTATTTTTAGTATACAGTTTCTTTAGTGCATAAAGTTTAATAATTCAGAAACTTGTAACAACTCGTTTTAGTATAAAATAAAATATCTGCCTAAAAATGTTTGCTAAAAATGCGTGGTTTTTCTTTTGAAAAAAGAAAGTATTGTAGTTTTTACTACCATTACCACCACAAGATATTTTTAAATGGTTTCTAAGATCAAAGTGTTTTAAAATATAATTTTTAAGAATAGAATACTACACAATTCTAGAAATCAGAATTGGAATAAATTTATTATTTATATTTATTAAGTATAAAATATGAATATGGTTAGTAAATCATCTTCTATAGTATTTTTTTAATTAATAGCGAATAAATGAATACATTTAATGGTTAAAATAATACCCTGGATATCACTTCAGGGCTTAATTATTTAAACCATTATCATTATTTTAATAATATAAAAATAAAATCTTAATCTATTTTATAAAAATAAATAAAACTTAAAGGGATACGTAGATTAAATACGTACGTCGTACACAAAACAATATTTTGAACTTTCTAACACCTTTCACCCTCAAAATGTTCTAATTTTTATGATTTTTACAAATACTAGATGGTCAGATAAAATATTTTATTGTATTCATTTTTAATAGAAAGATAGATACTAGTAGACCATTTAAATGTTCAAAGTCAATTAAGATAAATTCTATAGCACTTTACACTCACCACAAGAAATCGCTTTATAACTAAAATAAATCTTAATAGGATTCCCTATTAAAAGGTTAGGTTAGTGCAATGATAAATTATATTATGTCTGATTTATATTTTATATAAATTTCAGAGGTAAAACTAAAACTATAGTTTACTAGTGTTAACGTTTACGACGAATCAATGTGCCGGGTAGTGAGGTTATTGTAAACTACTATATTTTTAATGGATAGTGCGAGAAAAAATGTAATTACAAATATATAATAAATAAATATTTATAATATTTTACATTGTACTCGCGTTATATGAGACTCGTGTAATTGGGGTCTGATCATCAACAACATTGATTTCTTCACAAGTACTAGCCTTTTTCACGCGTGTCTTCACAATGAAATAATTGTTTTAATAATTTAATAAAATTATAAGAATAGATATCATTAGAAGTCAGACCAGGACGTCAGTTTTTCATAAAAGAGTGTCTCAAAAGTATGACATATTTTGATAGTGAACAAAATCTACGCATGTCCACTGGTTTACATTAAAAGAAAAAACCGTCTTCTGCGGAAACCTGCACGTAAGCTTTATAATCTGTACATTCAAATAATGATAATAATAATAATAATAATAGTAATAATAATGACTATGTCGCGTGTGTGTTTCAGATTGTCGTCTCTTTTTTTTTTCTATATAAATATACATAATAATAATACGTATAATGGGGACATAGGGGTATGTTTCCGTTTCTCCGTTTCGTCAGCGAGCCACATTTGTTCGGATTTACAGACGCGTGAACACGCTATTTTCCTCGTGTTCTCTTTGTGTGGTTTTACAACTTGTCACGCGAATAGTATACAACATTTGTATACTACAATTGTAACTGAAACCCAAAAGAAAAAACTCGTATTTGCATATATATTATATATATTTTAAATACAGTTCAATACTATTTTAAAAACGACAAAAGCGGTGCATTTAACTCATTATGCGCACGTAACAGTTTATTTTTTGTGATAACAGTATTATAGAAAATTTATTTATACTATTTTATATTTATGATTATTAATACTGTGTGGTTTTCTGGTGGGTGACTGTTGGACTAACAAAACTATAACAATAACCGACTTATTTAAAAAATATCTGGAGAAAATTAGCAAGTAACTTTACAGTATTATGAGTGTATATAAATTGTTCTCTAATGCTATATTAGCCATTTATAGTTATAATCGTTCAGTGTACCTATTGCGTATTTTTTGGAAATATGAGGATACTTGCTTATACCAACTATAAATATACATAATGAAAAGCAAATGTAACAAAACTATTTTATATTTAGTGGTTACACATTTTGATACCATAAAATATTATGAAATAAAATTGAACAATGAAGTTTCACTTTAAATATGTGTAGAAGATATTAAAAATAGTATTTGAATATTGTTATTTTATTTACTATACCAAAATTCTTAATCGTCAAAAAATAATTAACCAATTAAAAATAAAAAGAGTCGAAAACATTTTAAGTTTGTTAAAAATAAGTAGTAGTAAGTAAGTTTAAAATATTATAAATTATTATATTATATTGATTTGTAAAAAATATAGATTTTATTAAAATACATATATTAAATGACCATTCAACTATTGGCCATAATTTATTAAAAAATATAGTTGTTATACATACAATTCTCGCCTAAAAATGTAATAGGTATGCAATAAAATAAAATTTAGAAAACATTAGGTCTCAAAAAATTGTGCAATACACTTTTATTTAATTTTGTTTGTGTTTTATTTTTAACTATTTATTTGAACTCTTAACTTTAATTAATACAAATATAACATAATATATAGGTAATGCCTTAAAAATAGCGTACAATTGTCTAAAACAAAAAACTCGTATTAAATGAATTTCAGCCATTTTTTCGGTCTAGTATTGACCAATAACCATGACATTTTTTTTTATCTAACTCGTGTTTGTTAAACTATATTTATGTTGCACTTACCTCCTTGCAATGACAAAACTATGTGGTATTGAATTTTTACTAGAATAATATGTATTTATTAATTATTATATGAGAAATGTATTCTTAATTTTATAATATAACATAATTGAATGTCTTGAACGGTTATTATCACCCAATCATATTTGTGACTAATTATTGGCTCGTTTAGAAATATCGAAGTGATAGGTGGAAGTATCAAATAATATAGGTAATATAATATATTATAATATTAGCATTGGTTTTATGAATATTTTATATTCTAAATAAAATTTTTATTTTACAATAAACTACAATACTGAAATTCAAGCAATATGTTTTCAGACTGTGAAAATACTAGCCATCAGGGTACTTTTTAAGCATGTTTCACAAGTTTGGGAAATTCTACAGCAGATTTTCCAAAGAAACGTCGGTGCAATTATACCATTACTACAATGTTATATTACATATTTACAACGGATTATTTAATAGTCACGGTAGTCGTGAACATGGGATCGCCGTGTCCAAGTTCATTGATAAACAGTACTGGTCCGTTCATTTCTATAGTAATACATCATCTACGACTGCTCGAGATATAAACAGAGAGGCATACTCGCACACACACACACACACAGAGAAAGAGAGACGAATAGAAGTGGTAGAACATAAGATAACGGGTGGAAAATATAGATCAGGAGAGAGCGAGTGAGCGAGACTTACGCCGCGCTCGGCAAAAGTTTACCGGCAACTCCGGGGTAAAGTGCAAAATATTAAGCGTCCGTTTTACGGTTTCCGAGCACATCTCGCCCGCTTGAGTCGTTGCCGCCACTGTCGGTAGAGGAATCTACTTTATTATTTTATACGTTTGCCTCCTCGCCGTGACCTTATGAGCGGCAACGGTGTCGGCGGCGTAGTAACTTTTGGTGGGCCCACGGGGAGAAGTTTCAGTACTTTTCATTAGCTGCGCAACGGGAACGGAGCGGAAAAAGGGGGCGCGCAAACTCGAGACCATGACGTGTATAACAATATACACACTAAACGCGAAAATTATTTTATACGACGATACTATAATATGGAATAATAATATTATATTATAATTACATATCATATAATAAACCGCACTGCGCATTGTATGCGCGTATAATGTAGTGTGGGTATAACACACAGTGGTGTGTGAATTTACGGTACTATAATGCACGGCGTCGGTATACGATCTCTTTGAAGTAGAGTGTCGACTGCTGAAGCCGAAAGTCGTACACTCATCTCTGCAGCAATCTTTATGATGATATTTACAGTACCTAAACAGCGGTGGCGTGCGGACCAACGGACTATAAATGAAATCCACGACCGTATTTCACGCCACCGTCTCTAATTCAACCCGTTAAAAGCACTTCACCTGTTCGATTGTAAGTTCTGGAATGTACGACACAATAGCAATGTAATGATAACATGTTTAATCACTGTGAATTGCACGAGTTCCGCTACGGACGATTCACCGTGCCAATACACAATCGATCACGAAAAAATAACCCGTCTTCGTATAGCAACTGTAAGCCGACAGTTAACTCGTTTATTGAAATATTATTAACTTTATAACTTGACAGAGTATATTTTTATTTAAGTGAAACACTCGTTATTTCGATAAATATTAGATATTAGAGGTTTTTTCGAACACGATATTTTAATTCACCAGACAATGTTTTTGTACTTGAAAATTCCCAAGAAAAAATTTTATTTCTGAATATGAAATTAAAATGTACCTTGATTTCATTCGAAAAATTAAAAACTCAAAATATAAAACAAAAATGATAAAAATACTAAAAGATGTAATTTGTTTTTTTTTTAAATATTATTTTATTCTGACGTAAAAAAAACCTTATGAATATTTTCAAAAACATAATTAATATTTTATGAAATAACGGGTGTTTTTTTTCAAAAAAACAAAAAAACATATTATTACTGTTGGATCTATTATATCAAGCTGAAGAAACGTCGTTTAAATGTAAAAAATACAATTTTTCCTTTGAAAAAAGGGGAAATTTACGTGACCGAAAAACTCATCCTGATAACATATTGTTTTTTAGTAGACGATGCTTAGGAAACGTATATGTAGTAGGTATATGTACTAAAAAATATTAATGCATTAGGTAGAAAACATACAATTATTTTGTGAAAAATATAAATTTTCTGTATTTTTATTATATTAATTTTTATTGTAATAGAACACGTAAAATGTATCAAAGTAAGTACTACAAATTTATTGTAAATTGTTCTATGATCTTAATAAAATGTTTGAAATCGAAAATATTATTTTTATTTTTTAACTACTATAATTTTAATATAATAATGCGAAGTACAGATTTTATTTAATTTGAAACTTATGATCAATAAATTGTATGTATATAGTTAAATTCATAAAAAAAAAATAACAAATAATTTATTTGGTACTTACAAAAGTATACGGGAATAAAAGTTCACATTTTAAGTACTTATGTAGTTATACATATAAAGTACATTAAAACTTTATTGGATTTGATTTTAATGCAATTTAAATTTACAAAACACTGTTTTTTGTTTACAAACAATTAATCTATTATTACTTTTTTTTTAAAAATTATAAATCAAATATTTATTATTTTGGATATACAGATCATGTAGTCGTATGGTTCTACTCTTTATTCCTATTTATGTAATACATAGTTGCAATAGTGAAAAACGTGTTGTTTTTCTGCCACGGTTGGATTTAGAATACTTCAAATATTATTTTCATGTTTTATTGTATTTTTTTTTATAGCTAAGTGTTTTTCTGTGTTCGAAAAATGTTTTCAATGTACACCAACGACTTTCAACCTCGGGGACAAGTAGTGTAATAACGTCACCATCATATTGTTTTACAGTTTATACAACACTAGATTAAAACTTTTCCTTTTAACAATAACAATTATTTAAACTTTTAAAGAAATTAAATCCATTATTACCAAAAATAAACGAATAGATTGATTTATACATGATAATATAATAATGAAACATACTTTGTTAAAGGTTTCCAAGTAAAATGGTTAGCGTAAATTTATTTCGAATATAATACTATTATATAGCATCCAATAAATCAGTCTATAATTTAAAATTGGTTTATGGTCAATAGTTTAAAATTTAAAATTATTCGCTATTGTATACTATAAGTATTTATATTTCTGTAAATCGAAATTGTCCACTACTATATTGATCTAGTTAAAAAATATTTATTTTTGAGCACACGAATAGAGAATCTCACAATTGCAGGATATTACACGTATAGGAAAATGACAAAAATATTTTATCTTCTATGGGTGTAAGATTGATGAATCAACTATAAAGTCATTCAGTTAGGTTTATTTTTTTTCAAATTTTCATAATTTGTTGGAAATAATATATATACAATGCATGATTTAATGACACACAGTTATCGTTTAATCGTGTCTTGCTTTTCTTAAACGTCCACGAATCTGGTTTTCAGTAGGCGTTTTCTATTGAAAAGTGGAAACTTTTCGAAAGAAAGCTTGCAGCTATAGACCTGGAATTTTTCTATATGCGATTAAAACTAATCGATTCTGAAGATCTAGCCGTAAATCGTGAAAAGACGACTAACTTGAAAACGGCTCTCTTTTCCAAAAAGTAATACAGACGGCCAAACCTTATAATACTAACGGTCCGTATATAAATATTTATGTTGTTGTACGCGTGAGAAAAGCGGACAGTCCGGGAATTCGGGCGGTACCATCTTAATGGCGTTTATTATCGGTTTCCAATTTTTCGATACGTTTAATTCAGGTTTATAGAGTCTGCGTCCGTCGACACGTCTGCAACTCTGCACGAAGTCGGCATTATGTTATACGTATAACTTCACGTTCCCAAACGAATTGTAATTTCGTTTTTGTTATTTCTTCGTAAAAATATTTTAACGAAACCGTGGCATTTAAAACTTAAGCTGCTATATTCAATTTGATTAATTTTCTTTTTTCAATTATTTTAATAAATTGTCAAGACATCAGCTACTATTATATTTTCAGTCAGTGTTAGATAGATGAGATATTTTGAAAAAAGGTAAATTAATTTATTGCATTCTTCTTATGTATATAATTTAATATAAGTGCATGTACTGTTTAAAATTTAAATAGTAATACATTAACCATGGCGCGCGCGCACACACACACAGACTCATCAATCCTAAATGAGTATACTTAAATAAGTTTGATATTGTGATCAGGTATATATTATAATTTTTTAAATATAGTGAAACATATTATGCTCGTAAATTATTGTATGTTCTATTGACTAGTGTAATCATCCCGCAAAGAACTCGTGTTTATAACCACTATAACCTAACTTACAACTTTTCTTTTTACTTGGGTGTTCGATCGTTCTAATCACGTGTACAATGCACATCTTTCGATCGCGTTCAAGTTGTACCAGAGTTACATAATATAAGTGATATTTTTTTATTCCAATTTCTTCCTAAGAAAAATTAATCTTGTTCCGGGTGTAAGTACCAAAATATTACAATTCTATCCTTGCTCCATCAATAAAATAATACAAAATCTTAATTTATTAATGACTCAATTATATAAATGCAATAGATCAAGGTACTAAATAACATGAATTAATTCGATATAATATTTGAATTTAAAATTTTTTTTTTATAATTAATATATAAGATTTTATTACAGTCCATATAAGCGTATTTACAATACGTAATTTTGGTGATAGAATTTATAAAAGTAAGTTAAAATAAGGTAGCAACTATTTCACATTTTAGTAAAGTGGGAGGTAATTATTGACTTATTGATTATCAACTACCATAATGTGAAGAAATTTTACGAAGATAAATAGACTGAAACGCATGAATTGTTCTAAAATTTGAAAAAGGAGATTCTATAGGAGAAGTCTAAAAAAAAGTTAGTTTCTTTGCTCATTTATATTGTTATTTTAATCGTACACTTAGTAAGCACAAAATATAATTTACTACCTTTATTATGATAAATAATATATAATATTTGGGGTTTCAAGGTTATACTTTTTATTTTTATAAGCATATTATATTGTTCACCCAAAACCGTTTACTTTTATGAGAGGCTGCATTGACGTGTTGATGGCGGACATAATTTTAGCATTAGGAGAATAAGCTGCGGTTTCTATTGTAGTAATTTCATTCCGTAGATAGAAACTTTTCCGAAATGGCTTTATGCATAGACGCTGTTGTACGTATTATTTGTTCTTGAACGTCTGAACCAATAATTATTAATATTGTAAAATGTCTAATGTAGACTTTATTTTTATTCTATCGTTTTCTAAATTGAAATCAAAGTATAATTGTTAATAATAATACGATGACAACAAAATAAACAGAACACGTCGATAATATTGAGTAAAAGCTATTTAAAAAAAACACTAATGAATAATAATAATAGTAATAATAACTCAAATTTATTCACAGGATTCTAAAAACTGCTTGTATAATGTATATTATGAAAATATTTGTTTGATACGTAAAATTCTAAGTATAATAATACATTATTTATACGTTTTTTTTTTTTTTTTAAACAATTTGATTTATATTAAAAACTTAAAGTTCTACAAGTATTTTAAGGTATATTATTTCAAAAACACTAAATTTATAATCGTAAATGGTACTTAGGTACCTATGTCAATAAATTGCCAAGTGACACTTGTGGTACTCTACTTGACAGTAAAAATATAAAAACAGTATGCTTTTTAAAATGGCATAAATTGTTTCAAAGAGTTTATTTAATGAATTGTATAGTAGCTGGAACTGCTCTGCTCTGGCGAGAGGGTTCATTATTATTATTATTATTATTATTATTAATATTAAACGTTGTATGACCATAATTATAACTTAGCTGAACTTGATTCAATAGAAATAGTTATATTATATGTATAATATATATTTTTTTCCCTTTATCAATGCTATAATGATCGTGTTTAGTAAAAATACGTAATATTACTGTGAAAACGGTTGGCAATAGCAGTGCAGCTTTCGTTAATCGTCATCATTAACTATAACTACCGTAAAAAAAATATTGATATTAAAGTATTTTTACTGTTCCAAAAGAGAATTATAGACATAAAAAAAAAACTTTAAAAACACACGCTGTTTTATAAATCTATCTCAATACTCCGTAAATACGCCATTGAGTTAACTGAATATTTTAGTACTTATGTCTTATTTCATATTTTGCATTAGCCAACCAGACGGTGTAGTATTATGTTTATATCAGTTATAATTGTATTCAAATGATCATCAGTTTTATTATTGTTATACAAACACTATGTAAATATATAGTCCTCTTCTATGATTATTAAACTATTTATTTATGCACCATACTTTACAAACCTTCTACAATAATATAATTACGTGCGACTAGGGTACCTTACTATTATTGTAAGCTTTTTATACGATAACAAGTGGTACTTTGTATTTTTTTTATGCTTGGAAAATGCACGTAATTGTTGTGTTTATAAGTGGATCTTTTCTAAATTATTTACATATCTGAGATAAGTTTATTTACACCTAATATTGTTCACCAAGTGTCATAAAATCAGACATTAGTACACAATATTTGCATTGCCATAATATTATATTAATAGAGACTGATAGCATTCCTCATTTCACTTTCAGCAACTGTAGAGCGATAAATTTACTTAAATCACACATAAAAATCGCTGTTTTTACAATGATTGGCCGACGAAATATACCTAAAAAAGTAGTACCGTTTTTGGTTTTCTTATCTTGCAGCCTAAACTAGCACGTGGTAAAAAGTCTATAAATATTAGTGATAAGTATGTTTATGTGAAATACTAGAGAACTCTAAAATCGTTGTTTTTGTTACAACCAGTAGGAAATTTCAGAAGGGGGAAACTATATGTGCCAAGCAGAGATTAATTTTCACTCTTCAATCGTCTCAAAACACTTTCTTTTTTTTTAACAAAATACTAAATACTGATACAAATTAATAAAATAACATAGTTTATATATATATAAATTTAGTATAAATTAAGTAAACGTTTGTTTAATATTATGACGGGACTTTTAAACCTTTTTCTTCTAGGTTTAAGAGCTAATTGTGCTTCTGTAATGGCCTCCCACTAAGCGAGTTAGAATCCTTAAAATCATCGCTGTTACGGCGAGCCAGCACTTAAGGTTGGCTTAACGAATTATCATCGCACTGGACAACCGACTATCGCAGAGGCGTAATATTAATGCTTAATCACCAACACAGCTGTTCCGTATTCTGATTGCGATCCACATCACTACAATGAATCTATTTGATGACACTTCGGATCAAACTTGGTCAACAACTTCCAGCTGACTGAACGTGCATGTTAAGTCATGCGCACTGAACGTAATTGTAAGGATACTAGAACTTAGAATTCATACAACGGATCAACCTTGGTAATAACTGGAAACGGCAACAATATCGTGTACCATTCCGGATGTAGTCCTGTAAGCCGGCTTGCGGCTTTTCATCAGTATTTTTCCGAGTCGTCAATTGTCTCCGGTGTTTATTAGATTGGTTTTCTATTTTCGCATTCACCCTGCCACATAATAGTTCACTGTATGATCAAAATTTTAGCCTAGAATAGTTTTATCATAAGAATTTTAGCTTGTTTGGAAATTACTAGTGCTTTATTAAAATAAAATCAAAACCCAACGACTTTTTTCCTCAGCTAAATCATTCAATTAAAATGATCAAGTACCTATATGTTTTTTTCGTCTTACTATTGGATAGTTTACAATTAGTAAAAATTTGCATGTTTAAATAATTATAGATATCAAAAAACTAAATCAAACACATGTCAACATAATATGCGTAATACTTAATGATCGCTTTTTTTATCGCATAGCATATTATTTTTTAGTTTTAGATTTCCATACAACATAATGAAAAATTCGGTATTAAATTATAATAGTTAAATATCTATTTTAATGTATTTTAACACATATCATTTAATGTTTATATGAAGTGCTCACGAATAGATTCAATTTTTTTTCTTATAGTACCTATGTACGGTATTAACAGCTGAAAACCAATCAGAATCGTAGAACGAATAAAATGGATTTAAATTATAATTTAGTCACACAAGACTGAAAATCCAATAACATAGTATGTATATCACGAAATAAAATAACAAAGACAGTTTTAATAGAAAACACAGGGTCACAATAAAGTCTAATAAAATATAATGTCCACATGTATTTAGTATGAAAACCAACCTCTGAAAATGAGAAGGCGAACGGCATGAGTAGTAATTACCTTGATATCAATATATTATCATATAACATATTATCTCTACGAATAAATAGGTAATATCGAATTACTATGGAGTAAAAATTAAAAAAAAAGGATTTATTCTACCTTATTTTCATTTTTAATTGCTTATTTTACATATTTATCCAATATTTATTATAGTTTAAACTTTAAAGTTCATATTTATTTAAACAATTTTAAATGCGGCAATAAGTTCATAAAACTGATTATAAAATACAAAAATCAATTAAAAAAAGTTTTATGGTATTCTATTTCAAAACTAATAAAAGTCATAATAAGTTTACGACTATTAAAAATGTATAATATATAAGTATCATGTATTGTAGTAGAAATTAAGAATTTAATGATTGATTTTTAAATATTTTAAAAACATTTAACGCACTTCTAGTTTTAACAAACTTACTAAAAAAAGTAAAGAATTTTTACTTTTTTTAGATTATTCTGTTCGAATTAATTAAAATTGAAATAATAAGTAATGCCTTGTAGTACTTACAATATTAATATATTAAGATCGATGATGCCTCAAAGTTCTTATCTTTAAATTTAGTGTTCTTAAACATCTATGTTTCAGATAAATATTCATGATTTGCAATGTATGTTATAATATCAACTTGGACCAAGATTTAAGGATATTTGCTTATTGATATACGTACATTAATAAAAATATATGTAGTCAATAAATTAAAATATGTTTATGCGAACACATGTACAATGTATGTGTAGATTTTGCATTTATACCCTAACCTATCCGAGAACATTTAGATTTATCATCATTGTTTTCAAAGCTTGATAATTTATTCTGTATGTAGGTTTTATACGTCGTTTTAGTTTCCGATCGAATTACCTTTGAAAACTTAGTTCGTGAACATATTATTATGCATAACATAACGTTATTGTAATACCTCAAAATTCTTGCTTTAAGCTCATATAAATATGGTATTTATTAGTTCACAAGACCAAATAAGTGCACAATTGTATGTAATTGTATAATAGGTATAATATATTCTTAATACAGGAATTTGATAAAAAAAATATACTAATAATTGATGTATGAGCTAAGAACATAATTATATTATTCAATTTTTCCATTAATAATAAATAATAATATAATATTTATCTTGAAATACATTTAATCTCATTTTAAATACATGCGTGAAAAAATATTTAATTTATGAAAAAAAAAATTATAGATAAGATATTCCGATTTTTTTAAATTTAACATTGTATAGTACCTAATTGAAATTTTTTGCTGAATTATTATGTTTAAGTATATTATTGATGATGTTTAATACTTTTTTCATAAATACAGAATTACAGATATCAAAGATATATAAATCATTATTATGTCCATGTACACTTTACTGATAGATTAAACATGTATAACATTAATGCTTATTACAATTTTACGTTTCAGTAAATTATTTTTTTTAAAGTATAAGTGAGATTGACTTTATATTTTATTTTAATAATTTATTTTGTTTTAATGTGTACTTAAAGCTATTTTTTTTTAAATTTATTGATGAAAATAGTTATTTGTTTATATTAAAAATAAAAAGTGATGTCCCCGAATATAATATTTACGTTATTGTTTATCCAGGATTTATCTGTTAATTTAAATAATTTTATTTTTATGATTAAATCCAAATTTAATTATATATATATATTTAAACTGAAAGTACTTAAACACTACTTTATAGTAAATATATTTTCAAATAAATAATACAATTAGTATGGAACGATCTTTCGATCATCCGTCGGTCGTAGTTAAAAACAACAAATCGAGAATTATAATATTTAGAAACGGTAAATTACTATGTGTACATATACTTATACTATCCAAACGCATGATTTCTATATTTAATAATATTGTACAAGAATGACGAAAGTACAAAATATGTACAATTTTACGTTTAAAAATTTTTTTTAAATTAAAACGTATGTATAGTAACTATAATAACCACGAAACATAGTTTATTAGGGACATTGCTTTCGGCGTAAATTTAATTCGATTTTAAGCAATGTACAGCATATGATTCCTAATAGATATACAAAAAAGTTCTAAGCCATAATATGAAATGATTAGTACGTCGATATAAAAATAGTTTACAATCATTTGTGAAGCGGCTACGTCGCGTGACGTACGCACATTCGTAATTTTATCCTAAAAAACGAATTGAGGTTAAGTATATAAAGTAACTTTGAAATATTATATAATATTGTGCCACTATATTATTGTCATGATTAATTACAGTTTTTATTTCCCATTATGTATCGTAGTCCCGAATCGTTTAGAGGATATCATTATAGTCTACAGTCGTGATTGATACTATTTCAAAGCGATAAAATTTAGCAGCTGTTATTCGTATAATATAAATATATTATATTTATTATATAACATCAGCAGCAGGCGCACCCCGAAAATGGGAGTGCGTCTTAATAGAGTGTTACTGGGTGTATATTATATTCGAGTATTAATAATAACTCATGATTGGATTATAATAAAAGGAATGTAGTCGTCTCGCGATTCACTTAATACCTATTTAATAATATACTAGATTACACTGCATATTAAAATGAGTTTATTATTATTTTACATCCGGTCGACTATTTCAACATTTATTCGATATATTAATCGACTTACGAACTTATTATCTCATAATGAATTAGGTTGGTGTATAACTGGCATTCATGTAATACACTTTAGGTATAAATTGAGATTCAATAACAATAATATTATTATACATCTATACAGTACCACCTGATAAAAGTACTCAGAGTGCGTCGCAAAGCAATAAAATTGAAAATTAACGAACTTTTCTATTATATATCAATTGTTATGGAAATTCGATTATATTGTATACCCATTTATTCCCATCGTCTTGCCTTACATAATATATATTATTGTTTGTAACCGGAAGTGCGTCATTGTCGATAAAACTGCGTCAAAAATAAAATATTAATCCTCTCGTCTATAATTTTATAATGACAGTTCGACTGCCATAAACGCTATTCTGCTGTATAATTAAATATGTGTTTTTATGTAATTAATTACATTAAATATTGAACTTTGAGAGCGATTAATAAACGATAAATTAAACTATGAGTATGTTAAAATGTTTTTTTATGGAATCGGCAGTCCCTCAAAAAGATTAACTGTCGATTATTTTGCACGGCCAGACGAATAAGAAAACATTTTTTTTCTTTTATTATTTATATTTAAAATTAAACAATTTATACATTTTCCATACAATAAACTTAAATGGTAATTCATTTTTGTCAGAGAGTCTTAATAGGAGAAGCCACTCACTGACAACACTCCTGTTTTGAGGTTGTAAGATTAAATTAGAGGAATATAAATCACTATCTTATTTACAATCTTAAAGGTGAATTACTGGAAATTTATTGGGTTACATTTTTTGCCAGCATATTTGGATGTCAAAAGTAATATCAAAACATTATTAACATTTATGGGTAAATTCTCAGATAACTAGAGTAACAAATGTCTTTTTAATTTTTTTTAGTTTTTTATGCTCATGTTATTTATATAGTTATGTTTAATTAATTAACTAAATATATATATATAAATTGATTTTTATAAAAAATTACCATTATCTGGATAGACTTGATTCGTGGAACGTTTTCACGTGGCACTTTGAAAGTATAACTACAATTTTTTTTAGCAGTTGATATCTATTATGATTAGATCATCTATAGCAGGGGTTCCCAACCTTTTTATCATCGAGTACCACCAGACACTTTTACAATCAATACGCGTACCACTTCAATTATAAATCTAAATTAGAAGTTAAATTTTTTTTAACGTATATTTTTATAATTCATTAATTTCTTAACATTTTTTATTATTTGATATTTATGAAAGTAAAAAAAAAATAATTTTTAGTTAAATCTTTAAGTGTACCACTTACGAGGCTTCCGCGTATCACTAGTGGTACGCGTACCACAGTTTGGAAGCCCCTCATTTATAGACTGTTATCTAAAATAGAAATTTCGCATCCCAGAAATAATAGATAATATAATTCCTACTATTAGATTTCTGCAAGAAAAAAGTTTTTAGTAAATGACCCATTAAGGAGAGCTATGTCTTTGTTGTTAATAGCCAATTAAGGAAAAAATTGGCTTAATATGTATTGAAATATGTATCTACTTGATACTTTTAACATTTTTATATTTTTAAAATCCTAACAATGTTTATAAAATAAATAAATAGTTTTTTTTACAAAGTATTATAATTAATTGCTTACCAATATACTGATGTAAGAATAAAACTGATAGAATCAAAATGCAAACACAAAAATCAATTGATATATATATTTTAACAATCTCTATCTGAGCATTGGATATAACTAATAACTATGCGAGTTACACAAGCATATTATCTCGTTGAGCTTAAATGCGTACACAACTATGCAGTAAGGTCGATATATCTGGAATGTGGTGGACGAATATTAGAGGGCACACTGACTGAATTGTTCATCGGTTCGTTATATTTTAGAACACAGGCAATTGAATGGAACACACAAATTGCTGCTAATATTATTCAATTGGAAAGAGTGCAGCGTATGATATTCAGATTTCCTAAATGGTATACTTAAAATCAAATGTTACATCATCGTATAAAATGATATTTGAAAAATAAATTATCATTGCAATTTTTTACATCGCATTTGTTATAAAATATATTTTAATATTTTTTTTTACCATACTACATATAATTATAGTGTACATACCCGGGTTATATTCCATTAAATAAATAAACAACAAACTATAAAATAATATAAACAACAAAGTTTATATAAATAAATAAAAATACGCATATACAAATACAAGTGCAATAAATAAATAAAAAAAATAAACTAATAAAATACCCCGGGGTACTTATTACCCATTATTCATTACTTATTATTATGCCTACCCTTCGTGTCGATGGCGAAAATTTCGTCATTGACACATGTTGTACGAGTCAATTACATCGAAGGTTCCATTTACTATACAGGTACCTCTACCATTGTATCGTATTTTAATAATACAGTTTATCGAATTCAGAGTCATAAACGATAATAATATTGTGTGTCTGTCGGTATATAAAATCGGGAAAACACGGTGTTGTAATATTT
The DNA here is from genome assembly GCF_020184175.1 of Aphis gossypii. Classification (NCBI taxonomy): domain Eukaryota; kingdom Metazoa; phylum Arthropoda; class Insecta; order Hemiptera; family Aphididae; genus Aphis; species Aphis gossypii. The sequence goes on along the minus strand of NC_065531.1, from coordinate 5,281,806 downwards.
ATCGGGTCATAAATATTGTCGACAAATGGCGATGGCGATCGGAACGAGAAAAAAAAATATATAACGAGAATTCAGAATTAATCCGCGTTTTCAAACGGAAAAACGATACCAATAAATAAACAAAAACATTATAAGTACACGTATGCCATATAGTGCATCAGTATACTTGATAAATGTTAAGGTAAAAGTACTATTACTTAGTGTCCCTGCCACATTGATAACGCTAACGTAAAGGTTTAACGCCCTCGTATTCAAAACGATTTTAGAGCTGAATTTTTTGACGTGTAGTAGTGGAAACATACAGTAATTTTACCCACCCATACAATCTAAGCTACCTATATACTTATTTTTTATTCCATTTTGTTAGATGCGTCAATATTTAAATTTTATTGGAATCGAATCAATTATTGACAAATAAAATAAATTTAATCGTACCTTTTTATGTCTAATTGCACAAAAATATTTAAATCTACTTTAACCAGGCATATAATCAAATTCATTAGGTAGTTTAAACTCATCTACATGATCGATAATCAATTTTATTATGCCAATAAAATTATATATTTATTATTAGACGTAAGTATGACATAAACTAAAACATGTAAGGATTTTAATTATCGTAGAATACTTAGAACAATTATTTATCTTTTTGTTTATGACGTATATAAACATATTACTTATATAAGAAATTCACATCAGGATTTACAATCTGTTATTTTACATAGCGAGTAGAATGGAATTTATTCTTCAGAATTTTTACTTATTTCTTCTAAGGTATTGGTATTGTTATTTCAAAGGTGAAACGCCATTAGAATTTTTGATAACTAATATACGTCACGACGAATAGCTGGTATTGTTGTGAGATGGGTATTCAATTATGACGAAAGACATTATAATAATTTCATTTCATACTGTATTTCTAATCTTCAAATAAATATAGGCTATCTTATACTGTACCAGTAAGGATAATTATTTCTATAAATCCTTGAGAGACCACAGAAAAATAATATAGTTTAGAATAATCCCGTTAAAATGAATTGTGTTAAGAGAAAAAATACGACGCCAACAAGAGATGACTCTCAAAAATTAATAAACCCTGAAGCTGTTACATATAATAATGCTTCAGTCGTAGATTGTTATGTTGCCAGGAGGTTAGTGGCAATTTACTGTCTCTCTATAAATTCATTCATTTTCATCTGTATCGCGATGAATTTTGTTTTCTACTAATTCGTTTTGTAAATAATAATAGTTTTTTTTTTTATATATTATAGTTATCACTTAATATTTTGTTCATCCTAGATGATAAAATATATATTTCTTTATACTTATTAGTGATTGAATTATTAATTATTACATTACTATCGTTTACGTTACAACGTAAATCACCAGTAACTGTTATTACTACAAAATTATATTATATTATTATATTTGTAACAGAACACTATACATATAATAGACAACTTTTAAACAATCTTCTCTGCTTAAAATAATGTATCTTTTCATACCATGTGGCTTATGTAGCTAAAATATATATATTGAAGCATTTAAAATGATAATAGGTATATCATAAGAATTTCAAAAATTAGTCATCGAATATAAAAGGTATATGATTTAAATACAAAACAAAAATAATAATTTTATAATAAAAGATGTTTTTATCTATAATACATAGGTAGTAAGAACATAATAAATATTTGAAATTTTGAAATTATTTTATGATTAGAAATTCATAAATATTTTTTTTTTATAACATCTAAGATTTGAAAAAATAATTTAAGATTCCTTGTATTAAAATTTTCTCGTCTTAACAAAAATAAGGTTACGAGAATTTGCATTAATTTTTTATAAGTATTTGAGTTAAACTGTGTACAACATTGAATATTCACATTAAAGTAACTTCATAGTAGTTCTTAGTAAAAATAATTATTTATCCTCAAACGATTTTTGATATTTTGTTGTAATTAAAAAACAAAGAACAATAGATGCTTGAAACATTGTCCAAATTTGTATATGGTACATAAATTATTTTAACAGTTATTTTTTTTAATTTTTATTTCTATAAATATTGATAATAATTTTGCTTGGTCAACAATATTGAGAATCTGACTTACCCAATGGTTATTATACTTCCTACATTCACATTAAGAAAAAAATCATCTGCTTCTAACAATTTACAATAAAACAAAGCGGTTTTAAAATTAAAAAAATAATTCGTATTGGTACATAACACGCTTAAAATTGGTTAAAAATAAAAAAAACTTGAAGATATTATATAGTCTTAAAGTATGCTCGTATCTATAAAAAACCAAAAGAAAAAATTTTCTACCTCCAAAAATGTTGTACCTATCTATTTTACACAATTATTATAGTCATAACAACAAATTATTTTTTACATTTACATGTTATACATACTATACTATGGCTAAATGGTTATTGGATAAAATAAAAATGTATAAAACAATGCTCGTATAACTGTATGTAAATAACGAACTACAATAATAATAAAATTAATGTGATATATATATTAAAATGATTAAAACATTAAGTTAAAACATTTTTAAACGAGATGTATTGGTCAACATTTTTATAGTAGGTATAATAGAATATTCTATAAGAACGTCATAAATTGTTGTCGAAGGGACAAAAAAAGTTAGTAATAGCTACCTTAATCTTACCTTAAAACTTTTAGACAGTAAATAGTGCAAAAATAATAAGCAAACAAGCAATATTATTCTGAATAAAATTTAAAGTGACGTATGTGGATTTAGAAACGCAAAGTTCACAGGACCTAGTTATCCGAAGATCTTTTAGTTTTCCCAGCGGACTGCGGGACCTACATCAATTTCCCGACGAGTATATGTATCACATATAATTATTTAAGATTTTACCGCTATACGTAAAATCAGTTAATAGAAATTCCACAATGAATAAAACGATTTCGATGATTAGTGTAATATGATAATCCCGCGAGGTACAGCATGGTGTTACTATTTCCACGTGTCGTTGACTTGTAAATATATCGGATGGTCGAGAATTTCAGACACGCCGACCCGAAGCTTACGTCGTGTGAAAAAAAAAATCGTCGTTCGCTGTGTTTGCCGGCCTATTATTGTGTGCGAATGGTTTTTCTAAAAATAAAACCGAACAAAAACGTTGTGAAATAATAACATTATAACGTAATCCCCGGTGCAGCGTATCCGTTTTCTTTTTTTTTTTTTATTATTTCATTTTTATTTGACCTCAGGATATTACATTATGATCAAAAATATTAAAAAAGTGTTTCAATTTAATAACAATAATTAAGTCGATGTAATTTATTAGGTTTGTATCCAACTCTATACTTTTTATAAAATATATGATTCGCGGATTAGTTTTTGTCTTCATTCGTATTATAGGTATATATATATATATTATAATACTGTTCTTGAAATGATTATATTCTAGTGAAACTCCACTATTGTAATTTTTTTCCTGCTCTTTTCTTGGTTCTTTATCGCACAGTCCGCACCCAATCATAAGTTTTGACATTTCATTATTTTTACGACACTATTTATGAACACTACACAATTCTAAAATAATCAAGTCACTACCTGTTGGATTTTCACTGCTATTTTCTTTTTATATTAAATTCCAGTTTTACTTACCTATAATAATAAATACAAATAATTATTAAGAAACGCTAAAATTTTTGCTGAATATTTTTTTTTTCATCACATACTTTAAATATTAATTCTGAATTATTATCTATATTGATTATATTATTCATCCATCAAATAGATTTTTATCTATTGAATAATGCTTAAAATAATTAATATTTGTATTACATTACATGTTTGATATAAATATTTCTTTTAATTTCGTTGTATGCACAATACAACACAAAAAATAGTAAAAACTGTCAAAATATACGAAAAAAAAACTGTTTTCAAAAGTATTTCTTTAATAATATACAATTAGGTAGCTGGTTATTATAATCATTATTGAGATTATCCGAGATCAGAAATAAAAATAAAATTATTTATTATTTAGGGATTGGTTATTGAATTGTTTATGTATTGAGTTTCGTGGTTAAGTTAAATATTTAATTAATTTAAGGTTTTTCAAGCAATATTAAGAATATTTTTTATATTACTTTAAATTATTTTACATAGAAGTTTCTTGATGAAATACATATATTAAAACAATTTCTTATGCTCAATAATATGTTTCACTGATATATTTATAAAAAAATTTCAAGCGTATTATTATAATAAATCGCTTATTTGGTTTAAAGAAAAAAAAATAAAATTGAATTGTCTGTTATATTGTAATGCAATAATTTTATATTCAAAATCAGTACTAAAGAATGTACGTTATGTATTTATTTATTTTTATACAAAAAAATGTGTATTTGCATTTTACAGTTCTCAGACTACAGTCTTTTATAAATTATGTACATAAAAAGAATAATATTATATCAGAATGTTATTACAGTACAAAGCACAGCATTTTTGTTATTTAATTGAATTTAATTTAAATAAAATGTATTTTATAAAATATCTATTAACTCTATGTGAAAAGAGAAATAATAAGAATCAAAATAGTGATTGATCATTGTGTTTCGATATTATATTTAACAAAAGATCGACGACGACAATACTTCAATTTGTGTCAAGACCCGCGTAAGTTTGTCACACAGACCATATATTATATTATACAGATTCTCATATATATATATACATGTTATTCGAGGATTTGAACTATTACAACGGTCCGAATAGTTTTTTACGCATTTCAAAGACACTTTAGAAGCACTAAATCAATACGGGTTATTTTTCTGGTACTTCGAAAACTTTTTTATTTTATATTGCAATTTTTATGAACTGCAAATAATTGTGTTCTTAAACAACGGCCATTCTAAACACTGATACGTTTTTCTTTTTGGTTTTTTTTTTTATGTAATATACTTATTAAAATGTTTAACATCACAAGTTTTAATAGTATTTTTATTTTTTACATTTCAACTTGATTTACTCGATTTTACTTTTTCAAACGATCGGACGCTAGTATGAATTATTTAAATTCTTATTTTGTATACATGGTATACGCCGTTTATTAAAAGAACAGTTTTTTCTACATAAATGCATTAAAAAAATTTAATAAGAAAACACATGACACCAAATTATTAATTTAACTGAACAATTTAGCATATTCATAATAAAATGAATTTATTGTTAAAAATTTAATAGTTCTATAGTTTGGAGTTTTGGATGGAAAGAAAAATATTGACATTATTAATTATAGTAGTACATACAATATATTATAAATACAAATTATCGATATTTTATAAAGTAATAAACTACGCTTAGTGTGAGTGAGAGAGAAAGGTTGAAAGAGAGAGAGTGTGTATGTGAGAGAGATAGAGAAATATCTAGTATTATTATTGTTAATAAAAGAATGATAATTAATCTAAAGGTTATATGGAATACAAAATACATTTAATTTAATTTTTTCATTTAAAAATAATCAATTACAATTAAAATCAATATTAAATAATTCATAAACATAATTTTGTAATCATTAACATCAAAATGTAATATTATTTGATTAAAATGAAATTATTACTAAAAAAAAAAAAATAAAATTATACAAACTAAACTTAATGATACATTGATACTTTTAAATTTTAATTATAAAGCTATTTGCAGTTTAAGTCAATTATACAATACAATCATCAACAAATTATCTTTGGTTAATAACTATATTTAAACATAACATATAATATCTATAGTATGATTTCATTTGAGAAACTCTCTAACAACAAACCCAGTACCTAATAAAGTTAATTACATTATCCAAATAACTCGTGAATCTAATGATAATTGATTTTTATAATTCATAATAAACATAATAATTTTTAGCACAAGAAGTATCTAGATTGTTCACTAGTTACTATTATTTTTTATATTTAGATTATCTCATAAGTTACAGTTAATATTATATAATGTTATTAGTATTGTATAATCTTGAATAGTATAGTTTGATTAAAAATATACTTTTAATTTTACGCACACAATTTAACATTTTTTTTTTAATTGAGTTATATTGTATGGTTATTTTATAGCACAACCATTGATTTCATTCAAAAACAAACTCGGAAAAACATATATACATATATATCTCTTGGTATATCTACGGTAAAATACAAAAATACAAACGATTGTCAACGGCTTATCAAATATTCTAATGACAATATGGAAAAGAGCTAGAAGAAGTGATGTACTGATTTTTTATTCCACAGCACCCTTAGTGTCACCCTGTCTTTGGGGTTATTTTTTACGATGGTGGGTGGGCAGTGAGAAAAGAGTAATCCATATATTTATTTATATGTGCTAATATAATTATCTGCATATTATAAAACATCAAATCATTGGTAATATAAATTAAAGTATTTTTTAATCGTTAGAGCTTACGACAGTGAAACAAACAACAAAAACAAAAAACCAAATACAAAACAAATAAAATTAGTATAATTATAGTAACAAATTGTTAAATTGTCTAAACCATTCTAAGCCATTTAGTGCTGCCTAAAGATTAGTACGGATCTTACGATAGTCAACTTCTTTAAATAAAAATGCACACATTTTATATTCGAATAAATTATATTAATCCAAGTCATCGCAACAAAATATAACAAAACTACTGAATCTTTTGGATGGCCATTGTCGTGTAGTTTTGGCACAAGACACCATCGTAAATGTGGCGAGACACCAATCCATCTTTTTCCCTTCTCTTCAGTTTACAACTGTTAGTTATACAACTGGACGTAAGATTTTTTTTCTGTTAAATAAAACAAATTTGATATTACTTCTATTTTAAGCCACAAACATAAAAAAAAACAAAACAAAATGCATTATCAAACAATATATTGTACAATGATATTAACATTTGTATAGTCGAATGTCCTCAAACACTATATAAGTTATAAACGAACCTTAATAGAATTTCATAGTCAAATTTTGTCTCCTCTTTAGAAATAACAGCTGTTTTGTGTACTGTGATTTTAAACTAATTGAATATTGAGTGATAAAATATATTATATAAATATAGATTTAGTGTATGTATATATTTTGTTGATGCGCCTGTTGGCTATTTATTATTCAGTTGCAGTAAATACAGTGAGCTGCACCGACCAGACATATAATTTATCAGCAACATGACATTTCGGTTTGTCGTTCATTGCAAATGTTATTTTAATGCGCACATACATCATACTATATTTTTAACATGCTACTTTAATAAGCTACACAGATGATTGAAATATTTCGAAATTCTATTTGATTACATTATTTTATTTGATTAGCTGCAGACTTTTAGCTTTGAATAAATAATAATTTTCAATACTTTGTATACATGATATGGTATGATTATAGAGCAGTAAAAATCTTATTGATCATAAACTAAATAAAACATTTAATTTTATAGCCACTCATTTATAACTCACTGAAATACTATATATATATAACATAATAATACCTAATTTATTGCTAATGATCAAAACTATTAATTCAATAATAATTTCATACAGTTATTATAATAAATCATCATTTCACTGACTTGTTTAATAATATCATTTAAAAAATAATTTAATATTCATTAGTTATTTAGCTTTTTTAATTTTAACTTTACAATATAATTGAATCATATATATTTTCATGTTGGCATCGTAATTTTTGATCTGATTCCGAGTACAAATCAATATATAGTACCTTCTGCTAAAATTTAAAAACAATTTATAAAAATTATAAATACGAAGTATATAATATGTGACTAAAACTTTTAAATGTATTTATAAGTGTTGAATCGGTGTTAAATAAATAATTATCTAGTGAATAGATTACTTGTGACAATTCAAATGTTTATTTCATTATTAATATTATTTTACTATGAATCCTAAATGGGAATATAAAATTTTACACTGTCGTCACTAATGGTATAGCGAGAGCAAAGTTAAAGTTTTCAACCAACATTTAGGAAAATACTTGAGAAATGTGAGTGACTTGCCTCTGGCGATAGTTATATATTACATTATGTTTATATACGATCATGTTTTGTTGGATCAGTCAGTAGTTACGGGGTCACCATACTATTTCTGAAATGTAACTTTACCAAAACTAAAGAACTTTAATTAGACTCATTCATGTTGTTATAATGGTAAGCCTATCACCCATCTGTTTGTGGTTCCCAAACGATAGAACCATATTCTAAAATAGGAATCACTAGGGTATAATGACTATAGATAAATCAAAAGTTTTATAGCATCAACATCGTTCTTCTAAATGAATCAAACCATTTAACAGAAATATTTCATACTTGTATAATGAACCATAACATAATATGGTGAATGGTAATAATATTATCTGCTCGTGCTCAGGGATAAAGAGATAGAAGGAACATAGAATCGAGATCTCTCGGGCAAGAAAAGTATAGCTACATTTATAAAACATAAATATAGTTAAGTAAAACTATTATTGACATAATATGGTGAAATTATTGAGTTTATTTTTAAAATTATTATAACTAAACGAACAAATTTTTTAATTTTATAAAAAAAAAAAAAATTCAAGCAATATAGCTATGCATAAAATATTTAATGTAATGATAAGAACAAAAATGACTAACACTCTCAAAATTCTATTACGTATTGCCAAAATCCTAAGATAGAATATTTCATGAATACCGAAAATAATCAATTATACGAATTTGTAATGACTAAATATAAGTTGAACATAGCATATACATGAAATAAGATAATATGTGTATTATAATAATACATTATAACCATTACAGGGACACATAATAAAGTTGGTCCCTAAAATATCAGCAGCAGCCAGCAGTTTACTTTTAAATGTACACCTAATGATATATACTGTAAGGGTTTGACTATAAATAAAAAATATTATTCATAACAATAAAAACAATCGTTCGAAAAAATCGGGAAAGCCGTCTTTATAATCCGTTTTTTTTTTTTTTATAATTATGTAGAATAAACTGAGCGGAAAATACCACGAAAACATATTAGACGGATTCTTGCTCGTTTTCAACTAATAATTATTATCCGATTAAAAAAAAAAAAAACGGTTAGAGGGGTCAGAGAGAAAGAAAGGGATCGAGTTTCACGAACAATTAATTTTCAGAATTTAGCTCTACAAATATAAAATGATTTTTTAGTCCATCGAATAAAGTATTGAAAACGTTTTTAAATTTAAAATTGTTAGCCATAAGGAAAAGTACCTATACTGTACTTAATGTGATGTGCTTAGATTTGATTTGTATGTACTCGTAATTTTTCCGACGTGTAATAATAGTCTTCAGATTTATTTTAGAAGTATGAGAAATAGATTTCTATGAGTTCATTTTAGGGAAAAAACTCGTAAAATTGAAATGCGTCAATAAATTAAATAAATGAGAAGCATTCGGGAAACGATTATAAACATGGATATAATGAGTATGGGAATTTTTACCAAACATACTGAGCGTAAATAAAATGTAAAAATAGTTTTTAGTAAAAAACTCTACGATTGATTACGTATTTTGTTTCTAACACATTTCAAGTTGAACAAAAATGTAATGTTTCTATTTAACACAATATTGATACAACAACCATGCGACAGGTGTAATTGAATACAAAATAGGTAGGTACAAATTATAATCTACTACTATTGTACCTATATTATAATAAATAATATGAATCTTGAATTTATGTTTTATTAATAGACGATAAAAAATACATAGCAATGTACGATTATAAAGCGACTTAATAGTATAACACGAAAATAAAAAATATTATCCTTTAATAATATATTATAGTTGATGGGATGCATGTAAGCTTTTACCACATGGTGTGTATTGTATTGACACAGTCATACGAGAATAAAACATTGATTTTACTAAAAATACGAAACGTGTTATCCGTTAAGACCACTATTTGTTGACAATGTTGACATGTATGGCTCCTATATGAATATATTATCATTTAATTTGGGCTGGGTTGACTCGACGTATGATTATAAATCGTAGGTATTCCGTTTGAATAGAGACAACGCATCTTATAATGTCGTATATCGTATTTCAGTCCATCTCAGAAGGATTAAAAAAAAAAAACAAAAACAAAAACAAAATAATAATGATATCGTTGACGCTCTTAAACACGTGTTGGTAATAGGGGGAGGAGGGTAAAGAATTGACAATGGACTGAGACATCGACCGTTTGTTAATAACAACAATAATATTATACCAATATTGTAAAAGTCTCATATGCTGATAATTTGTTAAGTATTTAATTAAAATGTAGGCGGATTTTAAAGTTTTAACTAGGTATAGATTAGCTTTTGATTCGTGCGTTCGTTTAAATCGAATCACAAATAGGGATAAGCTTGTGTTCACGCCCGCTTAAAACAAACGGGCATGGGTAATTTCTTAAAACAATTTTTTTTTCGACCATTATTCAATATTCTAAATGTATACTTCTTAATTCCTCGTCGTTATAAAAAGTAAGAAAATCTAGTGCATCCGGTTTGACTCGGCTTCTCGGCCGCCCGGCGCATTGTACCGCTACCCCCCCCCCCCCCACAACCATATATCATTGCTATAAATCCGGCACTTGTCTCGAATTCTTTATAGCATTAGATCACAGTATAGTTTTCTATGAAATATCAGAAACGATATTATGGTCTCGGAGGCCGAGTAAAAATACGACGACGAAAACACGCGTATTCACCACGGCGTCGTGCACGCACGTGCGAGTATATTGTCCGTCGTCGGCGACCGTTGTACGCCATATTGTATATATTATTATTATGCAGTCGTCGTCGTCGGAGTCTAATTCGAGACTGGTCCCCGGCGGCTGCGTTCGGCGGTCCAGTGAGCATAGAAACGCTTCTATTAATAGGCCTACGCTCGCGCGAGCGGCGCCGGGGGGGGAGGGTGGGGGGTCCGACGCGTCCGTCGGGGGATCCGAGTCGCGTCGACGGCAGACGCGGACGCGCGCGCGCGCGCCGGCCGGCGACAAAAACGCACACGTAACCGTACGCGGATGACCGAGAGTCGTGTTGTGCGCGCGCCCCCAATTGACAAACCGTGTTGCGTAACGCGTGGTGCGTGAAACGTGGTGCGTGTTGCGTGGTGCGTGGTGCGTGGTGCGTAGTGCGCGGAACGTGGCGAGTGCAGTGCGTATTATACAGCGTGGTGCATGCGGCCGGTCGCGTGTGGTATGAACCACGCGTAGCCGCGACCGCAGCGGTCGCGCCGTCGTCGGACCGGACCGCTGCCGGTGGGGTGACCGCGACTGCGGTTGTGCGACGCAGGCATGGAAAGAAAACGGAGCGGCCGGCGGTACTACAACAAGCGGAAAAAGACGTGGACGCAACAGTGCAAGGACTACCTGCGGCAGTTCATAGCGTTCCTGTTCAGCAACATCGGCATCATTTGTCTGGTGGTGGGTTACACGATCGCCGGCGCGTTCATATTCATCGTCATCGAGGGCGCGCCCGGCAACGCGATCGCCGTCATCGACCGGGTGGGCGCGAACCGCAGCGGCACGGCCGACCGGATCTGGGACATGGTGTGCTGCAACGCGTACTGCGAAGACGAGTGGAAGCAAGAAGTTCAGGTGCACCTCCGGTCCTTCCAGAGCCACGTCATCGAGGCGGTCCGCAACTTCAGCTACGAGGGTCCCAACAAGCAGATGACCCGTTGGTCGTTTTCCGGATCGTTCCTCTACTCGCTGTCCGTCATCACCACCATAGGTGAGTGATGTGTGACCGCTAATATCGTATAGTTCCAGACGAGTATAGATCCTGAGTGACCTCATTAACAACGAACCCGCTGATTAGTGGTGGGATTGGTTGGGGCAGTGCTTCTACTGGAAAAGCTTTACGAAAATAATCAAAACCGTCTCTAAAAAAAAACTATTTTTTGTTCATTTGGAATATTGTGTGGTTAGATTAATTTAACCGAGTGAGGTGATGTACATAATAAATTACCAGATGGTTAACAAAAATACAAGTAATTATCATGATTTTTGAAATTAAAAATATTAAGTCTATATCCGGTTTAATCGGGCCCGTGTGATTTTTCTTCAGTATTCAATTCTTGTAAATTGTCTATATAGTATAAAAACTTAGAGTAGTGCCAAAAATTTTCTCTATAATATGACTATATCTATAGTTAATAATAAATATGTTATTTATCCGTAGTTAATGATTTTACTTTTCCTTTGAATAGCTGTTTGACTCATTTTGTATTTTTTAATAATAACACATCATAATATATACTTATAATCAATTAATTTTTTTTTATCTTTTTTTATTTCTTTGCTTTCTTTGTTAAAATATAAATTTTGATATTTAATTTTACTACAAAAGTTTTAAATTACTAAAACTGTTCATGCAATTTCTTCTAAAAATGTGTGTACATCCAGTTATACAAAAAAATTAGTTTTTAATTGTTTTATGTGTACCATTTTATATTTTTTTTTTTTAACTATTTTTCTGTTTTTTTTTTTTTTTTTTTTTTAATGATGAAGTATTTTTATTCACAGTAATCTAATACCTAAAGCTTTAATAATTATTCATTTTAGCATAAAGAGATTTTCACTACTAAAGTTTTTAACGACCCGATAAAATTGAATATAAATATAGTAATAATATTAATAATATTATATTCACTATATACAGTCAATAAGTAATTATTGTTTAGCAAAAACTCGTAAACAATATATAAGCATAAAATTATTAATTCAACAACCAATGCGAAAGACTTTAAATCAATTTTTATAATAATACAACAACATCGTAGGTATAATAAGTATACATATAATAATAATGTAATGCACTAAAGTTTAAAGTGGAAAAAGAAGTGGTTTTTTCAAAATTGATTGAAGTTTTATAAAGCTTTGTTTACTCTGAAGGTTTCAGGTTCTAGTTAAAACCACATTTGTTTCAACAAGTAATTTTTGATCTATTATTATGGAAATATGCGGAGAAGTTCTATAACTCGTATGTGACAAATTAGTTTCCAATGAAACGTAATTTAAAATAATTGGATATTTTTTACCACCCCATAATAATAAGTGTTTTTCGTAAAATCCAAGTTAGAGTTAAATGCTGTTCCTCATGAATGCAGAATTTTAAAAATGTATTTATACTGTATACTGCTTGAAAATTTTTCATTAAAATTCTGACCGAATTCCAAATATGTGTACTTCACATAGGTAATAATATTTTCCTTCAATAATTACGAATATGGATTCACATCACAAAATCGACTTACAAACGTATTTTTTTATACACGGTGTTTTAAAAGTCTTCACCCGATTACGAAATGAGATAGTTCGGCAACGGCTTATCGCAGGTTGATGGCTAATGTATTAATGGAAAGGTTAAATAACCAAGTTTATTTTAATTTATCTAGTTGATAAATTGGGCGGGTTTATTCCCCTCCAAAAAACGAGATACTGTTTTCTTACAATGGACATTGGAACATCAAAAAAAAAAAAAAAAAAGTAATAATTTTTGACATTTTTTTGGGAGGAAAATGGATAGTGGAGGAAAACAGTATCTTGTTTTTGGAGGAAAATGGCTATGGCCGATAAATTTGGCACCTTAATAGCGGTGGATTGGGCGTAAAGAAAACGACGATTTGGTGATTCATCCCTGGCCACCACGTTCCCTTAACCACTCAGTGTGGGATTTTTTTATGGGGTTACGTAAAAGAGAAAGTTTATGTACCACAATTTCCTAAAAATTTGGAAGAGCTTAAAATCAGAATCAAAAATGCTGTTAATGCCGTGACACAAGATATGATCAGCAACCTTTCTACTATGGCCCCAGCATACATTTATGCCCAATCCACAGCCATTACGGGGCCAAATGTATGAACTAGATAGCTTAAAATAAACTTGGTTATCTAACCTTTCCATTAATGCATTTGTCATTAACCCACGATAAACCGTTGTCGAACTATATCAGTTCATAATCGGATGAAGATTTTTGAAACACTATGTATTTTAAAACATCGGATAGGTCAACTTTGATATCGCTGGAAGAAAATTAACGGTAGGTATCTATTTAGTTACTTCAAAAATAGATATACTGTATAGTGTATACTCTAAACTTATAATCACAATAATTATATAATATACCATATGATAAATATAGCAAATCGATGATAAATGGTATTACATCAATAATAATATATTCGATACAGTGGTAGAACAAATTAAACCTTTTAAGCTTAACATACCTATATACTTAAATCAAATACAGGAACCATAGAGTATGTAACTATTAAAAAAAAAATGTAGATATATCTATATTTATCTATATAGAAATTCAGAAAATATTACTGTTTTTATATATTTATGAGTTTTCGATTTAAGAATAATAATGCCATTATTATTATGATAAACGCTACATCCCTCAATGTTCATGTTACATTACACACTGATAGGACAGAATAATAGGGAATAGTGATATGATGTGTGAAATATTATTAATTATAATCCAATATTTTTGTGGACGTCACTGTGCGTTGAAAATAAAAATTCGATTTTTGGTTGTGTGGTGGTTGAACGATTTCCCGTAATGAACATATTTGATACTTATAATATCATAGATCTTATGATCTATGTTTATACATTGCTAACGTTATAATAATTGTACATTAAACTTACGTGACATCATTAGTTATAAACAGGGATAAAAAGTTCTTGCAAATGCATTTTTTTTTTTTTTTTTTTGATAACTCATAGAACATCAAAAGTAAGATTTACATTTGTTTCATACTTTCCTGATGTTATATAAGAAATTTAATTTTGATAATTTATATATATTTACGGTGTCTAATGCTATTTTGATAATTTAAAGTCTTAAAATGCTACTTATAGTCATAATTTTATATAATAAAAGAAATTATCAATACAACTCCAATGAAGTAAGTATACAAGTATGTGAACGTAAATATATATTTTTATCTAATTTTCAAACATTAAATACGTTATTGATTATTATCGCCGATTTGAACAAATTATTCCATTGATTTTCAATAATTTGATTATAGGATTTGTCATATTTATGTGTTCCAAGTCGTACCGAATGTCTTTAAAACTTTAAATGCATAGGTATGCATGATCTCATGGATAGAGTTTTGCATTAGTTTATATTGTCCAATCACTAACATTTATTAAAAACATGTATTTACATTAAGTTTGCAAAAAAAAAAGTTCAGGTTTTCATTTAAATGTCTAAAGTTAACATTCTCTTTCTCAAAAATATAATAAACAAAATAAGTATAAAATTTCCAAATAATTTTAGATGTTTTAAATAAAAAAAACTTCTGTACTGTAAATATTCTGTGTAAAATACACAGTATATTATTATTATTATTATTAAAAGAGCTCTGACCGAATATTTATACCAAAATATCAGTTGTGACTTGCGATGGGCGCTATCCGAATAATCTTTCTCCACGCCGTGAAATTGATTGGGTTCAATTTTGTCAGACCACTGAGTTATTCATTTTTTATCCTCTGGACCAACTTGGCATGCGAACCTTAAGCTGCACGCATGCACGACATGCACGAACGTATATGAGTTATATACAGTATATAGTACAAACATATGTAAAGTTCACTCGGGAAAGAATCTAATACATTTGCCATGTGACTGTGATTTACATAATATTAGTATAAGTCGATTAAAAGTTGATTAACCATAATTGCACACTCAAATTATATTATTTTAAACTTAATCATTTTAATAATATAAATATATAATATCTATAACATTGTGTAATATGATAATAATTATTCATTATTTTAATACAGTATAAATTTATATATTATATTAAGGGTTTCAAAAGTTCAAAGAGAAAACATTTTTATTCATCATTATCTATTGTAGTATATCATATATTATAATATTATAGAGTGATTCTTTTAAAGTTAAACATTCAGTACAAATGTGTGGTGTAATAATGGTTTTAAATTATCTAAATACAATATTTTCACAAACGTTAGAGCTTTTAAAGAAAAATAATATTCACATTATATACATTTATATTTAAATTACAAACATTTCGAATTATAACGGATGTCGCTTCGCAATTTATTACATTGGGTGAAAACGATCGCGTGTGCAATAATTAGTGATAATTTATAGAATTTGTTTAAGATTAGTAACATATAGGTATGTGAATAAGTATAATAATATTTATAAACTCAGTCAAAGTAGAATTTATCTATCCTCATTTTTAACTCCCTTTTAATAATGACATTATTAATATATACTCATATTGCTACTTTTTACATAATCCATTTAGGCCATGAACCTGTTTTTAAGACTCACACTTAGCCAAAAACTTAAAATAAATCTGATAATATTACTCTGTATGATACAGTATTATTTATCGATTCGAACAAAAGTTAATATATGCCATCGATAACTCTTAACAATTAAAACTGTCTATGTCATTTATTTTTGTATAGAATATTTCGTTGATGTGCATAACTAATCATTGATTTTGTATCAAGTATTATAAAGTCATGCAGAAAAATAATTTAATAATTAGTGTATGATTACACCGATGGTAGCACAGGGGTTTAAGAGTGTAAGTTTTCATAACCACAGTCTCTCAAATAAAATTGAAATCTTTTAACACATGAGTATTATATATATTGTATACTTTACTGCCGTTTTTTTATTATAATAAGCTTGTATAAATATGGGGATGCAGAGTTGTTAGTCAGAATATAATATCTATATAAAGTCTACGCAAGACATTATCTTCAAATATATTATAAAAATATTACAATTAATATAATAATAAATTAATAAATATTTATATATAAGCTATAATTAATAGACTTGCTTGATATATGATAACAAGACTAATGACTTAGAAAAGGTTTGTACACTATTCTGATCCATTTCTTATAAAATATTGTATTAATTTAATATATAGTAATATTTTACTATATGTTTATAGTTTTATACTATAATGTGTATAAGTAGTAGAAATAATAAATTGTTTGACATATCTTGCCGAAAAGAAAAAAATGTTTATGTCCGGCCAAATTATAATAAAAATTACGTATAAAAAATAAAATCGAAGATTAGGACAAATCATATGAACATAAGAGTATTGATTCATAAAAGGTATGTAATACTTTTATAATAATATGTACAATGATTGTATTTATGGAGAATGAGAAAGGTTCTGGACTACACTCTTAATCCCCAAACCCCTGGGAATATTTTTAAAAATGATTTTTTTCATATTTATGAGTGTTATTATTACAATATTGTTTATTTTATCATTATTATATTATTGTTATTTAACATCTTTATTAATAGAAAAAAATGAACTAAAGTTTTACCGATCCACGGAACATAACCTGTAATATCACTTTTTTGGTTTAGAACTAATTACAATATAATTTAATTTATATATATATATAAAGATTCAACAATTATGTGACACCAATTTAAGATAAATTTGGTATTCATTTTTATATTTAACAACAATTTTTACATAAATATCTAATGTATTTTTCACACTGATTTCGCTATATTTTGTGTTTTTTGAAACATCCGAGTAGGTATGTGTATTTTTTTTATCTTTCCATATCCCTAAAAAAAAAAATGCAGAGTATCGTCCATCATTTTATGTATTTTGCGTCGTATATATTTTAAGATACTGGTCACAATTTATTACAATATCTAGTAGCATACTATACAGAGCTTCAGCTACACATATTTGTAGTAGACATTTCTATATCTATTTCTCATTCCTATATTATTGCCTCTCTCACACTTTATCACCATATTCGTCCCTTTCAGAAGACAGCCATCTAGAATTCCTTAATTATGTACATTACCAAGATGGTATGCCATTGTCGGTAGCTCGTGCATCAGTTTGTTCGAAAATGACGGTAACCGACTGTCGTATATAATAATATATCATGTATGCGCAGCACACTATACGCGGGGAATGGGCCTCCGGAAAAACGTCGGTGCCAAATTATCCCAAACCATAATTAGCGTCAAGCGAACCGCCACACGCATCTCGGTCATCCGTGAATGTATTACATAGACCGTGTTATAACGTTATAATATAGTCTACTTTAGAGCACTTTTAATAACTTTACCTTCGACGACATCCCACGTACATAATTGCGTACCAATATAATAGTGTCTATAGCGTAACATGTGTATAGGTATGTAAATCATGTACCTACGTCGTATAATATGCATTATGATACGCAGCAGACGTGTGATCGATCTCGATCGGATAAACCGACAGTGGATTTATTACCATATTCTCCGAGGATGTAATAAAAACCATTGTAACCTTTTTTGCCAAAAACAAAAGCAAAATAAACTTAAGTACACACACGCAGTAGGTAACACGACGTACGTTATAATATTATATTTATGATGATGAGCGTGTAACTGTAAGTACAGCGTAAATAAATATTATAGGCACGTATATACTATACTATATAGTTATCTAAGTACTATACATCAGTTCAACTGTGTTACAAATGTATTAACCCCAGGGTATAGTATACTGTTTTATGGATACGCCACTAATGGACTACTTCATTTTATTAAAAAAAAAAAAAAAAATATTCGTCGTCAAAACTATGATTGAGTACGCGCTGACATATACGGTGATGAAATATATAGAAACTCGTCAGTTTTCATTATTATTATTATTATTATTATTTTGGTACACCGTCCGCAACGCGATACAATTGACATGACGTGCCAAATTCGAAAATACGAAAAAGTTACCTTACGACCAAATAATTATGTTATTTGAAATATGAAATACAACACTATTATAGTATTAAAGCAGCAGTGCTGAATTCATATTTGATTTTATCAAACTATTATTATTACCACTGATCTTTTAAATTGAAAAAATTAGATAATATTATAGTAATTTAAGTTCATTAGTAACAATTTTTCAAACTTTTACACTTTTTCTACTGTCGTATAATTTGTTGCTTTTTAAATGTAATACTTAACAAAAGTTAATCTGTCAATGGATAATTTTGAAAATAATCATTTAAATAATTTATATTATACGAAAATTATTGCATCTAAATGTCAATATAATATATTTGATATTATAATTTTGAAACAAATAATTATAGACAAAAATGTTACGTTTTTTTTAGATCACATCAAAACAAATTTGGTTTTATTTACATTGTTGAATCAGAAAAAAATATAGTAATATAATTTAATTTTAAATGTATTTAATTTACATATAACAGTGATTCTTTGGACATAATATTATAATTTATAATCATGCTAATATTATACACACATATTTAAATATTATTGTGGTGTACGAGTATACTGTATATTATACTCATAATAATATACTTTTTAATTTAAGTTTATTTTTCTATTTACAAGGAAAAGTACAAATATAATATACGTGAATACCACTTGACGTTTCGTTTGCCCGTTAAGAGAAAAATAATCTCCATTGACGATGACAAAATATGGGTTTTGTTTTTAACAACGTCTGCGATATTCCGAACTCACTTTGAAATAAATGAAAAAAGCTTGTCGCATTTTCAAAATAATTGGTCTGCTCTTTCTAAACGATACATTGCCTGTAAGAATTGAATCGTATATAGCATCATTGAAATCGATACCACTGCTTATAACAATAACACTAACGTTGTGTATAATAATATACCCAGGATTAGAATAGTATGAATATGAATACACGTATACATATATACACTATACATGAGTAAAATCAAACTTCGAACCAGTTCTTCATTTTTTATAACTTAAAATATTTATAATTATAGTTAGTAAATATAATAAATTTATTTAAATTAGCCAACTTAAAACACTACTTAGTTAAAAAAAAAAAAATGGTTAATAGTTACTTAAAGACCATATTTTCAAATTCTTGAGATTTTTTTTTTATTTTTAGGGACTTTTCTGTAGAGAAACAAACTTTTGATTTTTTCTAAAATAAGAACACTCTTCTCTACAGTAAATTATTGAGTAGATAATTTATAATTTTAAATAAGAACTTACGTGCTTACTTATAAATTCATGACAAAATATAATTTGTATGATTAAATATTCAAGTATTAACAAAACACCAATGTTTACGTTTAGTGTTTACTCGTTATGGACGTAGTTGTAATAGTTTTATAAAGATAGTCGAGAATTTAGTTCATAAAAATCGTAATATAGTAATATTAAAATAAGAAATATAAGATAAAAATATAGTATTACCTTACTATTTTTTTTAAAGAATGTTGTATACTTATTATAAATTAAAATTAGAAATATCTAGTATAAGTTTAAATGATTAAATTGTATTCTGTACTTAATATGACTTTGTTTATATTAACAAACTTAAAGATGTGGAAGCTATGATGATTTGAAAATTATAGTAATATTACCTAATTAATAAATAATTAATAAATGCAATAATAATTATGCCTTATAATTTCTAAAAAGTGTAATAGTTAAGTACTCTAAGTACTAGACAAAATATTAGGTGGATATTATGTTTTATAATTTATACAAAATCGTTATTAAAGAACAATATAATGCTTAATATATAAATTTAAGAAATCACTCATTTAAATTTATTTATAAATGCATTAATCATTTGATTATTATATTTTTTTTAAGTGTCATTATTAATTGAAAAAAATAATATTTGTATCTCCACAGGATACTTTTTATGCTATAAAATATCTGAATGGTATTATATTGATGTCTACTTAAAATACTAAAAGTATACTAGAAGTCTAGAAATACCAAAAATTGGAACTTAAAGAAATGCATTGTTAAAGAAAAAAAATAGGTCAGTGAGTACAGTTCTACTATGTATGAGGTTTCAAGTGGGTCACAATTATAGGTATGTTCAATTTGAATTCTATGATAATATATTACTGAATACCAAAAACGATCCTGAGCGGAGAATGTCTGACAGACTATATCGCAAACTATATTTCACGATGTTTTTTTTTGATATACATACCTAATAATATCATTTATTTTTTTTTTAATATTATGGAAGGTTGGAATATTTTTTTCAAGAATATTTCATCTTTTATATTATGTAAGGTGTGGTGTAGATAGGTTTATGAGAAAATCATCTAGGAAAATTTTCCAAAAGTCTTACGTTGACCGATACAATAGATCTGCAACACATTAGTCGTGTTTCGTTGCAAGAGACAGAATTTTTATCGTTCGTTATTATTCATAACTTCTCATGCTAACAAAATCTGTAAGAATTCACATATTAAAATAATATTAAATTTTCGTATCGTGTAAAAATAATTTACAGTGTTGCCATCCATTTACTATTGCAAATCGGCGAATTAGACCTGACATAATATAAATCGATGCAGTATGATTGGCAATTCAATTTTTAAAATCCACAGAACATTTGGGTACTCTTTAACTCTGAATTTAACCTCGCTGAAACATTGAAATGAGAGGAGTATACAATTATAGTACAAACTATTTTCATAAGCTACATTTGAATATTTTATATAATATTATATTGTAACACGTTTAATAATATATATTATTAATATAAAAGACATATTTTAAACAAACTTACTTAGTTTAATTTGTGTATTATAATTTTATAGTAGTTTTCATTTATTTACCTTGTTTATTACAGTAGCTATATATGATTATTTCTTATAAATTATTATAATATAGTTTACACAATAAAAAAATTATTCATATAAAATGAATATTTATTATTGGCTAATGTTACAAAACATAATCAGAAAAAATAATGCCCAAACGTGTTGTAACTGTAATATATCGGATCATTCATTTAACATAGTAATTTAATTTTTATTTTTATAATGACAATTTATATTTTAAATTATTAATTCTTAACTTGAGAAGCTCCACGAGAGAAGTCACTCGTTTCCTGGGGGGACCGACTGATGTTAACCGATAACAACGTTATCGGTATGTAAGATTGGTGAGGTATGCGAAATTTTCGAAACATTTTGATTTGATCGCCAACCAGGTGAATTCTCTTGTGGGTCGAAATATAGAGCAAAACATTTTCAGAGTACTTTGATGTATAAAAATCAAATTTAGGATAATATATAAGTGCTTAAAATTTAAAAAAAGAGTGGAGTGGAGTGGAGTGGTACTCTTAGAAGTATATCCAACAAAATGTTAGTCCACTCTCCATCCAACAATACTTCAAATAATTTTATGAATAAAATATTTCTCTATAATTTGATTTTTTTAGTTAAAAAAATTCTGTTTCAAAATAAAAAATAAAAAATATACATTTTATTTCAATAGTAAACAACTTAAAAAGTATAATTTTGTTATGTGGTAGCTAATAAATAATAATTATTTTTCAAAAATATTAGTGCTTGTTTGAAATAATGAGAGTGTTACGTTAAATATATGATTCCGTATAGGTACATGTTGTCTGTCAAACACCCCAAAGCGCCCTACCTCTGTAGGCTAACAGTGAAAATGGCGAGCGAGTTATGATAATATTATACACTATTCGCAGTGCTGTACATAATAATTATGCTACCTTTCCCTCGTCAAATTAAACATTATCTATACCAAAACCTCCAATGCCTGCAGCACGCGCATAAACTGCAGCTGTGACTTAGGGTCGAAAACGTGCGAAACGTCTAGCGACGGGTATATTAAATGCTAAGTATTATGAAATTGTATATAATTGTTTTATTATTAAATAATATCATATAATACATCAGATTATTATCATTTCCATATGCATTAACTGTGATTTTAGAAGTCGTCCCTTGTGACTTGCTGTAACAGCGATAGGTGTAGCATAATAATAAGTATACCTCTTAAATATATACTGACGATACGGTGCGGGTGCATATACAAAACGTCACGTTCGTAAATACATTGACCAAATAAAATATTACTGTCCCCATTAGGTGGAAATCATTTTAAAATCGCCTCTATCGCTCTCGTATTGATGCGTATATTATAATAGAAATATAACAATTAAATATAAATTCATATTACAATTTACTTTACAGATTCTTCGTCCTCGTTCATAGTATATTAAAGACATACATCCACTTGTGTTGTCATCACCTATTCCTTCCAAACCTAAATTAAAAAAATAAAATTATTAAATAAAAGTAATTGTTTACAGTAGTATATACTATAGTAGTATTACAATATGATGTTTGTTTTTTCACAGTGATAATCCTACCATATTTAAGGGGGTATAGGTATACCACTTAAAATTATAACTTTATTATACAAATATGCAGAGATATTTAATATAATTATATTATAATCTTAAATCATAAATTTGTGTCTCACCCAAAAACATTTACAGTATACACATTATTACACTGACATATTATTATGTTTTTTGTTTTTAAACAGTATGATACCAAATTATAATGATTAAATAAGACATAATCATTTTATAATTCAATAATTCAATCCATAATATACACGGTGTGATCATGTGCGATCACCACGATAAAAAGTTCAATTCCCAAATTGATTGTGAAGGAATAAATAAACAATATACTGCTCAAAAATAAAATATAGTGTACTTTTGGTAACTTAGATATAAAAAAAAAAAAATCAACTTCCTAAAAATTTCAAGTTATCAAGGTTCGAGTAACTGAGAGTTGGCTATTATTAATAATAATAATAATAATAATAATAATAAAAAATATTATACACAAATTAACGAGAAAAAAAAATAAGCTTAAGGATAATAAATAACTTCTACATTTACAAATATAAAATAGGGAAAATAGACTTGTATTTTACACAATTCATTGAATTATACTTTACAACATCATTATATAGGTAACTGTGTCGTGAAAAATAAATAATGGGAACCGAGTCTATTAAATACGGTTGACAATTCTAATTTTGTTCTCTAGAATTTTAAAAGTAAACATTTAATGTTGCCATAAAATATGCGAAAAGTTTTATACGGTTTTATTTCATCTTCAAATCGTATATTAATTGCACTGAAATACTGCAGTGTGTATTTTAGCGCTGCGTGGTTTCAAGATTAATAGGCAATAATAATAATAATAATATAATGTTTGTCGTCCGATAAAATCGCCCGACTCGTTAAATGTATTTTTAATTCTGATTATTTTCTTTAATTTAATAATAACAATAATAATAAAAAAAAATAATAAAAACCATAATAATAATAAAACACATTTGACTTTCAGCGAAAATATTATGCTCGAGTAAAAATACATTTAAAACGCATAACTCTCGGTACCGTTTAATAATGTTTAAATTACCGACGGATCCGTTGCGTGCACACAATACACAATATTATATCATGCACGTATATATAGCGTTTCGTAGAAGGTACCGACGTTATACGGTCGTTGTGTCTGTAGAATTTTTTTTTTTTTACTCTCTCTCTCCGCATTACTCTTATTCTCTTTCGCATATATCGTATCTTCATAATATTCCCTCTCACTCACTCATCTCCGGCCAGTGCTGAGCGCTCGGTTTATTTTCGTATTTAAAACAGCATCAATGGGGCTAGCTATACTTGAAACCACGCGCTCAGTTAAATATGTATGTGTGTGTGTGCTCGCGCGGTTTCGTGTCATAAACGCCACACAGTCCACTGGTAATGCGCCGAAACGAGACAGTATTTTCACCGGATTCTTTGTGTGTACGACGTGCTTGGGAAAATGATAAATCGGCCGTTGTTTATTATTATTATTATTATTATCATAACTATGATTTATCCGACGGGAAGACGAGAGACCGCGAAGTCTTTGCGAAAACATCGACTTTACATATACGCATTTCGCGCGGCTCTATTTACATATAATATTTTAGACAACGACGACGACAGTGATGGGTTTATTGGTTTTGCAGTGATGTATTTTTTTTTGTCTGTCCCGTTTCTATTTCTGTATAGACCCTTTTTAGTTTCTCGGAAAAAAAAAAATAAAACTTCTAAAAGTTTGACTGCTCTCGTATTGCCGTTCAGGCTGTGTTCCAGGATCTGCACATCGTTACATCGGACTTTCCGCCTGGCGTATTCGATTTCTTCCTCATCCGTGCATATAATTATTTTTATATTCATTCCGTCAGTTCGTATAGCGTTTATTGCAAGCACATACAAACATTAACGTTTGGCTCGTGTTTTTAATGATCAGTGCGGTTGTAATAGTGGCAATACGATGTAGCTTAGGTATCGCGGAATACTAAATGTATAATAATATATACACGGGAAAACGAAGTCAAATTAATGTTGGATTAATACAAGTTCAGTTTACTTAACTTCGAGGAACGCGCGATAAAATATTAATATTTGCATTGCATTATATGCGGATTTGTAATAGTAATAATAATAATAATTAATATTACTTGGTAAACGACGGAACTTTTCTCTAGAATATTTGAACTATATTTATTAAATATACGCTGTGTTTGGAAAATCGGTCGATTATATTTAATAAAAACAGTAAAAAAAATAAATAAAATAACAACAAACAACAAACCGATGTGTAGTAATCGTTCGATAACTGTATTATAATTTATTAGAACACATACGCAGTTGGATTGTCTGTGTGAAAAGCGCTCGTGTTATCTTTTGATAAGAATCGTATTTTATCGTTTTACAAAATATAGCTTATGTGCTTTTATTTTCAATGCGACACGACGGAGGAGTTATTGCAGGGGTGACACTGGGCTGTAGTGCACTATTTTTTCTCACGAAATACACTTTACAGAGCTATAGTGTTAAAAAGTGTCGTTTTGGATTAGGAATTGAACACATTTATTTTTATTGTATCTTACAAGCTTATTTTTAAAATTTAAAAAAAAAAAATCTCAACCGTTATCCCGAATCCCGATAAACCGTCGAGACTGCTCAAATCGTTTTTCAGCCAGGTTTTAATACACCCGGGGATCAATGGTCCACTGTCACTACTCCTCTATATATTTTCAACATATTATATATTATTTTTAAAATAATATATGTTCGTAGTGTATAGTATGTCAGGAACTTGAACCGAATTGGCATCATGACAAGTAATAAACATTTATACAATAACTCGTACCTAATTAACCACAGTGTGAATCATTTCTAAAATGTATTATGAAATCTTGAAGAACTCAAAGTATAAAACCAGATAAGTATATTATTGTTTTATTTTGACGAGCTGATATCAAATAAAAAATCTATTAGTTTCCAGTCCCCTGCGTCCTATTCAAACGTACAATGTTACATAATAAAAAACCATAAGTCAAATTGCATTGCAGATTTCTTAAAAAACATTTTATTTATATTTCTAATAAGTATAAAATTAGGGAAAAAATATTCGATTAAGCTGGTTATAAGATACTGTCATTAGTAACGATTGACAGTTGCAAATTACAACATTAGTTAGTAGGTAACTATTCATATTTATTTCTTCACATTAAAATAATGATATATTTAATATTACATTAAATGTTTGTTTATATGCAGCGTTAATTAGTTAAAGATTGTGAATAATGTAAGTTAAAACTTATATTTCAAAGTATCATAATATTGATTGAAAAATATTGCAAAATATTTAATAAGGTAACTAATGTATGCCTATTTATTGGTAGGATATTATAATAATCAAATGACTAGCTAAAATATATTATAAAAAAACAAATTGACAAGAGTGGAACAATTGAGCTCTAGGATTTTTAGAAAATAATACTGTACTCCTTGATTTTATACACATAGCTGTGATTTAATTATTGTTATTTATTTATTTTATATACACGGTAAAATGCAATTTGTATAAGATTATACTAAGTATTGTAAAGTGTCTGTCAAGTATATAATTTTAATATTATATTATCATAATTATTACTAATTCCATAATTTTATTAAGTCTAAAACCTTAAATGTAACTGTGTTACAAGGAAGTAAGAAAAATTCAATTTGGTTGCAATATTAAATTATATGGCTACACCGTTTATTTATTTTTAATAAATTCATTAAACGTGAAACTTTCAATTATGATATAATTTTTTAAACCAATTTTCTGTTTTATTTTTTCGAATACAAATCTCAATTTTTGTAGAAAACATTAAAAGGGAGACCCTATAATAATCATAAAACGAGTGTATTATTAAAAATGTAGAAATATAATAATAATAATAAGAGGTATATTATTTTACTCGTGCTCAAAATATAGTCGACGAAATGTATTATAGAGATTAGAGCGTCGTTGTGTCTGTCAGATGGCATTCATGTAGTTTATTATAGATCTTATAAAAGGGCGGAAAATAATATCGTGTCGTACAGTTGACGGAATTTATCATAGATCATATTAAACGGGAACGTACGAGTATATACTATAACTATATCATAGCATTGCATATTTTATCTCGTCCGTCAATCACGCCGATCACGAGTAACACCGAATAACACGATAATAATAATAACAAAAATATTAATATAAATTTCGACGAAAAATAAACCAAATTTAATAGTATATAATGTAAACGCGAGCGCGTTGAAAGAAAATCGGCTTACTCGGATTTAATTTTAGTAGAAATGACTGAATATCTCCTAGATTGTTTTAAAATATTGGAAAAATTTTACGTGAAACTCAAACCCGTGATGTGATATTGAACGCGCATTGCCCGTGGCTAGTGAAACGAATTTTTCGACAAGAATCTATAACTTATCGAGCATATACGTCGTGTATAAATGGTATATTATTATTATTATTTGAATTCCCTCGGAGAAAATGCAACCATTTACGATACCGTTGGCCGGATTCCGTCTTCATATCGATCAGTTATAATCATGGCTAAGATTTATACATACAATATAAAATAATGAAATATGCATTTCATTTTCTTAAAATATGCTAAAATATGCAAAATTGCTAATATTTCCCAAACTAATTGATTTAGTGAAAGATAAGCTTCTTATATAATGCTGAAACAAATTGAATAAAGTTAATTTTTATGTAACTTAAATCATTTTTGTGAGTCGTGTATTAAGTAAATTTATAGCAATTTTTATTTTTTGAAGAAAAAAAATCATTAATTTTATGAAATTTAAATTACAATAATTATATATCGCAAAAACGTTTTTAACGAACCTATATGCCGTAATAATACCTTAACTGCAATAATATACTTAACTACTTAATATTATACATTATAATCTTGACATTTTTCGTAACCGTCCTAAAATTATTTGTTTTTCGGCAATTTAAGCATATTTTTATTAAATTTAAGAGGTGGTAACCGAGTTCGCTCATGTTTACATGCGGCCGAAAACATGGTTGACGACAAACAATCGCAATTTTTATTACCGCGAACTGTGTTACACAGCGACGACGACATGCGTTCTCGTAGAGCCGTGTTTAACTCTATATACACAAGCTGACAGACGAATAGCTTGTTGGCATGAAAATGAAATTAATAAATTTTAGTTGACGGGTAGACGGAATTTTTTTTTCCGTCCCAATGATTTTTGCGTTGATCGGTGGTCAGCCGGATTAACACAAGATCGAACGACGGCTGGACGGGCGCGCGAGTGCCCAGACGAACTTAATTTTAAACGTCCCTGGGCATAATCATGTGTAAATGTTGTTTTTATTGTCGCAGGCCCTCGAATTCACCCGTTAATTAATAAGTCAGAAATCGTAATAATTAAACTAAACGTCTAGCAATTTTTATTTTTCGTTTTAACAACATCGTTCGTTTTTTTCCCCTTCAAATTAATCAAAAACATTTATAGCGTCAATGCTAGTTATCAGTTTCAATAGGTAGTGAAAAACGTGTAATTTTTCATTATATGAGTTGCATGATTTAATTTCATTCAAAAATTCTAAACCAACTGCATAACCAATAATCTCGATGTAGGCACTATTAAAAAATAGAGTTCAAAAAAATACTGTGAAACTAGCCAACTTGAACCGAAATATGTTTAGTGTCACGTTATCTTATTTAGACTGGTACTTAAATTCCAGATGTGTGTAGATATTTAAAATATAGTGGAGGTATAACATTTTTTTTCCGGACAACTACTGAACAGGTGACGGATGCGTATTTGCATTTTATATCACAATAATATTTTAATGTTTAGACGTAATCATTGTAGATGTTAAAACTAGGAAAAATCCTATGGTTAATTAAAAAAAAAAATTATTGCGTCACCGTTGTGATAGCCTTTAACACGTTGTCTTATTAAAATATGTTTAAATCTGATCACGATTTAAGGTAAACGTGTTAAATTAAAACTCTTTCTCTAATCAAAATAAATATTATGTTTAAGCTTTTATGTATTTTTTTTTTCGTTTCATGGATCGTGTTTTCTCATAAAGCTAAAACTAACAGTATTTGATGTTTTGCATATTTTTAAATTACAAACTAAATTATATTAATTAATTTGGTATGAGGCAGTTATTTTCCTTTGAATACTTCCGTATTTTTCAGGAATATTTTTTTTTTTACTTATCACAAGTTATTGTTTTGTATAGTATACATATATATTATAGATACACAACAACATGGGTCGAGTAGACGAACTAGGAGCATGTACCTATCTTTAATGAAACTATAGGTTGTGAACTTGCGAATTTTCATTGAAAAATAAGAGAATATTGTTTAATTAATAATTAGATTGTCCTTAATTAAAAATATAAATCATTGAGCTCGACGAATGGAAAATTGAAACTAATTCAATTTGTATAATATCTTTGGATATTTAATCGAATCAATTCAGAAAGAAAAAAAAACTCAGCCATTTTATTTTAATATATTAAATTAAAATATTATGCTAACGTCCCGTGCGACTTTTACATTGTAAGCTCACAGCATCTACTATTGTACACGACTATTGAGTACATGACGTATACATCCACTACAGTAAGTATAAATAAATGATGGCGTCTTCGATGCATATAATAACGTGCGCTTGATTTGAGATCGGAAAAAAATGGAAAATTCAATCGTAAAAAATATATACCGTACGCGTAATATATCGCGTATAGCTGTAGATAAGTTACTGGAGTTTGTTTGGATTTTCACCCGAGTTTTGCATCGGAATTGAATTCTCGAAGAGTTCGATCGCTTTCATGGGAAACCTATGTCAAAATCCAACGGGTCCATAAATATTCCTTGTCTTCGGTAAATATTATTTCCTCGCAATCGAGTCGCAAGACATATGCGACGAGTGGTATAGTAAACAAAATTATTGCAATAATAATACGCGTACAGTTCGCATTTTTTGTGGGGGAAATAAACACATTACGTCTGCGTACATAATATTATTATGATTATTACGCGCACGATAGATATCGCTAGTTCGTTCGTTGCGCACTTGTAATACACGCGAGTAACATATTATTATATACGTAAAATAGATTTAATATTTTTTTTAAATTCCAACATAACGTATTGTTATTATTGTTTTATGGTTAAAGGCAGTTATTTATAGTGCGGTCTACCACGCCGTTTCGTCTCGTCTATACGCGTATTAAGAGGGACGTCTTTCTCTAGTTGTGTATTCGACTTTTCAGCTTCTATTTGTTTTTAACGTGAACGAAAAAAAATTTTATGACCTGCAATCGAATACAAATCTGTGCGGGTCTACGGGTTTCTTTATTGCAATATTGCAGTTTAAGTTCGATAAAAACAATAATAATAATAATAATTTTATAACAAGCACGGAACAGCCGATCGACAAGCCCAACGTTTACGTGGCACGTGCGCGCCTGTACACCCGATAATACTATTATAATATGCGAAGTTGAATGCGAACGATGCATTTTAATTAAATCACCACCAAGAACGATATAAGTGTTGTAGCAATAATCTCAACTATTCCAGACGTACCTAAATATAACAGCATAATTATTTACATTATAAATAATTATGTTCAGTGCCGAACATATATATTCATCACGTCTCATGTATGTTATTATAGTTTGCAACTCGTCGAAATAAAAACATTGTGGTCCAATATAAAGTTTTTTTTATCTAAACAGAAAAGAACGATCAAAACATAGGGCAGTAATAATTATTCAAGATATAATTATATGATGATATACAATATGAATAATTACATAATTAGTCGATGTAACTTCAAAAATATTCTGATTTTTTAGGTAAGTGTTTCGTCAACACTGTAGGTACTTACTCCAATTTGAGTAGTTTGACGGAAATGGTTCGTGTTCTAGTTGTAATAGGGGAGAATTAAATTGTATAACAAATAAATAAATCTAAATGATATGAAATTATCATATTTTTATTATAAATACCTACATAGTAAGTATATAATAATATAATACATAATATACTGATAACTTGTCTTTAACATATTAAATAATAATAGAATAAGGATGGTACCATGAGGATCAGTCATATCTTCTCGACCTTTCCTTAATTTGAATTGAAAATAGTGAGATGGAATATTGATGAGTGATGATTCAGAATTGAACCGGAGCTGGTCATCAGTTTTCTTACCGGGCTAAAACTGACCTCGGATTTCACTGATACACAAACGGATGGCCAACAAGCCACAGTAACGTTTTGGTTTTTGAAGAAAAAGCAAAACTTGAAGCGAAGAAAGAAACAAAAACATGCTTTATTTTGTATATATCACACATACTCACGATGCAAAACAATTATAATGAAAATAGCGCAACGAGTAACAGTGAGTGCTCTAATGTCGCTCAGGTTTGACGGACACCGTACGTTATAGTTGACCGGACGACGTTTGTACCAAGCTGAAAAGTCCATTATCACAATTATTATGTCAGTGATGGTAATGGTGGATGGGCGTTGACGTTATTTTGTACGAACAGTAGGTATCTATCGAAAAATATCGACTCAATACAGAAAGCATTGAGAATTTTAAAATCCGTGATTCGTAATTGCATATACATTGTTAATACTGAATCTAATTTCGATTTAATTTAATACGTCTAGTTATCTTTATGTAATCCCTACTAGACACTCTGGGTTCATCTCGAGTAAGTGGCTTAAATTAAATTTATTTCCGAACCAAAGTTTTGCTTTCATTGTAAAACAGTTTTAATTAACGGCATCAATATTATCCAATGAATAGACGCAATCACTTTAGTTAAGACTGGATTCGATGTACGGAATAGTTGTTAAAAAAAAAATACAATATGTGTGTAGAATATTTGCATGTTATCGAATTCTACGATTTTGTAATATATTATTATGCGTATACAACTGTGCATGAGTTTCGTAATAATCTATTCAAACAAGCAGAAAAACGGATGAGTCGATCATATTATATCATTTGCATAAAGATTATTGTCTGTACATTGTATTTCAACAAAAAGTAATATAATCAAGGCGTAAATGTTTACATTATACTGTGTTCGTGCTAACTGCTAAATGATAATTCCTTATTCTCAGTTTAAATAATATTATCTCCACTACACGATAGAAAAGACCGCGGTAAGTTAGAACGTTGGTGCAACGACCTGTTAGAACTTTATTTAACAGTTCTGATAAATTATGAATTAATGAAACAACACACTGAATTCGATAGAAAACAATAACCGCATCAGCGTAATATATTGCAGACTTATAGGAATTATGTACTTCACATTTTGTCCATGTGCATTTTATCTGATTTAATCTACATGAGTTGTTAAATCTATTTAAATGTATTTTCATTCAAAGTGCGTACGAGTATTATTATTATTATCAATATTTTTTTTTTTATTAAGCTCATTAAAATTGCAATATATTGTTTACATTGTCTGATGAGTCGTCTATTATATTTTTACTAATGTAGCGCTATACAGATATACATTAAGTGAAATAGCTAGGATTTTAGTACTTTAGGTAAGACAAGATTATAAGAAGCTATTCTTTAACTTATTTAATTTGTTAAGAATATCATTATTCCCATTACCCATTGTCCTATTTAAAGCAAAATAAACTATATTAAAGTTACTAAAATTTATAATTGTTATTTAATAAATTACATTTCAATTATATAAAATAAAAGAAACATTTTTAAGTTAAACATACAATTATTATTATTAACGTTGTTATCATCCCAAAATTATTTAAAAGCATTTAAAAAAAAATAAAATTGAATGGAATTTTGTAAGTTATTAAATTAGATATATTATAAAGATTCAAAAGATTAACGAGTATGTGTACGATTTATAAATAATTATTACTCTACTCTACATATTTTTTTCAGTTAAAAACAATAAACGTGTGCAGTTATGTAAAAAATGTACAAATAATATTGCTTTGAAAACAAACGGTGATCAGGTAAAATCTTTAAAACAAATTATGAATGTTATAACAATATAAAACGTTTTCGCGTTTATTGTGGATAACGAACAACGCTAAATCGATTGAAAATATATAACTTTAATAATCAATTATTGTGTAAACAATGGAAGTAAAAAAAAAAAAAAATAATATAAAAAAAAGATATATAGACATATTTTATAAATATATTTAAACATAACATGACCTACATTGATATTTTTGTTATTATGAACGATTGATAATAAAAATTTAAATATTTTACTATAAATATTATAACTCATACGATATGATAAAAAATAGGGTATTCATTTGTATTGTTGTGTATATGATTGAATGGAATTCTTGAAATGAAAAAAAATAGTTATTTTCGTCAATATTACATAGGTACTATATTTATATTTAATTAAAATATAGAATATGATTGTAAAGCATAGTATGTGGTATATTTCTAACTGACAAAATTTCTTCTTTTAGACTAAATTAAAAAACAAGAAGTGTTTTGTTTTTAACTTATCGTGTACATATGATCTTTTCTCTAATTGGTCCAGCCTAATTAGAGTTGTTATACATTTCATACTCTATACAGGTTTTAGGATTAAGAGATGTATGAGCTTTACTTACCTATTGTAATTTGTTTTTTTTGTTGATATGATGAATGAGATAATAGTTTTTGTTAATAATTCTATTATACACAGATCTTATTTTTTTTTTATGTACCAACACTGGAATAATCATGATAATACATTCTAAAATGTTTAAAAGAAGATGAATATAATAGTTGTATAGTTATTATAGAAATGTATTTATAAAAAAACAGAGAAAATAGAACAAGAATTTATAATATTTTATACATTTTAGCTACTTTATACCACAAATTTTACTTTAAATAAATAATATTGTGCTTACATGGTTATACTTAATTTTTTTTCCATGTAAAATAGTAGGTATAACTCAACGGTATAAATTCAACGGACTAAAACAAATAATAATATATAAAGTAAATAATATGTTACTGGATGATCCTCATATTATTTAATATTTATCGCAATATATTGTAATGAATAATGATTATTTATACAACCATGTATACGTTTATTAAAGAAAATGTTGTGGTAATTCTTAAGAAAATATTTTAGGTCTAACAATCGCCAAAAATAAATACTAAAAATGAATGTCGATCATTATGTTAACTGAAATTGACATGAATTACATGATTATTATATATTATTAGTCATAACAAGGACTCGGATTGGACACAAATTTTCATTTCTAACACACTTGCATCTCATAACCAAAGAGAAGTGCTCGATCTATGTACTCTGTGACAAACAACAGTCCATCAAACACATTACATTAGAATACTCAAAGTTCAACAGCTCTAGATAAATTCTTGGAAACATATCAACAATTCTACAAGCATTTAGTGAAGAAAATTCCAAAAATATTTACAAATTGTTCACTAATATAGGCTTAGCAAAATTACATTAAAAAAATATACATTACACTAACATCTTCTTCTATTAAACATAATGTATTAATATATCCCTTTGTTTTTAAGACCAATAGTTTGTAACTATTAAAGGCTAATGACTTCAGAAGTTGAAAACCTAACTCAATAAAAAAAGAAAAAATATATTATTATATCGATACAAACGATATAAACTATGAGTGTCATTTGTCTTCTGAATAATATTATTGCTATTTTCCAAAAACTAAATTTCTGAATTTTTATATCATTGATTATCATGATGTTTATAATATTATATGATATTTAATCGGGTCGTGTGCTGTACTATAAAATAAATATACCAAATAGGACAGATGTCCTATATAGGCAAAAAGTGTACAGGTTTAAATACAATTTAACATGATTATTGTAATAATTATTAAATAAAAACCATACTTATAAGCTGAAACAATTTCTGTGAATAATTATGCTATGTTATAATACAGAACAACATATTATTAATACAACGGTTGCCGTCAAAATAACACACATAACGATAATAATAATTATTATTATAGTTGTAATATTCGGTGCCAAAAACTGGCCAGCTGACTTATTTCGGCCAAAATCTTCCGTCAAACATTTGTTTGTTTTTTTTCTCAGTTTTTTTTTTTATTTTTTAGAAACTTAACGCTCTCTAAAACGCCTACGGACGTCATATATTATACTGGTACCCCTACTACTTCCTCTGTCGGACTACAGTAAGTTTCCTTGCCGAAAATTCTTCACAATAATCGTTTCCACCTACACCTGTTTCTCTTCATCAACACTTATTACTCATCGTTTTCTTCTTTCTAGTGGTCTTCCTGTATCTTACCATGTCCACTCTCGTATATCTACACTTCGCTTTGATCGATGGCGATTATCAACTTCACTGATGGTTTCGAGTCAAGAATGAAAATGGGGAAAAAAAACAACACAATAATCTAATTTCATGCCGAGCGCAGAAAACGGTTGGAGATTCTCGTTAAAAACTGATGTGCGTGTTTACATATTTTTTCCGCAGTTTTATCTTCTTTTTTTGAAAACTACTACGGGAAGTTCGTAAAATGACCTGTCAAAAGTAAAATCTATGCTCAATTCCCAACCCATCGAAATTCTGAATGCAACTTTTCGAGCTTTGACCCGAAAGGAGTTAACTGGAAAAAAAAATACATCATTATTATTATAAAACCAATAGATTCTTCTTCATTTTACCTTTTACATAGTTTAAAATATAAGCAAACGACAAAATTTATTAAGCAGCCAACACAAATACATACACACATACACACACAAAAAAAACATAATATTAATTTTACTTTCTTTCCGTCGAAATCAAGTATAGAAAAAAATAATATAAAATATTTATTGTGGACGTAACTCGCAAAAATAAAAATGTTCAAGAATAGTTAAAATGTAATTATTATTATTATTATTTTTTTTTTTTTTTAATGATTCAAGAAATACTAAATTATGCTGTTTTAATTTTAACAACAAAAAAAAAAAAAAAAAAAATATATTTGAAGATTACATATTACTTGGAAATAAGGTTGATTTATTCTGTTTTTCCCACAATCAGTTAAAATCTTTATTTTGTTGTACCAATTGGACAAACTTAAGTGTTTTTATAATCAAAATTAAAATTATATTTACTTAGTCACATAAGAATAAAATACATTTCACCACACATATAAATTTTATTAAACTCTGTATAATTAGATATTAACTGGAATTTCATAATACAAAATAATATACAGAATACTGAGAAAATATATTGTCTATAGTATATTTTTTATGATATAAATAAAATATGTAATACGATTTAAAATAAATATTTGTTCACATATTAATTTTCAGCTTGTTAAACATATTATATTTTATTTTATATAATTGTTATACTTAGACTTTACATTACATAATAGTATTTTAGTTGATTTATTTATTTTTTTCGGTTTAAATAACTCGTTATTGTTTTTAATATGTAAAATCAATAACATAGTACAATAATGTTTATATTACCATAAATATACATGAACTCTATATCATAGTATGCATTATATAAAATATTTAAGGGAATATAAAATAACACTAAATTCAGATTTTACTATGTCTATCATTTGTTCGTTTGTTGAAATTATATTTTACTTTTTATAAAATTCGGTAGAATGTCATACTAAAACAATAATACATAACGTTTCTAACGGCGTAATTTGTTTAATGTTTTAACTAAATTATAAAACTTATTTTATGCATATTTCCCGCTAGAAGAGAGCGAAAAATAGGAATAGTTCTTAAACGAAAACAATTTCTTTTTCAAAATTATATAGCAGCGTGTTTAGAATAATAATACTTTATCTTAATTAAATGAGACAATATTTTAGCACGATGTAACAAATGCTTACTTTTACAAAAAAAAAAAAAAAATATAGTAACAATAATAATAAAAATCATAATAATTATCCAATAGTTTTTAATTGAATAATAAGATAAAAAGTGCGAGCAAATTACAGTGAATGCTAAATGTCGGTTACTCGTTTCCTGTGTTTTATAATATAATTAAAATCTCTGTGATAAATCATTAAATTAAAAAACGATTTTGAGCGGTTTATTATATTATTTTATAGACACATGTATTCACATTTCACATAGTCTATGTTATTAGGTACTGGAAGTATTTTTTTTTTAAATTTTAATCGCTCATTAAATAACTAAAAACTATAGGTTATTGTTTAGAATAATGATTTTAAAACACAAGTAAACAAATAAAATAAGTCTAATAACCTTTACGTGTTTACATTTCATCATAATCGTCCTGAAAACTATGAATAATTTAAAGAATGGCCTCCATACATTTTTAATCTAGATAAATATTTGTCTTAAAAACTGCAAAAAAAAAAAAAACAAAACATAACAAAACAAGAATCAAAAAGTTCGTAATTATTCATACAACATGTAATTTAATGCACTTTAGATAAAATCATAAATATTGCAATTTAATGCATGGTAGTTTTAAAAATATCTCGCATCTAATAATCTCAACGCCTGTGGGTAATATTTCTAATTCATACGTAGATTATAATATGCGTCGTTATAATATGGTGCACACGAGTAAATGAGTAAAATAACCGTATACTTAACCAATTTTAATACATACAAATAGAATAATTTATGATATTCGACGACTTTTAAATTGGAAATAATCTGATAGAATGAACGATATTCAAATTTAAATAATACTGCTGTGCATATATAATCATTATATGTGATATCCACGTATGCCAGGTATACAACATTTCTGAATAAGAGATTAGTTGAAACGAGAAATTCACTTATAAAACGTAAGTGCGTCATTTACAATCGTTGATCACTGCTAATCTGTAGCTCAAAGGTCCAGATAGTCTACCTTCCAGTCATACCGATTCATGAATATTTTATTATAATATGAGGCATTAATATAATAAAATACACTGGACGCGTAAGCTGCTTCTTTTGAATCAAACAGCGCGAGTAATTGTGTTAAAAAAAAAAAAAATTATTCCACTTTCATTCGGTCATACATAATATAATAAGGTGAATTTTATCATACAGTGCATTTGTTTAATGAAAACCCGTAATGGATCCATAGCGACCCGCTTCTGTCATTTGGTCACCCTATTATTTTACGAACATATATCTTTGAACCCTTTTAAAGTTGTTATATACTTTTTTGTTTTTTTGTTTAGTTGGAATAATTTTCTTCAAATCTGCTTCAGAATAGTACTATTAAGTGATCAGTTTTGTTTTACTTTTTATTTTATTTATTTTCAAATCAATGAATAAAATTTAGGCATATAGCTGAAAACCATAGAACGAATGAAATATTCATTAAAAGATAATCACTTTTTCATATATTTTAATATTATACTATGGTGTCGATATAATTGACACAAATTCATAATTACCTTAACGTCTTAAACTACTATTGCTACTGTAAAACAAGAAGAAATATAATAGATGTATTTTCAACAAGCTATTTATAAATTGTCATATAAAAGAATTTAAAGTTGCTTTTATCTACACAATAACTATAATATGTAAAAACATGTAACCCAAGTAGTAATTAAAAAATTTAATTAACTTCTTTTTAACTGAATCAAGTTAATTAATATTTTTTCTTATATTTTATTTAAACTTAAAAGTTAAATATTATATTATTTATTAAATGTTCTATTACGTTCTTAACGTTAACATAACTTAATTAGCTAAAGTTGTTTTATTTTTTCATAACCTTCATTTCTTCGCATTTTATGATTCCTCATAAGTTATGAGTGGTGACTATATGTCATTTTTTTAGTGTGTTTTTACGGTAGGCATTTCGATGCATAGTGAGCTATAATATATATATTTAATGGGTAAATAAAAGTATTAATTCGACAAGGTTGTAAAACTTTAAAATTATACAGTATTTTTTTTTTTTTTTTGATTGATTTAATCATAAATAAGTTTGTTGATACTATTTAAAAAATTGTGAATACTAATACTAAATTTAGGTATGCTAAATATCCTTTCATTTGTTATTTATTGACTAAACTGAAAATGTTTATAGGTAGTAAATCAAAGAAAGAGTTAATGATACGGAACAATCGTACATGGAAGTATATTTTATTATGGATAACAATGAAATAGTTGTCAACGATATAAATGTCATTTCTAGTTTTTGAAGTAAAATAAATATAACACCTACTTTAATGATTAATAGACATAACATAATATGAACAGATTTTAAGAGTACAACGTTACGTAATTTTTAACTCAAATCACGTGTAATTTATAACAGCTACATAGAGAGACTTGAATTAGGACAGATTAAAATATATTATGCAGTATAAGCTTACTCACTTCTCCTTTTATCCTTTTGTGATGCATTTATTCAAATATTGATTGATATTTGTAATTTCTTAATACACTTAGAGAACATTTTACATTTAGATACTTGTTTGGATATGAATTTAATAAAAAATATGATTTCCTTATACATTATATAATATTCTAATATAATATATAATTTTAAGTTTCAATATTGATATAACAGATTTTGTATTTTAAATAATGTACATAAACACAATATTACCTAATGAAAAAATCAGCATTATAATAAATATCAATAAAGTTTTTCATATCTACCTGGTTCATAAAATACTAAAATATTATTATAACCAATAGAATAATAATATATACCAATTTATTTATTTTGTTTGTTAGGTATTTTTATTCTGATTACCAACTGAAAAAATGCTGAGTCAGTTATTAATAGTTCACGTAACCAAATCGTGGTCACAAATTGTACTATAAAAAAAAAAAAAAAAAACAAAACCAGCTTTCCTATAAAAGCGCATCACATATAATAACGAAAAATAATACATTTTTATAGTGACGTCTTCATTCGTACAGGCTGCACATATACTGTTGCCTCGAGACCAATATAAAAAATGTACTTACAAACAACAAAATACGATGATAGGAAGTTATTGAAAAAAATATACGTCCAGTGAAACAGAAATGAATGAATTATTAAAAAAAATACAGTTCATTCCTAATATAAAATATATCATGTGTATTGTAGAATTTTATTATAACAATACTTTGTAAATCATAATTATGAATATGCTTTTTAATCAGTTGTGAGTAAACAAAAACACTAAAACACTTGTACGAAATGTTGTTTTAATATTATAACTCTCTTATAAGCTATTCTGGTTTTTGCAATATTTTTTTCGGACAAATTACTTACAGAAATATAAAAGTAAATCTCTGTAGTATAAAAATGTAAATCAATATATAGGTACCCGTTTTGAATTGATAAATATATTTATATATACTCGTAAGTATTATCAATGCCTCATAACTCTAAACCAGGGTTTCATAGAAAACCCCAGTCGAACATCCTTTTAAAAAAAAGCGATAAATCCCATGGTGATTTTCGAAGATAAGCTCATGAATAATTTTTATTTTTTATATTTTAATAAATATGCTATAACTGATCATTGTAAATGTATTACTAAGTTAAAGTTCAACATAACTTAAAATTTCTTAACTGCGAGAAAAATATAATTTTTTATATATAAACCACTAACAATTATTTTAACTTATATAGTGTATTTAAATATAAATTGTTATACTACCTAGGTAATGAAAAGTTTTTATTTTCATTTGAAATATGAAAAAATAAAAAAATATAGATATTAAATTTAATGTATTTGATATTTTTTTAATTTTAATTTAATTGGTAGACCTAAAAAATATTCTTTTATAATATAAGAGTTTTTTATTTTGTTAAATTTAATTAAAATATTATTACTTAACTTTAATCAATTGTAGGTATACCAATCCATAGTAATTCATAAGTATGGAAAAAAATAAGAAATTGTAGTTTTTTGTTCATTTTTTACCTAAAAACCCAATGAAACATATATTTATCAAATATTGATAAAGCGTCTTAGTTTTTTGAATTGAGTAAAATTATGGTTATAATATTAATCATGTGATAAATTGTACATAAATAAACGTATTTTATTTATAATCTCTGTAACAGAATGTTAAGGAACATGATCTCATATTTAAATATATCATATTATATTATATGAATATAAAATATGCAAGTAATATAAAGGGTGAGAGGTGGATGTCGCGTTTAGTTACTGTAATAGGCGTTTCATTTTAATGTTTTATTTACGAAGACATGAGTATATTTAGGTATATATTATTATTACAATAAATTATAATGATCGAGAACGTGCGGATACCGTATACACGTGCAGCCTCAGTGCGTGCGATGGATCGGCAGAGAATAAAATCTGGAAGGATAAAAGATCAGAAAAAAATGGAATAGCAAAACCACTGGCACAAAGGTCGGCGAGGGGGA
Source organism: Aphis gossypii (assembly GCF_020184175.1). Classification (NCBI taxonomy): domain Eukaryota; kingdom Metazoa; phylum Arthropoda; class Insecta; order Hemiptera; family Aphididae; genus Aphis; species Aphis gossypii. Next base: position 5,240,069 of record NC_065531.1, on the reverse strand, counting down.
GGGTGGGAGATGGGCAAAAATATATAAAAACGCTTTTCGTCAAAGACCGCATTTTGCGTACGTGTGGGAGTATCTATATTATTATTATTATTATTATTATTATTATACAGTCGTTGGTTTTTTTTATATATTGGGTGCACGCACGTGTTTCCAAACATATACCTATACACAATAATAAATTAACCTTCATTGCGGTATTTATAGAGCACAAAGGTAAGCTTTTAAACGCAAATATTTTTATTTTACTTTCATTGCTAAAGAAATCGATTACTACGACGAAATTAAAACAAGAAATCGTAATTGTTATTAAAATTTTAATGACTATTGCTATGTTATTTGTTATCGTATTCAAACATTCCAAAATGAACAGTTATAATTAACGATTTTAATTTATTCTAAGGGGATCGTTTTATCGAACACCTATTATTATAACAATAAATTCTACAATATTATAATATTACATTATAGTAAGTTAATAGTTAAAAATGAAGAAACGCGACATTTATACAAAATATAAAGAGAGATATTATGATAATATTAAGAAGTATTAAGATATATTGTGAAGGTAAAATACAATAATACGATTACTCTATTAAGTGTCGTGGATAATATATTGTCACGGGAATGCTAATTTCGTTTAAACTGTCGGTAGAAGAGAGAGAGAAGGAAGGGCTTATAATGGAATTAAAGTCTGACAGGAATTTAGATTATGATGATTCTATGTATTATCGAAAGATTTGGGAATTAAAGTGACGGACGCATGAGAAGGATTAATATTATAATTGATAATAGAAGTACACGATTTTTTAATGTCTTTAAACCTAACGATTGTCACGATTATGAATGGTTCGTAGTATGTTTTTCGGGGGAAAAAACTGCCATCATAAAAAAACTAGATCTGTATTTATACTTAAATGATGCAAATTTTAACCAGAAGCATGATGATATAGATGATATTGAAAACTTTATTACAATAGCAACTTGAATAGTATCGATTTTATCCGTAAAATTCAAATAATATAAAAACAACTATTCCTGTACGACATTTTATTTGTATTCGTTTCGTACAACACATTTAATATTTTTCATATCTAAACGATACTGATGTATAATTTAATATAATTATTAATCAGTTTAACTTCTTTCGTTATCAACATAATATAAAATTATTATTTAGACCACTTTAAGTAAGTACGAACTGCGGTAGTGCCTTTGTTATTCCACGGAAAGTTATAATAAATTTTAGTAAAAATATTTACAAGAAATTATAATAACAATAATAGACTTACGCAAAGTTTGTTCGCCGCAAAACATTATTCAACGTGTCTGATAATTACATATCGTAGCGTTTTGTACTTTATTGTTTACGTAGTTAAGTCTGCGGTGATGTTCCAAAACAAACAGTTTTAAAATTTTCATTCCTACTTTCTTCACTGTCGTTATTTTTAGTACCTAGTACTACTAATATTTCTTGAAAAGAGTAAGTAACTGTATTTAATTTTTTTATTTTGAAACGTAATACACTACGTACAGACAAATTATGATTAAAAACAGACAGTTCATTAAAGTTTTAAAATTACAACCAAACGATTTATATGATGATCGGACACATATTTTTGCTCCCAGATATCAACAGTAGACGTCATTGTTCTATACTATGTTTGAATAATTTATTGTAATCTGGCGAACTATAACAATACTTAAATAAATAAACATATCATATTTTGTACGCAATAAAGGTCATATTACAGTGTTTTAAGTGTAATGATTTGTCCTAAGGAAAACCTTTGTCCATGCTATATACAACACTAAAATATGTATTTTGAGTGTTGTTTAATAGGATTACCGCCATGAAACAGCAACCTAGGCATACGTGTCCGGTCAATGTTTTTGCATAAATGATTGCTGTGCTAACTTGTTCTGGGCTGTGGTTTAATATTTAGATAGGATTTCTGAGCGGGAAATATTGGTTTTGGCGAACCGTTTAAGTCTACAGCTGATATAATATACTGACTATACCTGGGTCATAGCGGTGTTGCGGTACACCAATTTGTATTCAATAACAAATAAATTTAACTAATTTAATGATTAATACTACCTACGTAGTTTGAAAACTGATTATATCGGGGGTTCGCTTCACATCATGTTACCTACCTATACTTGTTCACAATAAATTAATATTGTTAATCGACTATTTAAACCCGTATTGTTCGTAAACTACGTACTACCAAGCTATTATACAACCGATACCGTGATATAAACATGCCCACGCACACACACACACTTACATAAAATATATTCCACAGTTTTGTTTCGATGAAATCGGTTCACGTGTTTGATCGCAGAAATTTTAAATGATTTTTACAGTACGTTTCGTTTGTTGTGCTCATAACTTTATTATAATATCGCAATCGCTAAAGTAAGTATAAAACAACATTATAAATAAATTAATGAAATTAAGAGTTATATTTATATTACTTTTCTTAAATATTTTATATCTCAAAAATAGTAATTACAATATTATCTACCTAAGTGTCACTACGTGTTTTAAATTTTACATTATATTTTTGCTTATCTATAATGATTTTTAAAATAACAAATGTTTTATTAAACCTTTTTATAAGACAACAAAAGAAGGTCATTGATAAATAATATAATATATTATATCTTGTGCTATATATTCAACGATAGCATTTAGTATTGAGTACAATGTTGTAGAGTAAAGCATTTACATAAAATTTCGATTAAAAAACCTAAAAATAAATTAAAAGAAAAAAAAACACTGACCTAATGGCTTATAACGAATTTTGTTTTACAAAGAATTGAAACATTGAAACTGTTACTATAATGGAATAGTAACCTGTAAAATCATTAAGGAACAAACTCAACTCTACTCATTTCAATTTCATTATAATTTGCCTAAATTATTACAAATTAGAAAGAAATAATAAATTGTTAAATTATTCAAAAAAAAATTAAAAAATACCGAGCAGAGATTAATGTTTACTATAGTCTTTTTTATATGATATTCTTAACATTTTAAATACTAGTAAAAAAAAGTTTACTAATTAAGTTTTTTATTTTTAAAATGTACTGCGTACATCAAAAATTAGCATAATATATTATTATGTTATATGGTCGTTATGAATAATATGTATTGACTAATTGTATATCTTATTAAATCAATTAATAATAATTGTATATTATTAACACTAGGTATACATAAACGCCATAAACTATATTTATAATAAAATATCACTAATATTAGTTATTTTAATTTCATTCAAATTAAATTTTAAAATATTATAATAATATATTAATTTTTTAAGTTCCATAATAATATTATAAAGTAAAAATAACATAATTATATACAAATAAAAAAACAAACATATAATTGAAATAATATTCTAAGAAATAGGTATACATATTATTCCAAATGATATATAGACAATATTGTAAAAAATGTGTTGAATAATTTATCAAACGCTTTTATAAATAATTTATATTACATACGATAGCTGAAATAATTATTAAAAAAGCTAATATTTATTATGATGTATAAAAAACGTATCCATCTCTCAAGTTAAATCTCTACTCATTCTAATATAACAAAACTCTTATGCGTCCATAGAACATCAGTAGTATACTAGAAAAATTAATATAGATACAAACTTGTAAGTCGTCTAATAAGAAGCATAACACTAAGATGATTCTAATGTTTTTGTTACGTGGTTTTGTCATAATAAATTTTGATGCACATACACTATATCGCATGATAGTTAACTATACATATACCTGCAGATACCTGTATGCCAAACGTCTAAACAGTGTGTAATGTATACTAATTGTTAAATACAAATAAAAAGTTTATTGCTATTCTATATTATTACGCTTTATATCTGGTACTTATAAGCAAAAACTATAAAAAATTTTTTTCTTCCAGAAACTATAAAACTAATTCATTATTCTAGTAGTGTTATTTTATTTTTCCGTGAAGTACTTTTAAAATAGTAAAAAAAAAAAAAACAGAAATAATAAAATCAAAATGAATAATAAAAAAAAATAAAATTATAAAATGGAAACGGATGTCGGCCATGGATACAACAGGAGCCATTGGTGAGCAATTCTAAGCACGGAATACACCCCAATTTGGAACACATTTAATTAAAGAACGTTGTGCGCCTATAAAGAACTCAACTGCCAGTCAGGCTGCCAACGTTGCCCTCCATAACAATATTTTAATATGATTATCAAATGCCAGGGTTTATTTTTAATTGAGATTTCTACAGCACTGCAGTGGATAAAAATACTAAAAGGATTTAAAAAATAAATAAATACATACAAACAAAATAAAGCATAACAATAATAATATAATATATTATAAGTGAAACGGACAAACAAACAAAATATATTATGTATTATGTATATAGTAGCAAGTTAAAAGCGTGATATAATCCATTTTCATATAATTTTCAAACATTTTCGGCATATTAAAATTATTCAGTTTTACCCCTCTGAATCGCATATAATAATGCATATTATCATTGTGAATTCCACCCACATAAGTACATATGACGTATTGTATTAAAGTGTGATATAATGGACTAGAACAATAATGGTTAAAAGCTGTTTGGTTTTACTGTCTTAACCCTCACTTTGGTCTAAAATGTAGTTTAAACAAAATTTTATAATTAGAAATTAAATTTTTTCCTTATATTTTTTCCATATATCCTTATTTTAACATCGTAATCCAACAATAAATAGTGTCAAATATTGTTAGCCTACATAAAAATTATAGGATACGAATTAATTTAATGAAAAGTTTTGTCTATACCTATTGCATTTAGAAATGATTCAAATTAAAACAGTTCACGACCAAACGAAACTTTTAATTTAAATAATAAAAAATTAAAATTTTTAATCATAATTATTCTATTATTTTCAACTCTCAAATAGGTCATAATTAAAAATATTCTTGATGATCATAATATTAATTTTCCACTCAATTCTAAGATTCATAAATTATCACAGAATAAAAAAAGTATTATTAAGTGTTTCTTGAACAATATTTTTTTTCAGTACTTACGGTTAGCTTTTTAACCATTGCTATTATTGTTATACATATATACTGGTATTATTTTTAGTTCTTAAAAAGCAAATTCAAGTTTTTATCACTATCTTAAGTACCAGTTACCTTGGGTAATATTGTATTGACCGGTTTTTTTAACTTAACTTTGTAACGTCAACAAATTTATAGATCCTAAATAATGTTGAACTTTATATTTATATAGTTAGTTATCAGTTTCCGTTCAACAACGAAATGCATTAATTCTGTATGTTTTCCTCTTCTTCTATACCCAAGTTTCTGATTACCAGTTAACACAACCACCAGCTGTTGCGGAGCACCGTTGTTGTCGGTGTCATCGCCGCACCACCGACACGTACTCTGCACAGTGCACGCACATAAAATAATCTTCATTGTATTGTTAATTCTCATACATTGCAAGCCACTTCAATCACGATGTCACACCAAAGCCGGGCTAATGGCTGACGTCTCGTCGTTAAACTTGGTGCGTTTATCATTTCTACTATGAACGCTGAACGTAACCAACTAAAACCCCTATCGTAATATAGTTTTGTTCGTTACCAGAATTCAACAAATTATAATAAATAGCCAAATCTATGCATTTTGGCTTTTTTTTTTTATCCACTAATCACGGAATAAGTCAACGTTATAAGTCCTCGACGTACAAACAACAAGCAAACCATTTCTGTTCAACAACACTAAGCCATCATGGTGTTTATAGTAATACAATTCGTAATGCATAATTTCCCCAAAACACGTCATAGAAATCATGTGTTTCTTTTTCCTTTTCAATATGACAAAGCAGTTTTTTCTCTTTATAATATGATACAAAGTTTCTCTAAAACCTACCTGAGTAGCTATTATTTTCTTATAATATACAAAATGTGACGTACCGGGCAACCCATAGATATAAGGCTGTAACTGGAAATTAATTTCGGGGGGAGGGGGCGAGTTTAAGCTAAAAAAAATTGTGTTCTAATTTTATTATAATACTTCATAGGTAATTTAATATAGTATAAGATTCACTTCAAAATTTTGGTGGGGGGTGATCCCAATAAACCCCCCAGGTACAGCCTTGCATAGACAGCAACCTTGGTTCAAACCACAATATCTAAAAAATAATTGTATTAAATTATTATTGAAAAAGAAAAAATATAATTGATCCAATTAAATTTTCCTGATTCATATTAATTAATTACATATGACTATGTATTAGCAAAAACTTGTTCAATTAAAAAAATATTATTTAATATTGTGTATAAAACTGACACCCAAATTATTCTGAACATTTCTCCCACAAAATCTTTTAAAATTAAATTTATTATTTGTTAATATATTATAATATGGTTATTTTAAACTATACTATTTTTATAATTATATCAGTATTACATAATATATTCTATTTTTTTATTATTAGATATTAATTATTATATTATGTATCAAAATCTGAGAATTCTATCAATGTTTCTTTAATAACATTTAATTCGGTACTATTCACAAGCCATTTATTAAGTGTTACTCTCAAAAAATGTGTGTGTATTATATCCCTAAAAATTAAAAATCGTCTCAAATTCATTAAAACTTTAGAAAAATAATATATAATATATAAATATTCAATTTATATACATGTATATAGCTATTAGCTATAGTATAATATGTCCTAGACTTAAAATTGTAATTTTTTAATAAAACAAATGTTTGTTTTGATTGTAAGAATATAATATTATTTGTAAATTGCTGTTATTTTGTTAGATATTAAAATCGTGCAAATGTTGTTGAATATTAATTTTCAATTCAGAATTAAAATAAAAAAAAATATTTAAATTACGGTTCCTATTTTTTATATGATGAGGAAAAAAAGTTTCGATTATAGTTCTCGCTGTTATTCTTTTGGTGCATTATAATATTAAATTATCTGGACTTCTACATAAATTCAAATTTCATAAACGATATTAAGAAAAGTGTTTTTTTTAGCATACGCGAAGTTACTCAAAGGTTTTATCGCAAAAACTCTATACACTCATGTATACGTATGTCGTATATATTAAAACGCAATTATATGATACGTTTTTTGAAACATAGTAAATATCATAAACTATAAAAGCATTTCCTTTGAATTCAGAAAGACAATCTGATTATGAGAATCAACGATGCAAAATATATTAGATGCAAGTACAATCGGAAGAATAAAAATAAAAATAAAATACAGAACTCAGCAGAACTACTGGTTTTTACCATCGACGACTAATGTTTTGTTCTTTGTACTATTTAAATTGTTATTTGAAAAAAAAATTGTATAGTTTGAGGTAACTGGTCAATCGTCTTAAGATTTTATAGAATAGATCATACTCAAAATATAAAAATAAAATTTAATTTAAGATCTCTATTTAACGTCGAAAAAATACTTATTACACCACTAAGGACGTTATATCATTATTCATTATCATGTCTATTCTTGTGGTTTAAGGATTTAAATATAATATATCTAACTACATAAACCATGAACAGATTACAGTAAATACTCTTTAAACATATATATCATTGTCGTATATAGATTTAATTATTTTATTATACGCGATAACTTTCGATCTTATAAATAAGATATTCGGTAAATCCATTTATTTTCAATATGCTTTCGTATGTACTATGCACATGCATGTACCTACTCCGAAAATTTGAACATAATATGTTATCGATGTTATATAATAATAAAATATTCGTACATATTTATAATCAATGATTGTACTTTCTATGAGATTTGGTATTAACCCGGTAGATTCAAAATGATCACCAGACAAATAATATACTATCAGTACATTATTATTGTGCATAAGGATCGTTCCATAGGATATGTTCAATCCGTATCAGTTAATGAATCACTCTATATTTAATTTTTAAATTAATATCTTTGGGATAATAACTGTGTTTAATATAAGTGAATAATAGAACAAAACCCAATCATTAACGCGATAGACATTTAGCATATATATGTGTTGATACATCTTTCAATGTTCATATTTCATATCATTATTCAATATAAATACAAACAGTATATTAGTACATACCTATAAAATATTTACTCATATTATGCCATGCATCTGTACATAATATACTAAAAGATAATATTATTGTTATTTATTCAAATTTAAACTAAATACTAAACTATTATAATATCAAAAATATTATTATTGTTTGAGGGTGTGAAAATACGATAATTAATGATTATTATAATTTATAATATATATAAAACAAATTGTCTCGAAATAATATTAGGTTTAACACCCCTATGTGTTTGGTTGGGGTACCAAACGCATTTTAAACGGAACATACCAGTGAATGGCTTTACCTCTCATACTCCCCGATTCCCATTCCATATTTGTTACATGTCTTATCTCTATAAATAAAATAAAATAAATCATCCATTTAAATAAATTATAACATTTTAGGATAGACAAATCATCGGTTACTAATAAAATTATGCTTGAAATTGAACGAAAACGGTTTTCAGCATATTAAAATAATTTAATTTACAATTTTAGTTCATTAGCTCTTTTGAGATGGATGGTTGATAATTCCGATAGCGTATCTGTTGTGGTATATTTCCAAAGTTTATAATTATTATTTGAAACAATCACGAGAATCGGAGAGCTAAAATTGCTATCTTTAAGATTCAGGGTGCAAAGCACCCTTGGCATCCTGGTGATTTACATCGACGAGCCAACGATATCCGTTATTACCTAATTATATTATTATTGTAATATGGTATACATCGACGAATAATTATTATTGTGCTCAGTAATATTCATAACACGACGTAGATACTATTAATACGACGCTGTCGTTTTGCAAACTCGTATAACGATCGTACAGTGTTCGTTCGAATATATGAACGTGTGTACGCAGTGGTATACCTATAAATACACTGTACTTTACATTATATTATAATTCCGTATGTGTGTGTGTGTGTGTGTGTGTGTGTGTTTTGTATGGCTGACCATTGTGTGATCGTTTATCCATTAATCATGATATGGTCATCTGTTTCGACGCTTAATGTGCACCCCCAATGGATTTATTAACTCGGTTTGGCCGACAGAAAGCCATTTGCGAAAGGGCAAAGAGAACGAAGCGCGTGCGTAAATTAGAAACTTTCCGAGTGTCTGTCGATACACGCTTGTTTGTTATAATCATATATATATACAGGGCGATTCGTTCAAAGGTAAATGAAGGATCATATTATCGAAAAGTTATATGTTCGTTACTGCGTATTGTACACCACCCTGCAAACTTTAAATACGTAGTATGCACTGTATATTCTAATTACATATTTGATATCTGTGCATTTAAATTTTTAGAAACGTATTCTTCAGAGTATAATAGTTTAATGTATATACCGTTATTTGGAAACGTAAAAAAACTACGTTTTAGTAACGATAAAAGTACTTAAAAATTAAATTATTTATAAGAAATGTAATTTTTCGTTGTGTTATAATTCTAGGAAAAAAAGTACTTTCAAAATTAACATATTTACATTTTAAAGAAATCACTCTGTTTATTTATATAACATGCGTAACAACATTACCCTTTGAATTCGTTTATCAATAATTGGTATAGTATTACGCTCGGACTCTTAATATAATACTATTATTGTTACTTGTAAACTTTTTTTTCGATTTCATTTTCTAACACACGTCAAAAATACCACACTGCGAGTTATATATATATATATATATATATAGATGTACACATTAATCGGTCTTTACTATAACTATATAATATATTATAACTGTGTTTCGTGTATTGCGCAGTATAAATCATTTACGCTTTGACGTTTCAAACTTTTGAATTTATTTTCACACGCGTTCCTTGTGCGGTGGGTTGGATGCGAGGGGCGTAGTGCGTATTATGATAATTGTATTAAAGTAAAACGGTTGCTGCAACTAAACTCATAAAATATTACAGTTCAGTTTTATTATGTTATTTATATGTAATTTTTTTTTCAAGTAAATTCGTAAACTACGCCCGGGAAATGACCAATTAGACGGAAATTCAAGATTGTGAATGATAAGACTTATATTATGGATATAGTAGGCGGCCAACAATAAGATATATTATAAGGACATTTGAGAATATGTTTTATTTTTTATGATCACATAAAATTTGAAATACTTCTTACAAACACTACAACAGAGTTGTATACAACCATGATTTTGGCTGAATGTTTTTTTTTTATTTTAATTTCGAATTTAAACCGTTGCAATATTATTATTCTGGTTAGTCAAATAATGTAGGATCGGAATTTTCAGATTTTGCGATAGATCCATATTTTTCGTCATATATAATCTTCCAATATATTGTATTGTTTATTATTATGATGTTAAATATTATTAATTATATAATATATATCTATATAACACAACAATTGTATTGCATTTTCAATATTTCAGTCAACAACATGTTCATGTAAATTAACAAAAATGTAATAAATATAATAACATAAAAAGATATACTTATACTTATAATAGCTATGAGTTAAAATATTTAAAAATATTAATACATTATATATTTAATAAAATATATATTGTTGTTTGTTTACAAATATACTATTATTATAAATAATGATTTTCTTATATATTAGTGAAGTTGATGAGTATCATTCCTCTAACTACACATAAAATAGCTTAGGCGTTTTCGCTTAATATACCATTAATTCATACCTAAGTTATTTATTCAGTTTTACATGAATTAAATTTTTTTTATCGTCGTAATGCACCAATATATTTATTGATAGTATTTATTATCAAATGGATGTATATAAAACAGTAATCTAAAAACACTATCATTTTGCATTAATATTTGCTTGGGTAATTATAATTAATTTGATTTGTTTGAACGAGCTGAAAGAAAATATAATCTAGATACGCCCACTGCACATATGGCTAAACAAAAAAAAAAAATATGGGAATAACTAAACGATAATTTAGTTCACGAGTCGAATGATTTATGTACATAGGCCACCCTGGTCCCTGAAGCACACTAAACCACAGACGATAAAACTGAACAACACAAAATAATATTATACAATATATTGCTATTACGTCATAATTCAAATATAGATTTAAAAAATTATTATTCATTATTTTTAGTTTACTATTAACTTTATCGGCTATCAGCGTTACATGATGTATTTGACGTAAATTAAAGTAATTATATGCACTTTTATTGTGTCGCTATTTCCGAAACACGGTATAATCATTTTAAAGTATTTTGTCAAAGTTTACACAGTTATGAATACTATTAATTGTACTCAAACAAAACGATGACAGGATCTTATTATAGTTTGTTATGGTATGTGACCATGTTACTTATGAAAGGTCGAGCCCACGAACCCACGACTCTTCATTAAAAGGGTATAGGTACCATAATATATTGTAAGTGCACTATAATGGTGTTAGACAATGACATAATTTCAAATATAGGTATTGTATCAAAAAAAATCGAAATTATTTACCATATACATAATTTTTGTCCTATATGACATCGTATTTTGTCTATTCAATAAAATGCAGAATCTGATTTAAATTCAATTTACTGCTTAATTTGTGCTAATCTATCATTGTTGATTCATGTTTAGTTTTCTGGATTTATTCCAAGTAATTCAAATTCGATTTGTTCTTAAGTCAAAGTGTTGCGTTCATTGGGTAGTTATATTGTAATAATATTCATTAAATATATATGAAACCTACAAAATATCTAACGCAGCCACTTTCGATAAAGCTGGTTTTGATATCACATCATTATGGACTATTTCCCACGATATCGTTGCAAAACATCACTAACAATAATATTATAAGCACCATTTTCGGTCAATGATGATCTACCACAGCATCTTCTTAGAGCGTTGAGCATTTTCCACGTAAAGTATGGTTATCATTGTTATTATTTATTCCGCTGGTGCCAGAAATGATTTAGATAAAATATTTTCAGACAAAACACGAAACGGTCACTTAGCTGAGAATACCACACGAGTTGGGGAGGATTATAAAAACGAATAAACGACGAAACGGATGTCAAATTCGATATTGTGCACTATATTATTATTATTATTATATACATACACGCACACACAGCTATGTAAACAACGTTTTTCTCCCGACCTTATTTTGAAGTGAAACTGAAAATAATCTTGGACCAAAAACGAATGAAACAAAAACACTCTCCAGGAACTTTAAATTGAAAATAAATTAGATAAGTCCAGCTTTAACAGCGTCCGGTCTAATGATAATATAATAATAAATTATAGAAATCAAAAACACGTGACAAATATTCTCGACGAAAATTTTTTACACGATGTCGATATGTATTTTATATTGTTATATTGACGTGTTTAATTATATCACATTTAATATCTAAAACACTATAATGTACAGTGGACAACGGGGATGAATCGATAACTTTACAACTATCTTTGTGTATGTATGTAATATAAGTGATTTTTTTATATTTGTTATAATCTCAAAAATTACGCAATAGATTCGAAAGGGTTTTTTTAAATTTAAAGAGTATACTGAGGAACTTTATATTATAACTATAATTGTATGGATCCAACTCCTGTTCATAGAATATTGAGGGATAAAAAAGTAATATAATATACTAGTGGATAAATATGTAAGAAAAAAACAAAGAAAATTAAAAACAAAAAATAAAAAATGTTAAATATTATTCTCTGGCGAAATAGATTACCTCATTTACACCAGATGAATTATCAATATAGTAATAAAATAGTTAATTTTATGTCAATGGTTATGAGAATACAATCTATATAGAATTGATTTACTAATGAATTAAAATGGAAACAAAATACAGCGATAAAATGTATTTTTATTCATTTCTTTCCTAACTGAAGTCCCATTTTATAGCTAGTTGCTAGGTCTTAGTAATATTAATGTGACACCCTAAAAATAATAATCCTATTTAGTATTGGACAATTAGAAATTTTTATATATTATAAGTGTTTATAGATTTATATTAATTACCGACATAAAACATTTTCAAATCACCACACCTGCAATAATAATGTATTATGCCTTTGCACACTAAGTATCATATACCTATATTGTCCTTCATATATGTAGATTGTAGACAAATAATTCAAAAACTCTTCGTTTGGATTTTGATTTTTACACACCTTTATATAATTTACAATAAAAATAAGAGAGGAAATGTATCATTTAAAACGAAAAATTATCACCACTTGATAATTCATGTATTAGGTAGTGTTTCAATAATTTCAAACTATTGTCTTTAGGACTTAAGTATTTAAGTATATTTAAACATTCTAAAAAACTAGTTTTGATAACTGCATTATTGAAGAAAAAGTGAGGTAAGAGTGTTTTGTAAATCACCTTGTATATTATTATACATCAAAGTTAGCAACCCAGCAACCTCGAAAATTTAACTACTACGCGCGTGGTCCTTCGTCGTATAAGCGCATCATTGCCCGCTTCCGCACATCACCTACTCTATACCGATGTCGATTTGTTTTACACGCTCCATTACATATTAATTTTATGTCTTATCGAAACGTATATTATTTAATATATATATATATATATATATATATATATATTTACACAAAGGGTAATCTATAATAATTTACTTAAACTACCGTATAAAACGTTTTATTTTTATATAAACCGAAAACTAGACTCTTACGTTAAAAAGTAACAAAAATGATAAAATGTTTGTTAACGCGATAAACATAAATTCAAACGATTTGTAAAGAAAATAAAAATCTAGTGATAGCAAATATGATAATAATGATCAGTATTGCATTGATATTGGTATCATTTTTAATATTTATTTTAAAGTGAATAATAAACACACACACACACACACACACACACACACACCCATACGTGAAGTATATTATATTTTTAAAAGTTTTGAGTATTCGAATGATAAACGATAAAGAGGTGTACCAAGTATCTACTTATAACAACTACAGTTCATTAAAAAAGTTTGACCGTTTAAAAAGCACCATTATATAATATAGAGTACATGTTATACAGAGTGATTTTCTCAACAGTTATATCAAAATTTATAAATGAACGTTTTTTGTTATTTTTTTTTTCTATAGACAATGAAAAATAAAATGTCAAATAAAATAGATTATATTTTTACATTTTTAACCTTATTATTTTATGTTAGCGTATATTTTTAATTTCTTATTTAAAGCAGATTATTTTTTCTTGGAACTTGGTGTATAAAAATCTAATTTTTAGTGATAATACAATTACCTAAAGTTGAGCGGGGTAAAGTGATATTAGTTTCCCCACAAAATGTAGGTTTGCTACTTCAACTAACCATCACTTTAAATACTTATAAAACTAATTAACTACTCGTTCCACGTTCACCGAAAAAAAAATATATATATATACATATATATAAATGTATTTTGTTTTGAAGTATGAAATTAAAAATATATTCTGTCAGAAAAAGTAAATACTCAACAATTATAACGATAAAAAACATTTTAATAATGATAATAAAAATATTTTTGCAAATATTTTAGCTTGGAATTTTTTCAAAATAATTAGGATTTATAATTATTGTTAAAAATCACTCAGTATGATTTATATCAGTCTATTCGGGTGGTAAATGAGTTACTATCGACGACGACGACTGTGAAGATCACTCGATGACGTGACTGATATGCTAACACGTCGCGTTCGATTTATTATGCTTGACTTAGACACGATCACGCGAAATAAATTTTAGAATAATACCTATAATATGATATGTTTATTTATTATATTATATTATTATTATTATTTCGATTAAACTTCAGCATAAACAGTGTAAAGATATAATAGGCCACGGTCGTTTTTTACATCCCTAGTGCATGTGTATCGTGTTATAATATAATATCGTGAAAGATGAGCCGCCCACCATTGTCAGTCCATTCGTTATTTTAACAGATACCGATAAATCATAACTATTACGTGTGCATCTGGATAGGTATACAACGGTTCTCCGATTACGATTATGATAATCATTAAAACCGGCGATTATGAGCACGAATTATTGTCGCAAACGATGAGTTCATTGTTATATGTACACATTCTATGTTGGTGTGATAAAAAAAATTGTTTGGCGATAAAAGTAAATGTCGAAAAAAATTGAACCATAGGTCCGATAATAATTATATAATGATTTAACTCACATTTCATTGTGAGTTAGCGAATATTTTGTCAAATGAGGCAAATTACTATCCCCAATATAAAATAATATATACAAAACACTAACGTAATGCAATCATGCATCCAGAGGTCAACGGATAAACATATAATAGCTTATGGACTTCATCTATTCTGCTAGAGAGAACGGGCGACCATAAAAAGAATATTATAACGTTCAAAATAAAAATAGCCCTCCAAAGCGCAGAACCATTAATTTACTGTCTGATCAGCATGATCGTATCGTCCGATATCCATTGCGTGCTCACCAATCAACTCAACGACAACAATCTGTTCAGATACACCGATTTTAAAATACTTTTTTTTTTATTAATATTGCACAACTGATCAGCGTCCATAATATTCACTGTAAATAAATAAATTGATTAAATTTTGTAAATTGCATTATATCAATCGCTACCATGCGTTAAAATATTTTATATTTTGGAATATTTTTTTGTATAACTAGTGCATATAGTATAATATCATTCTGATTTCGGGTGAAAATTGTTTTTATAATAGAATATTATGTTTGACCTATACAAAGATTCATTGTTGAAAATAATTTGTCGTAATCAGAAACACTTGACTTGACCAGTAGTCCATAAATATATGAAACTGTGTTATCATATGGTATTAGTAATAAGGGGCTATAAAGCGCAAATAATAGTTGTTGCGTATAAAAAACATTCCTCTATTATAATAATTATACGTACACATAGACTCAACTACTTACAAAAGAGCACTTTTTCTATCGTTAAAATCTTATTTCAGACATGTAACACTTGATTTTTTTTTAATTTAAAAAAAAATACTTTATATTTTATTATTTGTTCAATCTATGCAGTTCTATCTTTAAGTAAAGAACACATAAAGAAATTAAATTAATTTATAATTAACTTGTATACGTATTATCTCGTATACACACATTTTTCTACTTCATATAGGATGATATTAAGAGATTATTTTTTTTTATATTATGAATATTGTTCTTAGTATTTATTTATGTTGGAAATAAAGTTATATTAATAATTAACTATGAACTACCAACCTATCATATTATATTTGTATTTTATAAGTATACTTGTTTAATAATTATTATCTGTTATTTTTAAAATATGAAAAATACGTTAAAATTTTAATGGACTCTTTATTTAGCTTACGAAATTTTTATTAATATAAATGTTATTGAAACAAAGTTAAATGTATATGTATTATGTATTACAATTATTAATGTATTATTAATGTTTCATCTATCTATATACCGACACAATAAACTTACACTAAGTTATCGATTACCATATTTTAAAAATAAGTAATAATATCGTAGTGTATAATATAAACTGTATAAGTTAGTAATAAAACGTAGATACAAATATAATATATTTAAGTTTTTGAAGAAGACGTTTTTTCGAGTTATTATTTCTCGAATGCCACCTAACGTGTATTGATTGATCATATTCTTAATTGGTCTTAATAAATATTTTCTTATTTTATATACTTTTTTAATATTATTTCTCTATTAATTTTTAGTGAACTTTATATGTAGTACATTTGGAATGTAATAAATACTTGCAAGTCTTAATATAATATACAAAATCATATGCTATTCAACAATTTAATAAAGTCAATTAAAAATTAAAAAATTGTTTTAAAATATTGAATAAAAATAAGTTAAGTTCGATTATTATTGTTTTGCCTTAAGGATAACAACCTCTGACCAACGGCATGCAAGTGAAATTGAATATTTATTAAAAGGGCATTCGATTACAATCGCGTTACACGTCAGACATATTATTATGTTCTTCTTACACGGCGGCATGGTGTTTGTGCATGCGATATAATAATAATAATATATATATATATAGTTTGGGAAACTCATCAAACATCGATTTTCGACGCAGTCGAGTGCGGTGGTATTCGTTTTCAAACAATCACCCCGCTTGTACGTGAACCCAATCAGGCTTTAATTTAAAAAAAAAAAAAGATTGAGAACAAAAAAAAAACCCAAAAACTAATACCAAACCGCACCGCAAGAATGTGCCGGATTTTATTGACTTTCGTGTCCAAGAAGAGGGAAAAACAAAAATTCGTGATTTTTTTTAAGCGAATCGCTCCGAATACGAACCTCACAGCAATAATACTATAGCCAGTGTAGGGTACCTATTATATTATATAACCTCCATACACGCGGCAGACCGCAAAGTGTAACGATCGGAAGCATTGGTGGCGGCAGTGGCGGTACTGGTGGCGGCGACGTTGTGGGTGGAAATGGTGGTGACGTTGTTAGTGTTGCTGATGCTACGACTGCTGCATATATATTTATCGTGCTCACTGGAGTTACACTTTTTGACGAATTTCGATCAAATCCCAGATTTTCCATCCCTTCCGCTGCCGAGGTCTTGGCCGCAGTTTTTGGGATTTTTCACATATTAAACCGATCAAAAAAAAAAAAAAAAAAAAGAAAGAAAAAAGCAATTTCCCTCACTCCTTCTCTCGTCATCTATTCCTCTACGTCATTCTTGTACCGCTTTCGCTTCTTCTCATCATTCTCCCCGACGACAGCCATACTATTATTCTTCCTTTACCGGTTCGTCTCGTATCATCGTCGACCCGTAAAACCCTCCGTAGATACATCTACCGGCATATATACGTATATATTGCAGTTTCCGTCGACGTTCTCAAGCTCCATTTTTTTTTTTTATCGTCGTCGCACTGTCTTGTATAGGTACCTTTATACGATGTGAACGATAGATTGACAGACAGGTATGTATAGACGTTGTCGTCGTCGACGAGAGATCAAACCGACCTTTCATGCGTGAGATTTCGCAGTAGCGTCTTTAGATTTTCGAGAAATCGGTCTGGACTATAATATGTTTATACATTATCTGAAACTTTCAACTTTCAACATTATATATAAATATATTTAATGTAAAATTATTATGTGGTTAACAACGGTCGATTCAATTTTACTGTCTCTTTTTCTCTTTATTTTCTATGACTATCTCTTTATTTCTACTTATACAAAGTATTGACTGCAATAGTCTATTTCAGCGAAAAAGTATGCAATATATATATATAATACATTCACAAAACCATATAAATATATTAGGTATGTCGATTGACGAGCGATAGTCAATATCCCACTTGTATACGTTAAACGCTTTAAATATATTCGCCTGTGCACTTACCAGCCAGATACATAAAATATACAGGTATAATGTGTACCATAATTTTAAATGGTTAAAATAATTTATTGATTACTATAGAAATTTAAAATAAATACACGATCGCTAAATTAAAATAAATTATTTATTATTCATTAAACATTTTAATTTCAAAATTCTGGTCACTTGTAGACCCTGAAATGATCAGTTAAATTGAGTGGCAATATCAAGGTTCGCCACAGTCCGAAATAATAAAAATACCAATTTATAATTATTATCGTTTATTTTAAACATACAGACATCAGCTGATAAAATTAACAAACAACGATAAAACACTGATAGTAAGAATGTATTATTGTACCACAATACATAGTTGATAAACAAATGGAGCTCCACTATTCTCATTAGTAGTTACTGAAAAATAAAATATCTACGTGTGACTTATTCTATGACAATTAATGGAGGTCTCATGTCTTATCGTTGTATTCTCTAGATATGTTCATAGCTAGGCTAATAATTTGATTTCTTCTAGGTATGATTGGCAGTTTGAACCATTATTTTTTTTTACACCAATCATGCCCCTTTCCATCGAAATGGCTTTTTATTTTTGCAAAGGCTTGACAAATGAAGAATCACTTAAGTGTCTGGAGGCTAACGACCAATTTGGTCGAACTGTTTGGCTAACTCAGTAGTAGACAATTATAATAATAATCGTGTCGGAGACAGACGTCGTCATAATTTGAGCATCAAATTGGCCGTCAGCAGGAAACCGATATTAAACATAGCATGATGTCAAGTACATAAAGTATGTATAAGAACTATGGATAATGTTTTCCGTGTTTCTGGAATAATTTCACAGAATGTTTGAAAGTCGATAAATCAATTTTGCTACACGTAATGTTGTATAGTATCATAAGGCGACAGACGACAATTTTCTGATACATACCTAATTATATTTTACGTACGATCAGAACAATCTATATAATATGCATAGAAGGATGATTGATCATCAAACGTCAACGATACGTAAGCTCTCTCTAACATCGTAAATATTTAATGGGTATAATGTACAATGTATACATATCGTAAGTATATACATACTTATTATATAATATAATATATACATCAATCTATGTATATAAATGTGAAAACAGAAATCTTCATCATGTATGTTCTCAGAAACTACTCATACGATTATCTTGTTTTTTTTTTTTTTTTTTTTTTTAATCAAAAAATACATAGCGCAGAAGGTTATAAGATTATTTGTGACTCTAAAGGTTAATTAAAAATTGATTTATGAATTTTTTAAATAATAAAAAACTACGAAAATAAGTATATTATTTGTTTTATCCGTGTTACCAATTATTATTTATAATTAGAAATTAGTATTTTAGTGAATAGATGATGTATAACAGGATAACAGTATAACTTTTTTGTTATTTTTAATTCAAACTATTAAAAATTTATGAGTTGTTGGAAAAGGAAATCAAATTTGGTTCGTTCAACAAATAATAATAATAATAATAATAATTTAAAAAAAAATACTGTTGTTAAATGGTTAAAAAAAAAAAGCAACGATGGGCAGGACAGCTATGTAAAGTTTATATGTCGGAAATATCATCTATACTCCGGAAAACAAAAAAATATTATTTATCTATACGCGCGAGCATTAGAAAACCAAAGTTAACAAAGATAAATTTTTTCGGGCAGTGAGCGATACGCTACAATACATATTTATACATACTATATTAAATTATAAACCTATTAAAAGCGTGTTAAAAAAATAAAATAACGTCGTATCATCGATGATGAATTACAATTTACAAACGAATATCGACATGCGTTGACGGGTATATTACACATAATGATAATGTTACTCGGGCACATCAGAGATAATGAAGATACATATTTCCAACACGTGACATTTAGGCACTCACATATTATTTTCACATTATTATGAAACATAAAGAAACGAAAAAATTGACATTCGAACAAGTTAATTAACTGTATCACTTCGTCGTTAGCGGTCCATTGAGCGGCGTTTTTTTTATTTGTATGTATTTGTGTGATGTATTTTTTTTAGATAAAACTCGTTTTTCCAACACATAATAATATTATGTTATATATTATGTATATTTGTATAGACTTGGTAGAAATTTCAAACGAACTAAATTCCCTAATATTTTGATCATTTATTTATAGCGGGAGCAAGAGTAATTATAATTATTCACAAAAATGTCGTTATATATTAAAATATCACAAATTAAAATTGATTAACCTTAAATTTTGTTTTTATACTTATCGTGTGCAAAATAAAACTGTAAGTAATACAATTATTATTTCTAACGGTAATATTGTCTATACATTCAATATTGACACTAATCAGATTATATATATATAAAAAAAAAAAAAACAGAAAAACTCTTTAAAGAGAAAAAATAGAGTACTTCAAATCTTGGAAAAAAATATTATGAGTAGAAAAATATAATGTATTCACATAAATTAAAATGTTATATTATCATAAATTAAAAAAAAAAAAAATTGGTTGAGAATAAAATTGGATGGAGTGAGAAAAAAATATTGTAATAATAATTGTACTCCAGTGGTTATAATAATATATACATTCGTCCAAAATAGGATATAAATACATATTCAAATATATGTAAATTAAAAAAATACCCTCCTTAAGTATAGCAACCACCATCTTTTGATTTTTAAATGGCAACCATTATAATTTTTTTTTATTTAATATATTCCGATAAGGAAAATTAAAAAATGATGATGGTCCAAATAAAAATAATAACAATAAAAATACGTCTGAAAACTGCAAAACAATTTATTAAAAAGTATTAAAAAAGTGATTTCATTGTTATAGTTGTAATATTTGTTTGTTTTTCACAATTAAATCTTTTGTGTTCAATATTATGATGAATAATATAACTATTTAAAATTCTACACAAACGATAATGACTAGTTACGGCAGATACTATTTGCTGTATTTTAAAAACTTATCCATAGGTACGAATTTATAAAGATGAAAATTTGTGAAAACAACAACGCAATTTATCGATCACTTTTTGTAAATAAAAATGTCATAACCAAACATTTGATACGAATATAACGTGACATAGCACTTATTACTTTGTAGAAATATTTTGCAAATTGTGTAAACTCTAGATCAAGTTCGTCTAGTTTTAGAATTTAAATTTGTCGTTAAGTGATCTCAGATTAGCCGGATAGTTAATTAACATGTTATGTTATAATAACATTTGTGTAGAATGAACAATATTTATGTATCAATATTATCTAATCAATCATAAATTAAATATTTTTAAATATTATATTATAATAGTATATATATATATATTTTTTTTTTTTAAATAAATAAATCATGATCAAATATTAAAAATATTAAAAAGAAGGAATAAAAATAAATCAATATCAGAAAGTTAGTCAAGAATTTTATAAAATTAATTTTCACTCGAGTTTCATTTAAGTTTCTTAGAATTAAACAAAAAAAAAATAATAGTTTAAATTTTATGATTTTTTTGTTATATTATTGAATAACTAATATTTCGCATTAAAGTATCGAAAAATAATTTAAAAGCAATATAGTAATAATAGGTATATTTTATATACTAGATACATTTTTAAATTTTAAATTTAAATTCTGATTACATCGTATATTCTGTATTAATAAAAATACTATCAAAATTTTTCTTTTAAATTTTGATTTATAGTTCATATACATGTTACTTGTATAATGTAGAAATTATCACACGTAATTTATGACTCACAATTTTCGTATTATAAATTATAATAATATAACAACCTAATATAATATATCACATTATAAAGTAGAACTATTTTAGTGTAAATTTTTAATATGTAAAGATTTTAAATACAATATTAAAAACTTTATACTATAGAGAAAATCAATATTAGATTTCTTTTTTATGTTTCCAAAAATTGTAACATTTTAAGTTAATCATGTTATATATGGCATCATTGTACATCGTGCATTAACAGATTGAGTAATATAGATTTACATATCATTAAAATTTAAACCATTGAAATGCATTTACACTCTACTATTAAACACACTTATCATCGTATACAAATTAAACAGCACTGCATAACAGATAATCTTTAGAAATAGAAAGTGCTGAGTATTATAATTTTCTGATTAAACATTTACGAGGGAAAAAGACGAAACGATAATCATTTTGTCACTTGGTTGTGTGCGTGTTTTATTTAAAACGAAATTATGTCTATTTAGTTTTCTCAGCTGTCTGATTACAATCATGAAAATAAAACCACGAGCAGTAATGACCGTGTCATACACACGCTTTTGGCGTACGCATACACCGACCACAACATTTTGTTTCTGTCTGCTGCCGTCATTTCCATAACTTGACGGAAAAAAGGTGTGACTCATAAATGGACGCAATCTCCACCGAATCAAATTATATAAAACATTATTTAAAAGTAATCACACGTTTGTCTATAGCATGTTTGATATTAAGATGTAAATATTATTTATATGGTAGTATTCAATTTATACTTCGTATTTAATAAGAAGTAAAATTTAAAATTATAAAATAAAAATTTCAATTAATTATGTAAGAAATAGAGGGAGATGATAA
This sequence comes from Aphis gossypii, assembly GCF_020184175.1. Lineage (NCBI taxonomy): Eukaryota > Metazoa > Arthropoda > Insecta > Hemiptera > Aphididae > Aphis > Aphis gossypii. The sequence continues at coordinate 5,216,935 of NC_065531.1, read as the reverse complement.
AGATTGGCGAATCACTCTATACATAGTTAGCCGATGCTGATTGTTTGATATTATTCATTAGGTATGACTATTTTTTTCAAGTGTGTATCGCGATATTGATACATAATATTGTTATTATTGCGTATCGAATATTTTTCAATAGATTCATGGTTTTTTAGCTCTCCGTCATAATAATAAAATCGGAATTTTCATTATTTTTGTATCTCTTTAATATAATATTTTATATAATTATGCATATATACAATATATTTTGTTTGTGTTTTGTTGAATCAAAAAATGTCTAATGTAACTATTTAAAGGTTTATTTGATTATCATATTGATTTTAACCTTTTTTATGTTGTAATTTAATTTTCTGAAGCAGCAAAAATATTATTATTTTTTTTTTTTTGAAATGGTTATGTACATAAATGTCGAATATTGATCCAATAATGTATTCATATAATAATACTTCTGAATACTAAGAATTACAAAATACAGATTCAAGAAATCTATACAGAGAAATAATTGATGAAATAAGTTCATAAAGAATGGTTGAGAAAAATATTAAACATTTTTAATTTTGGCAAATGATTTAACCATGAAAATAACACGCCAATGAACTCAAAGAGATGCGTAATTGACTAATTTGAAGTTTTATCTTTAAGATAACTTTACTTTATATAATAGTCACTGTGTCCTATGCAGAGATTAAAAATATGTTTAACACGGCGTGATGTATAGGCATTTTAGGTACATCCATCATATTCTGTGCTTTGCTGTATTCAATAATATTTGATGCCGTTGCACTCTTCGTTAGAGTTGTTTTATTTCAACTTTTTAAATTTTTTCTAAGCCACAAAGATCACTCAAAAAAAAAAAAAAGATAAAAGGGTAAAATATAATATTATCTGCAGGCTAACCGTTCTTCGGCGATACACAATTCACTTGACCGGAAATTCTCAATCCGGGTGATCCCTGACTGGCCGACTTTACAATGACCGTGCAAAACCGTTTATGACATAACGACAAAGTACTTTTAAAGTTTCTATTGGAGCACGGTTAGGTGGCTTTTGAAATAATGGGTACCACGATTGTATCACGACATCACGTTACACCGTTTGCTAGTCACAAAAGTCGTTCGAGCGAGATTGACTCGACTATAACACAACGCACACCGGATCAATGGTGTCCAAGATGGAGTTTAGAAAATTTGAAGTTTTAGAACGCTAGAAGCAGATATTCAAACATAGTATTATTGTTCGTAATATCACTGAAGAAGCACATTATTAAAACGATTCGTCATGATTTATCGGCGACTTTAAACTGCAGCAGGCACGCGGAACCTATATGTGATTTTAAACCAAAAACAATACGAACCATAAAAACAACAAAACATAGAATGCGTATATAGGTACATTATGTTCTTCACGAGCGTTTAAACACACACTTTGCTTCGTATTATAATATGTACAATAATTCAAACAAAATATATTGTTATACGATACACGGACCCAACAAGAACCCATATTACCATAATATTATTATATTATTTTGTAATAGTTATTTAATTTTATGTCTACGGCGTTGCGTTCATAAAAAAAATAAAAAAAAAGTCTTTCCCAAAATTCTAGCAAATTTGCGTAGTTAGATTAATTATGTAACCACACCGGCGAGAGTTAAAACAAATAATTTAAGTTGTACATGGAAAATTAAAAATTAATCATTTTTTTTTTTTTTTTTTTTAATCTCAACGAGCCAGAACATGATTTATTAGATTCTATCGCGGGAATACTGTCTATAATATATCATAACGAAGTTTATTCACGGTCACGTTATTATTTATATTCGTAAATTGATAAAATACAACGGAACGAGACTGGCTAATGAGAATATTTGTTTAAACAATTCTCGTACATCACGCGATAATAATAATTCATCACGAGTTCTTTATATTAATGGTACGTATATATAAATATAAAATATACTGAGCGTCTTGGTTAAAACTGAGCCCCCTAGCTGAAACGTCTTTATTAGAAGGGGGCACAGCGAGTTCGTATAATTCAATCACGTCAGTCGTCGACATTTTTCTTTCACAAACACAACGTTTCTCGTCGTCGTAATTGAAAGCGACTGGATATTGACGACGGTTTTTATTTTTCTCTTTTGTTTTTCGTTTGAAGTTAATAATCAAATACTGTTATTGTATTAAATTATGTATAATATGTAAAATGACAACAAATATTTACACTGATATGGACATATTGGAATTGACGGATATGCAGGGCAATCCATTTGACCTACTATGCACTTTTATAATTTCTTAGTATTATTTTTGAATATTTATTATTATATAACTACATGGTTACAAAATAAAAATGTACTTACTCGTGCTGTAACTAAATACTTTTCCAAATTTTTGAACGCTTATTCATTATTAAATATACATTTATTGTTATAAAAATATATCATTATTATTATCATAACACTTATTCTATTATATGGCATAGATAATAATATAATATAGTTGTATACTATAATATGGTATATAAAAAAATGACTTAAGCCTCTAAATGGAGAGACGGATATTAGCTGCGAATTCCAGAACATAATATGATTTATTATTTTAAATTTATTTCCATGCATAATTTATAAATATGCTACTGCGGTATGGAAGTTCTCTAAAAGTTTTACTACTGCTAGTCTTAAAATTGTATCCAGTTGATAACATAGAAAGTTAATTTTTCAAGATTTGAAAAATTATTTTTTTTTAAATATTCTAAAAATATTTATTTTTATTTGTTAATGGAAAAATAAGACTGAAATAATTACCCATGGCTTTAAAATTATCTTATAAGTAACTAAAAAAGTAAAAGCGAATTTTATATTACATAGTCCTGTACACATTTTCACAAATCATATTATTATAACTTAAGTTTAGATTTGCTTATCTTTGAATATTATATGAGTAATGAGTATAATATATTATATAATATATATTTTGAAGTAATTATACAGTTCTACAGAAGTAAGAGATGTTGATGTTTTTTTAAATTATATGAATAGAAAAATGTTTATAGTGAATAATATAGTATATACAATATACATGCATATTTTAGCAGTAACACGTGATTTGAAAAGTATTGTAAATATTAACAATTTTTTTTTATAAAATTTGATTATTTTTATTTATTTACATCAAACAATTATCAACCAAATAATGAAATTTATTTGTATACAATTTCATGTATCCAAGAATCTATAGCAATTTTCTTTATAAAGCTGTCAGTTTATATTTTAAATACTCTCTTATATACGTTTTATTTCACTAGAAATTATCAACGGACGGATTAGGCAATAATTTACACAGTACATGGTGATACGATGATATATTTTTTATAATTAAATATTTTATTATATTTTGTCTGTGTCTTGTAATTATATAGTTTGACTGAATAGTGTACAAATGTTTAAATTTTAACAATCTTTAACGTTTGATTTGTAATATTTATCAACGAATTATGAATTAAAATATTGCTGAAAAATTATAACTTTGCATATTTCTTACCGTAATTAGGTTTAATTGCCAGGTTTCTCAATGTATTAATATAATGTTACATTCAATTTAAGCATACATTTTATTTAAAGATAACATTTTCTGATAATATAGAAATGCATGAAAGTTCACATAAATTTCTCTTATAACCGTAAACCTCTAGGCGTCTGTTTTAGTTTAAAAATTAAATATTATAACCAGAACTTAAAAGTTTTAGCAAATGCATATTTTATTTTAGTAAGTCATAGAATATTTAAAGTAAAATACAAATTCGTTTCGCACTTTCCTGATGTCATAAAAAACATTTTATTTTACTAATGTTTGCATATTTACAGTTTTTATTTACATTTATCTAATTTAAAGTTTTAAAGGCTAGTTATAGACATACTTTTATATTATAAAGGAAATAATCAATATAACTTCAATTAAGTATACAAATATAAGAACGAACATATGTATTTTAATTTTCAAATATTTGGTACATTATCGGTTGTTTTTACCGATCACATCGGACAATTTATTCTATTCATCTCCAATAATTTTGGTATCAAGTCGGTCATATTTATATGTTCTAGAATTGAACCAAATAATTATAATTCCTAAATACTATATTATTCTATAAACAAATTACATTTTGAAAAACATACAACAAATTTTTTTAAAAAAAATAAATAATTTTCTTAAAAGGAAAAAAAATATAATGTGAGGTATATTATATTTTTAAACATTCAGCCTAAAAACAATAAAATGTTAAAAATACTTTAATCAATTAATGTTATAACTAGGGCTAGAAAATTATACCACTAAAAATACGTTTTTTTACTCTTTAATATGAATTTAAACACATCGAAGTTAATGCCAAAAAAAATACTAAAAATTGGTAAGTATGAAAAATAAAATTGTTAATACGTATTTGTACATTATCATGTATACGTTACGATACAGAATGTTTCATGGTGTTGTATTGTACCTCACATATAATCATTGATTTTAAAATATTAAAATGAATTTTTTCCATCTCTCAGTTATTGGAATAAACCAAAATGAACTTACGGTTATAATATAAATGACGTTTTATATTTTCAAAAATATAATAGGCCGAAAAAAAACGATTGACAAAGACAAACTGGACGGCGAGATGTCCCGCATGCTGGTATTGTAAAATATTAATGTTGCATTATTATAATAATACATATTGTGTATCTATAACAAGCACAATGGGTTGTAAAATACAATATAATATATAAACATATATAATAGTACGATTATCATAGACCATATATCATAATATTCTATATTCTACCATAACTAAATGTCCAAAACTCGTCAAACCGTTTGCACCTTTCCGATGACCCAACACGTGCCGCATTGTGGATCGTTACAATAGGACACCGAGAATAACTTCACCCTCCCCCCTCTCCCATTGTAAGTTATTATCATAAAAAATCAAACATTTCATTCTATTTTTCATAAAAATTTAACCGTTAGTATATTTATAGGACGTGTATCAAAATATTATGTTATGCAACGTATAATTTATATTATGTCATATTATTACTATGATTGCGAGCAACTCTGTAGAGGTATTATGTAAATTTCTCACCGTTATCACTGTCTTTCTATTATATCCACCATTGACGTTTTTAAATATAATATAGGCCTTCAATATTGTCATCGTAGTCGGAAGACTACCAGTGGAGTGCCGAATATATTAGATCTAAATTATTAATGTCATCAGTCAACGAGTTTGAAAGTGAAAAATGGTTTATCCGTTTGTAATTATGTCCGTAGTATCATTTGTATCAAATCTCCATGTAAAAACATGGTAGATGTATTGTTGATGGTGAACCGATAGTATTGTGCATTATATAGATAAAAAAATAATTTAAAACATATTTTTATCCATCTATCTAAATAAAATAGTTATCTGAGATAAATAACATATATAATTTCTTATGTCAAGTCTTTCACTTTTTTTTATCTGCCCAGTATATTCCAGAGTCCAGAGATTCTTCTAAACAAATGATTTTAATCCATTTCTTCGATTTTATTATCAAATAATTTTTATTATCCTATGTTAACCGCATAGTTGTTCTTATTATTATTATAAATCTAGAAGATATCACAAAATAGGAGTATACAATTTTTAAATTATTTCTATTTTTATTGATTTGGTCATATTTTATCTATCATCCGAATAATTGCTGGATCATCTCTCTGCAACACTGTAAATTATGTTGGATTTGGTGTAAAAAAAAATCTGATTTCGACTTATTTCACCACGCAATGTGAGTTTAAAAAAAACTCACAAACATTGTACCTCTACTAGAATTATTTTGTTTGTTAAATGAAATAGATAATGATTAAGTTTTCTCGTGTTTTCAGGCTATGGAAACGTGACTCCGCGGACGCTAATGGGCAAACTGGTTACCATATTGTACGCGATAGTGGGCATGCCGTTGTTTCTGTTGTACCTGTCCAACATCGGCGACATACTGGCCAAGAGCTTCAAGTGGATATACGCGAAATGCTGCCTTTGCCGGAACTGCAAGAAACGCCGAAAACGCATGTTGGCCATACAGCGAAAGGAACAGTGGAAGGTATATACCTGTATATAACGAGTGACGGCGCAATGCCATTAAATAATATAATAATAATATTATACGTAAAATGTAACAAAAATAATAATAAATATTATAATATACCGGCAGTGGCCTGCGCTGCACTGTCGATAGTAAATCAAAAATGACGTTGATGTATCGCCTTCGCGAGAACGGCACTTAATCTTTAAACCGGCAGTGTGCGGCGCGGAGGCCAGGGTAACTGGTGGTTCGGTCTCCTCTCTCCGTCAAGTACCCACATCATAATAACATTATACCATGTTATTATTATTATTTTTTATTCATATTCACGCAATAACAGCAGTTATTTTAGAACGACGTCAACTTTTTTGTTTTGTGAAATACTTACACAACATTTTAATAATACAATAACGTGCTTTGATGGTTTTCCGATGAAAATCGCATTCGAATATAGGTCGCGTAGTATTTTCTCTGCGTTAGCAAAAATGTTGACGACCACCACTCATAATATTATATGCATACAGATAAAATTTTACTTTAGAGAAAACTTTTTCTTAGCGTAGAAATATAATCATTCTGAATTTTTATTATAATCCACATCGTCTATCCTATGTCACTGTGCACATGCATAATATACATTATATAATATTATATATTATTAGAGTACTGTTATAGGATTCGGAATGATTTTTCTTTCAAAGCCCTGGTGACATAACCCGCACCACCATTCATTTGTTGTGCCAGTCGTTTTTGTATACACCGTCGTTATAATAATAAGAGTAATAGTAATAATAATAATAATAATATTTTACAGATGGATATGCGAGACTTCAAACTGAACACCGGCGTGCTTACTGAAGGTGAGGAGAGCGACGACGAGGGCACGACCGACGGAAGTTCCTCGTTAAGCTTCAACGACACGCAAGAGGTTACCGTGCCCATCCTTTTGTGTCTATTCATAATGGTCGGGTAAGCGAACGTGGTGATAGTGACGATATAATAATAATATTATATTATTACGATATAAGACGATAACGTGGATTTACGGGTTAGAAGCTCGTTATGTAAAATACATTAAACAGAAATTAAAATTATATTGAAATATTCATTTTGGTAAAATTCTTAACTTGAAAAAAAAAAGTTAATACTAAGAGTTCAAGTTTTTTGATATACGTATAAAAATAATAATTAACAACACGTACTTAAAGAATTGAAACAATAAATAATTATGAAATTTTATTATTGTTATACCTAATTTCTATATTAAGCATTTAAATTAATATTACATTATTATATCGGTAAACTCAAATCATGAATTAATTTAATATATATATGTGTATATATATATATATATAAATTAGATATTAATATAAGATTTATAACAATATACATGATTGCCTAAATAAATCATCTCTATTGAGCCAATGAAGCGTTTGTATAATAAAACTTAACATTTTGGCTACTCGAGTATAATCAAAATCGTATCGTAAAACGGAATCATTATGATGCTATATAATTAAAATATATGTTACTATCAATGTCGTAAATTCAGGTAATGATGATATTGACTATTTAATTCATATAATATAGTGTCTGAGTAAGTTAGCCATTATCTATAATGAATATAATATTTATGACATTGTTTTTATAAATCAGACGATATTACAATTTTATAGATTGGCTAATCATTATAATATTGAACCAATTTTATATCTTAAGGTTTTAATACTCACATCAAGATTAGGTATCTATTTATGAATTAGATACCAAACATTGTATTACTACTAACGAAATTATAATGATTGATGATCTATTTAAGTCTTTGTATGAGCTTTGAAAAAAAAATCCCAAAATTAAAATCGAGGACAAGTTTCTAAACCAATAATTCATAATACACTCAATTCACAAACTCAATTTGACATTATTGTCATGCAAAGTCAAAATTTTAATGAATTTAAATTTGTTATTAATTACAAAGATAATCTAAAAAAATGTATCCTATTTAGACCTTCAAAATCAAAATGTGCTTAGAAAAGGGCATTTAATTTGATCGATGTCTTTAATACAACCGATATTTAATGTAAATGCAATTCTTCGCCCTAACAATAGAAGGAAATTTGTAAATACAGTTATAACTGAGCTTAATGTGATGTGGAGTAATGTAAGAATAGTTCATGACAAATCAAGTCACAGCCAGAGCTAAGGGTAGGTAGAACGAGCGAATCGCGATATTGAAAATAATATTTTGGCAACAAAGATGTCTGGAAAAAGACTATCTATGGGGAATAAAATTTATTCAATTTAAAATTGGGTTTTTTTATTCAGGTTTATGAAATAAATTGTTGAAAAATGTAAATTACATTTTGTATAAATATAAATGATATTTACGAAAATTGAAAACTAATTAGGTAATTAAAAAGAAAATTTGTAAAAGAATTTCGCTAATTAGTTGATCTTATATTTAACTTAATAACGTGAGCTATTTAAAATATTCTTAGCTATATACTAAATAAATGTATGTACTTTATCACAATCTTGTTATTTTTTTATTGATTAAATTATCATTGACTATATAGTCTTAGTCAATATGACAATTAGTAGCCAGGAGTCAAACATAAAAATTACGTTTCATACTATTAAATTATTTCTATCATTGACTGTCTTAGTTAATCATTCTTAAAAATGACTAGCTAATTATATCAATATGTATAAAAAACAACCATAGTCAACATAGACCAACCGTTTTAAATAATGACTAATTATCATCATTGATGGTAACATATAATTAATCGCCACGTTTTATCTTGTGTGGATAAAACAAAATTTAAAAGTATATAACGGACAATTGAATATAACTATTTTAATTATATGCTCAGCTGATCTTCTAAGATTTGTGAATGTATTTCCTATGACAAAAATATCTTGAAAAACCTACGTTATAAGAAAATTATGTGCTCAGACGGTTTACTTTCATTTTGAGATTTTCATTCTCGTTTTAAACACAATTCAATACCTACCGGAGAATTTTATTTTATTTCTCAAGTGATATTTTTTATTTTACCTTTTGTGTAAAAATAAAAGAAGTAAGTCCTACTGTATTTACATTTTCAAAACGTTTTGAATATTAAAACCTAGGTGGTATTGAATATTGTGACATTTGTTATACGCTTATGAATCACGATATTCTGAGAAAGAAAAACGAAAGATTCAAAGAACTGTTTGTAGGTTCCCTTTATGCTTAACATTATTTTATACACGCTAAGCTCCATGCTCGATGTACTGGTAATTCATATACTATTTTTCTATTGCTCTCATCTCGACTTAAGACTAAACTATTTCTCGTATGAAAAAACTTGCCGGTATAAATCAATCGTTTACTAGGTATTTAATATAGCTAGTATTTTATTAGTTTTTATTTACAATTTAATATTTTATTTTATTTTACTATTTTAATATAAACTTGAGTAATTTATTTGTGGTTATTTGTACATTTTATTTAATATGTATTATATGTTTTTTTGTAAAAATATTTAAAAAATGATGTAGATAAGGTAATAGATAACACTTTTAATATCTATTTAGCTTAAAATAATTAAATAAAAAACTTAAATGTGTTAAACTGTATTTTATGATAAAATAATAACACTTATGTATACATTTTGAATTTTTCACTCGTAATTTATAAATACGTGTATATTAAATATTATTATACTAATTATTGCTTACAAAGAATGAACAATATACCTACCTATTACAAAGTAGGTATAGTAAAACATACATTATAAGAATAAATTGAACATCTAAAAAAAACACGAACATGAAATAAAATGAAATAAAATAAATAAACTATATAAAAACAATTAACACTTCCACAAAAGTATATACAAATACTATACTAAAATAATCTTTACCTGTACAATTACTTTCATAATTTATCTCAGATAACCATTTTGTTTTTAATAAAAATTAATCAATTTATATTTTAAATTATATTTCATATAAATACAATTATTGTTATTATACATTATATAGATAACGCACAATACTGGTCCTAGATTCAAGCCTGTGTTTCTGAAAGAACTAGTTAAATAAAAACATTTTTTTTTCCTTTAAATAGTATAATATTTTTAATCGGAAAAACATAATTGCTCTTTGAAGTCCTTAAAATTTCAGAAAGAGTCTGGTTCGACAAACAACTGTTTCTTTCTGTTAAAATGTAATAAAAAGTGAAAAAAAATCTCCACACTTAATCACCTTTTCATAAGCATCAGAAAATATTTTAATTAAAACATCGGAACCCTATTGCCACCCGGATCGATATACTTAACCGGGCTCACGATAACGGTTCCGTGGAATCGGTACAGCGGATCGACAGCGAAAGAAAGCTTTTCGTCATTTTCGCTTTTTGCATCCTGGCATCGGTAGGTATCGATGTAAATTATTTACGAGCCAATAATCCCCACTGGCGTTCTGTAAATTATCCTGTTATTTTAACGTCTACACTGCAATATTCTATTTCGTGAGTATCGTGCAAAATTTTATCATTTTCATTATTTTCATCCGATGCGAACACTGCAATTTAGCCTACGACATAATAATATTATTAATAGTATAATTATTGGTAGCGAGTTATTGTGATATTTTGGTTTTTCTGGTTGTTCTACTGTGTATCGTTATTCTAAACGGCGTACAGTTTCTCCGCATTACAGATCTTAATAAGTACGTAACCGTTATCGGCAAAGAAAACTTATTTCATAAAGTCTGGATGTAAGCCACATCAAATTTTTGTCACGTGTTTAAATTAAACACTGAGATTCCGTGTGTATAATAATAGCGTTCGTTTACTTATAACCATGTACAGTGCGTATGTCATTTTAAGCGATAATTGACTACTTAGAACGAAAATCAAAAGTTTCAAGTTATTATTTTTGTTGCCATGGTGTCAGTGGTTGTACGCAATATGCACAAAATATTCACTAATAAAAATGTTTTGTCACTAGACATTCATCACGGTGTGAGCTGAAACGTAAATGAGTATTTCACAGCCTTCAAAACCTTCGGAAAACATTGATGTTAACGTATACTATAGTAAACGGTAGATATTAGTATATAACTTATTAGTATCTATACAAAATCACAAAGCTTTTTGGTTGAAAAAATAACTATACTTGATTGCTATATTTATAAAATACATGTCCTTCATAACCCTCTCACATTGATATTTTCAAAATAAATGGCAATAATTATTTTGCAATTTAACTTTTGTAATGGTCACGCGTTTGATTAAAGTGCGAATTCAAAAGTTATGTAGGTCATAGTATAATATTTTTTTATACTTCGTCTTTAACCCATCTTAGTTTCAAAGAATAAATATATCGACATTTTTTTTAACGCTTGTTTATTGGGGAAAGTATAAAATACTATATGAAACCTGGTAGGTAAGAAAATATATATATATATGTTAGTTACAATACTGTGAAAAAAAATGATATAATATGTAAATTCCTTCAACATGAAATACAACTTATTATGTAAATTCTTATGTTTATAATTTATCTTTTATAAATGTTAAATTATTATTTGTATAATGAAATTTAATCTTATAATATTTTATACATTGAAATGTAGTCAAAATTGTAAAAATATCATAAAAATAAATCATAATATATTTTAAAAATAAATAGTTTAAAAAAATATATGTTTTTTGTTTTATGTTTGTGAGTGTAGTCAAACAGATGCTAATGTCTTGAAAAAAAAATAAACAATAAACAAAAAAAAAAAAATCAATACAGTTAATATACGAACTTACATACTGTATTATTGTTTTCTATCGTGTAGAAACTAAGAAATAACACATACAATTTGTATAAATAAGTGTATGTAATTTTTACTAACCACTCTAGTGTAGGAACTTACTAGTTGCTGTTTATCATGTAAAGTCTTATATAATACTACTTCCAAATTATAAGTATAATATACTAAAAACACTAAGTTTTTGATTTTTCAAATATCATCGTGGTTGATAATATCAACCAGTTATTATAGTGTAAACAAAATTATTTATTTTTATGGATTATAAATATAATCAATACATAAATAATATATGCAAGTATTTATCACTTGCGTAGAGTGTGTTGATACTTAAAAAAATAAAAATAAATAATTCAATATGAAAGTAATAGATCAAAGAAAAAAATAATAATCCCCATAAAAAAGATAAAATTAAAAAAAAATTTTGTGTAGGTTTGTTATATCTTAAATTATAAATTGTACGAGTAGTACAGTGTTGGAAAAAATAATTGATTTTCACTAACATCAGTAGTTCCCATAATATAATAACAAAAAAATAAAAATAACAGCAGTACAGTACAGTGAAAACTATACGTCCATACCGTTTAAGTGTCAAACTTTTATATTTTAGCATTTTCATATTAATATTTTTTTTATTAGTGCATCAACAGTATCTTGAAAAACACAGCTAAAATTAATGTTGTTCAATCCGATCATAAACACAACGTATGCACAAAAATAGACTACCCATCTAGGAAACCGTTTATTCTGGGTACAATTAAACTATCGGAGTTCTACGTTGGAAAATAATTATCCACACTACCTTCTTGAAAAATTACTAAAGGTTAATTTGGATGTCGACCGAATATACCATATTATATAACTAAATAATAAAATTGTATGTCACTACCACGTTCACTCGATTGGTTATCACGGTTAATGTGTTGATTATAAGTTTTAGTGACTTTATTTTAATGTTTTGAAAACTATAATATTTAAATAATATAGTTCACCACAGCCGAGGAAAAAATTATTTATTTTTTTTTTTTGCATTTGAGTTATAGTCGTTTTTCACTGTTTTTCTTCGCAGTGCGACTAACTCAGCTATATAAAAAACGATCTCTGTCGCAAATTTATATTAAGTTCTTGCTGATTTGAAGTTTTCTCAATTAAAAAAATATAAAACTCAAAAGTTCTCCGACGAGAATTGTTTTATACTATTTTTTTTAGTCTTGAAAAATATGTTCACATTAAATTACATTTATTTTTCTTGGAAACGTTTAGTTGTCAAACATGAATCATCTTGACAAACCGTAAAAAATAAAAAATATAATAATAACTGTGCACAACAAAGAGATATTAGTCATTACACCAAAAACAATAATTGGTTGAAAAAAAATGAAACAACGCGTTTAATTTCTACTCATAAGAAACAGACCTTAATTGACAACATACAATAGAAGATGTAATTACCTACCTACTTAAATAAGTTCAAACATCGTAGTCCATCAAGACTCCATAATTATCCAGCGCATACCTATATAATTTATTAAAATGAAACGATTTTTACATTTAACCCCGTATTTTGATTTCATTAAATCATATCAATACATTTCATCTCGTTTTGTAGTAATAAGTAATAATTTTGGGTTAAGTAGTAAATATAAAATTTAAATTTTCCAATATTTATCATGATATAATATATTATATCATACGTTCTATAGATAGTAAATACGTTTGCACATTAACTAATAGTCAATAATTTTAAATTTTCGTTTTCAGTTTCCACTAATTACTGTAGGCTTTGAATTGACAACATATTATCATTGTAAGCTTTATTGAAAATTGTTTGTTGACATTTGTATTTTATTTGAACAATTATAATATTAGTTAGTTGATATTCAATATCATTGGTAATTACATTTTTATTTTTATATTAGATAAATTATTATGATATATTAATTAAAGGAAACATCATATACTGCGATAATATTTTAGCTTTCAATATGCATCTATAATTACAAAACAGAATGTAAAACCCTTCAGACGCGTATAGTTTTCAAAGCTATCACATTATTGATTCAAAATATTGTGATTTAATAATGAGTGGAAAGTATAACGTATAATAATGGCCAGTTTATAAATGTATTAAATATTTTGTTTATTGAATAAACAAAATATGCTATTAATATTTTCATAATTTTATATAAGTATATTTATATTTTATTTGACGAGGCATTTTTTTTACAAATTTGGCTAAAAAAAGAACTAACATTTTTCATAAACGTGTACAATAGTACTGTACTTAGTTTAGTTATGATATATTTGTCGCTACACTCGCCCGGATAGATTTACAATTTCGCCTCGTCTGAATGTGATTATGTTTAAATAATTGAGACTGAATGATATGCCATTTGAATCGTTTTACGCTGCAAACTACTTAATTTTATATGAATACCTTACTTTGAAAAGGCACTTAAAATATTTTTGGAGTATGCAATAGGCTACCAATGTTCTACCAATTCTATGAACTATTAGGAAATATGCCATTTCAAAATATCTACGAATCCTTGGATTCGCCATTTAGAAAATCATAATGTACAAATATAGAATCAGAATCATAAGTACTAACCTATTATGTAAAACCAGATTTGACGTATTTTAAATATATAATAATAACGTATTATAATCAAAATGGGTCACACAATTACACCTATTAAAATAATAACTTTCAAAAGACACAAAAAGGTGGCGGAGGCAAAATTATAAACTTAAGATGCAGAAGAAGAGGAACGGGGACTGCACACATAAAGAAGTCCACAGCACAGAATATTCAGATGTACCAAAGTTCTTGAATCTACAGCACCTCTACATCTAACGCTTTTACATGCACAAGTTTACTTGAGTTAAATTAAATTAACTATCTGTTTTCAAATCCAATTAAATTAAAAAATAATTTTGAATCTACTACTTGGAGACACGAAAACTAGGTGCACTACAGTCTACAAGTAGTATAAAAGCATAAAATATTTAGATAGTAATTAAAAAAAATGACATTTAAATCGATTGTAAAACTGCTTCAGCCAATTTAATATAAATAATATAATCATACATTATTATAATCATAATTATTATGACTTTATTTACTATACAACTTTTCCAGTTATCAAAAATGAAGGCCAAAGTCACTACTTAGTTGATTTTATGGTTGACATAAAAGGTTAACTAGGTAGTTAAATAGCAATATTATTATATTTAATTATGTGTCCTGTTAATTTGAAAAACCTTAAAGTTAATTAAAATGTATATGATATCCTATCGCTTAGAAATATCAACAAATTAATTTAGGGCTAAATAATTTATCATTTTTTTTTTTCGAAATATTATGTTTCATTTAATTTGAATGATTTTAAAATAAGTCAAAGAAGTACAATAATGTTCTGTTTAATAATTTAATCGAATCTAATGTATTTTTGCATTAATCATAACAGTTAATGTAAGATAAGAAAAATATAGTGATATTTGAAAAAGTTTAGTAACTATTTAAAACGATTTACTATTGTAAAATTATCATGTACAAACCAAATGGAAATTAAAATTAATAATAAAGCTTCTTTAAAATTAGTTAAATTATTATTTTTTCTCACTACTTAACTTTAAAATTTTGAAGTTAAATACATTTTTTGCTAGCCACCAACTTAAAATTTAATGACTAAGAAATACTTAACTGGTGTTAAATTTCCACTTACCTACCACTTTTGTTAATCACTATAACATATTATATATTTCTTGATTATATCAACACGGCATTAAATTGTCAGGTTTATCGCGGAATTATATACTGCGACAATAATATTACAATTGATATTTTGCCAAATTTCATAGGTATGACGTGAGTCAAAATGAAATACTTATAATATATATTATTGTTATTATGTTTTAATACAACTGAAGTTATGTTTTACGTGGAAATCTAGAATGTAGGTTACCATTTTGGCAATCTAAATAATATAATGATATACTCCCAGCATACAATTACATTGTGAGTTAATTCACAGAACTACTCTCATTTAGTACATAATAATATATATTAATATTGTATGAATTTTCATATTGCGTATGAACACTGAACAGTGATAAAAAAAATACCGAATGGGAAGCCAATGGGTTTATTTCGCGGATTTTATATTTTACCGTATAATTGAACTTTCCAAGTTCTCATTTTCTAACGATTTATTACAATAATAATTATAGTATGGATGAGGGTAAAACACACGGTTGGAAGTTAAAATCATGTTTTTAGAATATTTAAAATATTAATGTAACAATACAAATTTGGTTGTAAAAAATTTAATTACGCTTACACGTGTTGCGTAAAATCGGAGATGGTACAAAACAAATAAACTCTTAAAATCAGTGTCTATTTTTTTATTGTTCTTACGTATTTTATTGAACGTAACAATTAATTTATTACACGATTAATTATTATTGTAGTGTTACAAAAATATTACACATAATATGATAATATTATAGTAAATGCTTTTAAAAGTATAAAACAAAACTTTTGAGTGAGAACATACACCACGAGTATTGTACATGAATTATTAGGTCAGGTTGGATAATTGTTAACCCTCGAAATGTGATTAATTGAACACCTTTTTGTTTCTCTTTATTTATTGGGCAC
Source organism: Aphis gossypii (assembly GCF_020184175.1). Classification (NCBI taxonomy): domain Eukaryota; kingdom Metazoa; phylum Arthropoda; class Insecta; order Hemiptera; family Aphididae; genus Aphis; species Aphis gossypii. The sequence continues at coordinate 5,200,346 of NC_065531.1, read as the reverse complement.
GCGTGCTCGTACGAACAGTCGAGTTTTCACTTTGAGTTTCTGGCAATTGAATCGCATGTTCCACCGGACGACTATACGATATTGTTTTATCCACGTTTCTTTCTATCTCTCAGAAATTCAGCATACAAGTTTAAATGGATACGAGAGCAGATTTTAAAGAATAAAACCCCTCAAAAAAAAAAAAAAACCAACGCTCGTACGTATTATTGTACGTATACCCCCGAAACCGTCGTAATATTTCGTTTGTTTTTTCTCTACAACGTGCCGTCGGCACGGACGAGCGTAGGTTAATAAGGCGGCCGAACCCGATTCATTATTACTACGCCCCCGAGGGCGTCCGGGGATTTACCTTTTTTTCTATACGGTTAGAGTGGAAATGAGTAGGGGAAAAAACACCACAAAACACAAACAACATCCAAAGTGTTTTCGCAGAGTGATATTTCGTACGTGGCAGGCAAAGCACGGACAACCGAAATGTCAATGCAATTCAACCAACACGATTGCAACGACACGCAACGCATGTGTTTATTAATAATAGTAATTTCTCTATGTCGCTAATGAAAAATAACTCATTTTTTGTATATTTTTTTTTTTTTTGTACATTTTTGTAAGAACTATTCCTCTTATCGATGGAATCACGTATTTTTTTCATTTCTATGAAATATATAATATATAGTTGTAAACCCCACATGTTTATATATTGTATTATTAGACTTATATTGGTCTATATAATACCTATTATCTACAATATTTACAAGTATAATATAACACGGTTTAATCAAACAGAATAATTACTAAATATCAATTATGATATCCAAAGTAACAATAAAAACATAATTTAAATACGACTATATAATATATTGTGTATCGTGATATTATCATATTACTTATTATAATCGCACTTTTATTAAGTATTATAAACCTGTGATTTGAGTAAAATGAAAAAAAATATCTATGACTTTTCAGATTTTCAGAACTATTACTTTTATGTAGTTTAATAATATATTATATATTATTATATTTAATAATTTATGTTAATAAATATAGCATAACATATTATTATAATTCTACTATAACTAGAGTAAATGTAATAAGAAACACGACCCATTAATTATACAATTATTGCTCAACAAATTAATAATAATATATTTAAACAAATTTAAATAAACTAGTAATTATAAATAGACATCGATTAATAATATATTATGCTATATGCTGTTACAATTAATATTATAACCGATGTCTTGCAGTATATACATATATTCAATATATCCATTGAAAATCATACATTTATAAACGATAAAAATAAAAATAAAACAACACGAGATACTTTACTTTTCGTCAGAGTGCTCAATAAAATGGAATGTTTCACGATTTCGTGGAACGTCTCAAACTTTTCAGACACTATACACGTGTACTATATTATTAATAGTTACGACCGAAGCGATTGGGTTTCGTTTCGCGCGAGAATAATGCGGCTATCAGCCCGGACTCACACGCGCGTAAACGTGTATCTACTGCGATACTATAACAAACGCCCTCGCGATAACGTTGGGCACGGCGACGGCTTTGCATATAAAATATATTGTGTGTGATTTATTCACAAAGGACAGAGACGACGGTCGCAGGATCGGGGCTCGAGGTGTTGGTCCATATCGTAGAGCAGTGAAACTTCCACGTTTCGCGAAGTCTCAACGGGCAACAAGAGAAATAATTCTTATTTTAGAGAAATTCGTAGAATGTAAAAATAAAAAATAAAAATGTTTCGTTGAACAGAAAATTTCTTTTGAACGGAAGTCTCTTTGTATTTACTGTATATCCAGGGTTGTGGGGTGTCGTGTCTTCCCGCGGCAAGGTGGGTATATATTCACTTTGCTTCCGGATATTTCGTGCCGGCCTCGCGGGATAACACGCGCCGACGTTGTAATATTATTACTTTTGATCTATGCTCGCGCATTACTAACGAGAATATTATAATACTATTATTATCGTGACTACTGCGCGCATACGTTTCCACACGTTCGCTGTAATATATTATAGGCGCGTATTACGATGAGTCGGTGGAACCCAGTAATAACACATGAAAATTGTACCAAGCAGCCGTTCTCGAATTCCTCGTTTTCTTTATTTTTTCGTGTTTCTGCGACGCATACGACGGTGGTCATGATTAATACGTCGGTTGACGACGACACTGTATTTTTCGCTGTATTTGACGTGTATTTCGTCACCAATGCGGAAATATCGTACACAGTATAACGATGATACCTAGTAAGCATACTACGGAAAGCGACCTACATCCTATGTCCCTCCAGTATATCGACGGTGACCTGTATGTATCATGTTATAAACTATGTGTATTTTCGAAATGATAACAATAGTAATATTATACTGTTTGTGACCCGAACTAGCTACTGCGAGGTCACGCTTATGTCTTACTTGCACCGTATAATGTAAATTCCGCAGTTTTATAATTATCATTAACTCCGTAAATCCCTCTGCTATAATTGGTATATTAATGACAAGAAAACAACAGGTACACTAGGACACTAAAGGTCCACGATTGTATGGAATTTGATAAGCTGATGGTAACGTGGGATGGTGATTATTTTATAAGCATTTTGTGTATTATATTAGTATGATTATTTACAAGGTTACATATTTCCTATGAAAAGGTTTAGAACTTTGTTGAGGCTGTCCATTGGTGTCCCCGGTATTAATATGATGCTAAGTTTATTATAATCACGAACGTGTTTATAAAATTAAAAAAATATAACAAAAAAACATAAATTAAAAAATTATTTTTGAATAATATTAAAAATAAAAATTGGAAATTAAATTTTTTGTTATGGAATTTTTTTATTGCTGTCCTATTAGTATTATACTATACTTATAAAATTACATTTTAATCGGTCTTTTCTAAAACTTAATTAACATGAACTGATTAATCTATAATGATTTTTCGGTCAACATTGATAGCATTTTTATCGACATAATTACGTTTCGTAATAGTTGTATTTGTATTGTTGTAAACTATTGTTACTTTTGTATAACTTTAATTATCAATTTATTTTATGGAACTTTTGTTAAAATATTTATAATCAACACGTTAATGTGTTGAACCTACTGTAAATTTGTCTAAATATCTAAAGATATAGATTGCCTATGTCTAGGTATGTATTATTTTGTATTATAATAATAAGAAAAAGTTGTATTTGTAATAATACTTAAATTACTAGATCTATAATTTATGTAAGCTAAGTAAATTTTTGCATTCTAATATGAATGGAATACCTCAGGTCTGAGTAGTTTTGGATATAAAAGTTTACTTTCCCTAAATGTTATATCTACGGAAACATATGGTTTCTATATTACAACCAGTAAATTCAATGCTATCCACGCGTTGGAGCTATTTTTGTATTGATGCCATATGGATATAATTTGTTTGATAATTTTATTACTTCATTAGATGGGATATCAATTTTAAAATATATTTACGAAGCATCTAATAACAATAATATGTTTTTATTAAAACAATTTACTCTTTCATTGGCAATGAGATAAATGGAAATTACGAAAAATGGATTAACAATCTAAAAACTATTTAACAATAGTATCATAAACAACATTTCAATCAAATTTGAATTAAGTCATAGTTCTTATAAATAAGTTGTAGCAAAATAACTAATAAAAAAAACTCTCCTTAATGCTATATAAGCGAAAACTACATCTTTACACAATATAACAATAATCAAAAATGGTTTTAAAACAACAATTATACAACAGATATCTTTTTGTGGACTAAAATTTTTCATGTGATTTGAATACTGATCTAGTACAATATGATGGGTATATAAATAATGAGAGGAGTGGCTTTCAGAGAACTTAATGAAAAATAATTATAATAATATTTATACTTAAAAAATAAAGTTGATTTTAAATAACTTGCTATTACTCAACATTATTTTTAGATTCTAAACAGATCAATGAATGTATTGGTTTAACTATGATATGAGTTTTAATATCATTATTATTATTTTTATAAGTCGACTATAAGTTGTCAAAATTAATAATAAACCAGATTTTTAATAAATTTATTTTTATTATTTTTATTTTTGTATAATACAAAAATGAACTATAGGAATTTAAAATGTTCACTCAGTATTTATAATATTGTTTCATATAAATTATGAATGGATTAATTCACAATATATTTCAACTTATTTCGAGATATCCATTTATAGTTTTTTTTTTGTGTTTTTTTCTTTATAAATATCAATGAAAAACTTATAAATAAGTAGAAATGCTTGAAAATTGAATACATGGTTAATAATAAGTGGCTTGTTTTCTATCAAGAACATCAACAATTTATAGTCACAATATATTTTTTATACGCATTTAAACTTAGAAATTTAACGAAATCCGTAAAAATCTCGTAAAATGTAAGTTATTTTGTAGTTCGAGAAAAACGTTCTGTCCATACCTCTGCAGGGGTTAAAATTGAATTAAATATTCTTTATAAGTTTTCAAAATATATACGTACTTATAAAAACTTCTAATAAAATCCTAATTAATTTTTTATGAGCATTAAAAGTTCAAATTTTTACAACATTGAATATTCACGAGTGTAATATCTATTTCGTGTTTTTTTTGTAATCTAAAAATTTGGAAAAAAATATAATATAATATTATTGAATTCGAATTCAATACACTCTTAATAGTGATCCACTAGACACCTAATGTACAGAACAACGGTATCTACCTTTCACAAACTATAATATTGTACTGTTATTTCATAACTTTATTTTGTAATCGGAGTATAATTCGAGGTAACAATGGTTCACATTTAATAGGAATATCGTTATCCAGCATCAAAGTGGCTGCGTAGGTGCCGATGTTGTGTTCGTTTTCTTTGTAATAATATTGCTGATTCTACTACGAGTAATATTACATCGTTAAGTATTTCGACTTTACGATAATACAATAATATAATAAAATATCTACCTGCTGAAGGTAAAAACCATAAAACGGACGAATTGTTGACAGTTCACGTGCGTATAAATTTCATTTGGAAACATTTTCAATTCCGTTTCCACCGATGTGGGGTCGTTCCAATACTCACGGCGCAATACGTAGACCATAAATATATTGCATACGTTCTGTGTTACTGGCTACTACAACTACGGTACTACTTATGCTACTAGCTGTATGTACAAAGGTTATATATTTTTTGTTCGTTATTTATTTCATTTTTTTGTCTCTTACCCGACGACCTATATCACGTGTAGAGGATATATTATACGGACGACAGAGACCACCGAGAACGGCGTCGAAACGGCATACATTTTATTGTCGGCTCGCTCTAGAGGCGTTCGATGGACTGATTTATAGCCGGCGGCCCTGTCGCCCACCATCGTCTTCTTCTACTTTTTCTTCTTCACGCTTCCACCACCACCGTCCGATCGGTCGGTGGGTAGGTAGGTCGGGTGTCTTGGAATACAAACTCCGCCGGCGAGACTGCTGCAGTCCGTAGTTTCCGCCGCGTATTAAAAGCGAAAAAAGAAAGTATCTGGCGGCAACGGCGACGACGGTGACTGGTGGTTGAGGCTCCGACAACAATACGAAACAGACAGGACGAGGGATAATAGCGGGCTGGAGGACGTATATTTGCTCGTAAATCGTATTCGAGGGCGAGACTTTCGAATTGGATTCGTCACTGAGTTATTGTTCGCAGTATTGCCCCGTTGCGGTATTCCAGTGCCGATACAATCGACATAGTTATTATTATCATCGTTCCCGGGCTTCGCGAAGAACCCAAACGATTTTGATGACCAGATTACGCGAGTGGTTTATATCGCGACTTATAATATTATATACGTCTGCATTGTTTACCCGTCATTGTCTTTCTTATTTTACCATTCCGTTATTTATATATAGATATCTACGTGTAGACTATTATTGCAGCCTACGAATTCGGTCACTTCGGATTGGTTGAACCCCGAACTTGGCACAATAGACAAAATTCGACTAAACGAGATCACTTAATTCGCATCAGTGTTGTCAGCAATTACCTATGTGGCCCGTTTTACTGACCTCCACCGTGGTTCTGGTATGCGTATAATACAATAATAATAGTATGACTGTGTGTATTTCGATAATTATTTAACTCGGACGTTATAGCTTATGGACAAACCCAGCGGTAGAAGAAAACTTACTTAATGGTCTTCATAACCAACTTGTCATGCACAATACATTATGTGGCTTACAAATTATTAAGACTTTTCTGATATCGAACGAATCGTAGTTTTATTAACGTTTTAAAAACGTAAAATCGTATATGAGCGCTTATGTCACACATATCGGGAAACAATATCGTTATTGTTTGTTGTTATTTAAATACTATGATATTGCTGAATTATATTATGATCGAGTAGTCGTAGTTTTTCTGCAACTGCCGTTATTAATCCATTAATGTACACACCATAAAACTTTGCATGCCAGTAGTAATTTTTACGACCACGCTGTATCCACCGTTGGTGAGTCAAAAATTCGTTGAAAATAATATTACGTAGATTTAACAATGAGTATTCGAATAGCATATGAATTCGTAAACATGGGACATTATTATTACGTATTCGGATCGCGTGTAAACGAAATGTTATCATACAAACAGTTATTTGGTAAAATTGATGATAAAAAAAAAACCATTCAACCCAACTATTTTTTTGTAAACAAAATGACAAGTTTAAACGTGTTCAACACAATGGGGATAGCGTAATCTCGACTTTCATGGTTATATGATAAAACAGTGCACGCCCGCCAACCCAATACTCTGTATTAAATAAACCACTCACATTATATTATAATCGCGAGAGGCCGAGAGGGTGTTGGGTTATCGACATCGTACCTTTTTCGTATACCGAGTGTGTATGAAAGTTGATCGATAAAATGTTCTGCGAAAACCCACTCTCAGTGCGTTTGCTGACTACCTGTATATAATAACCTCAAGACATGGATGGGTATTTTTAATTTATTTCCCTCTGGGCGTGGATATAGTAGTATAGTTATTATTATACCCCTATCATGACCAAAAGTTCGATTAAAAATATTTGTTTGTTCCAAGTTTTAAAAAGTTTTTAAATGTTAAAAAAATATTATTTTTTTTAACTTAATTTAAATTATGACGTTAATGACTATCTAATTAAATGTATTAGTAGATAATATAATAAATGATTTATTTGAAAAAAAAAATAGTGTCCTAAAGATTCTTTGCTGAATGTGTTTATAGCATATATATTGGTTGAAAACCGTGTTTATCTTATGTTACTTTGAACAAATTAAGTATTTTAATTATCAAATAATTTAATTAAGTATAATTGATTTTGTTATTTTATAATAATAATTTTAAATAAAATAAGTACTTAATATAAAAATTCCTAAATAAAATAAATCAAATGTTTATTATAAATTAGCTTTGAAAAAGTTTTTCAGTTAAAATAGTTTAAATATTCTAAAACTGATGATAAACCTCATTACATACTAAAATAATTTATTTTAGCATCGTACTATAGAAATTCTGACTTTATATCGTTATTAATATATGCAATATTACTTACTTTTCAAATATAGTCTAAGCTACTATAGGAAAAAGAGTTTAAATTTAAATGGTGATACCATACATATGCTTATCAAGGAAAATATTTTGCAAATGCACGTATTATAACTATTTTGATTCCAAATAGTTGTTATAGAGATACATTTCATTAATTAAAATTGTATTATTTTAATATAAATCAACAGATATTTACATTTACAATTTTCGTAAATTTTATATATGTATTTTTAAATTCAATGAGTATAGTTTCGAGACGCGTCATATATCATTTAATTTAATGTATTTACAAAATGTTTAATATAGTTTCTACAATCATTGTAAGTGTATTACGTCAGGCTTTGGTGGCTGGGTTTATTTTAGGTGTGTAAAATGAATTTCAATGAAGGTTGTTTGGCGTGGGTAGGTTGGCTTACTCAGCTAGTGAAGCTGCATAGACTTTATAAATCCTATAGAAACCATCGTCGCCTCAAATATTTTCATAAACTTCTAGTATAAGACATGTATAAGTTAATAAAAAAAATCAATCAATTAAAAGAACCGTGGGCAGTAATCCTCCTTAAAATTCCCGTACAATAACCCCGGGTTGTCTCTCTGTATAGCTATTGTAGACGCGATTCCATTATTCAGAAAAAGAATGGAGATAATACTTTTAACATTGCAAATAATAATAATAATATGTCGATGGTTTAGAACCGCTGCTGCTACATACCCTGTCCGCGGGCTGTATTCTAATTATAGGCTACAGAATTATATAGCCTGTGTATAAAATTATTATATAATGCTATAATACTCAATACTCGTATAGGACACAGTTGTGTACAGTTTCATTAATATTATTGTTAATAGTACGAACCAACCGAATTATATGATTAAACATTATATTGTTATATATTTAGTAAATACGACTAATCCACCTCAGTTACTGATTCATATGCTTCATACACACAGAAACATTCACACTGTGTCTAACTTCAGGTCGTTTTCCTTTGGTAAGGTCGGTATAGCGTGTTAAGTTAACTCAATACGTACAATAAACGTACGCCACGCTGTATCGTCAAAGCCCATTTGTCGAGATGTTGGTGGTCGTTTGATTTTTCACGCTATTGTACACCACAATCGTGCTTATCGCCGCGCACAAACAAAACTGTGTATATTTATTATGACCACGGAGGATAAAGATTAATTTTTAGATAAATATTTGTTCTCTGTAGCTATAACACATACTATATATATATATATTATAATATTATAAAGAAAACTGAAATTGCGTATTATGTAAAAACACACCGGTCGTACATAATATAGTAACTCGTGACCTGAAATATAAAAGTATTAGTTAATAATATTATATCGACCACACACGGGATTGTATAACTTTCATAAACTTATTGATTATCTTTCAAACTTCACCCCCATTTCCATTGAAACACTGATCAATTTTATAAACGACTCAAAATTTTTAAAGAAATTATGATATTAAATATTATACATACCTATAACGGGTATCTAATATTATTTATCTGTTTATATTTGTTCTATACAATATTTACTATTTCTATAATCCATTTGAAATTAAAAACAATAAAAACACAACGATGTTGTAAAATTATTTTTTATCCGTGTTTTTGCGAATCGTACAATGAATAAAACATAATGATAATAAATAAATAAAAATAATTTTACCCATACAATAGTATATTGTAAAAAGGCATGATCACACACAACGATAAACGACACTATGAGTTCATAATATACGAAACCCCATCGAACCGAATGCGCTTGGAGTTTTCGAGTGCGATTCGTCAACGTTCTTTCGTTAGATTAATGTGATAATAACCGTTACGCGCGGGCGATGGATTAAATTGAATTAAGCCCAACACATGCCACCTCCGTCCGCGTTTGTCATAACCGCAGTATATCATATTATTATAATATAATATTACACTATAATATTATAGTGTACTTCTATACTATTATTCAGATGCATGAATACACCACGGTCGTGACGACAAGCATTCTCGTGTGATTGAATTATTGTGGATCGTGGCCGAGTGATCTCGTGACGATTTCTTCATACGACACAGAAATTCAATGCGCACCGGACACGTACCGAGTAAATTATTGTTAGTTTATTGACTAGTTTGAGGTAAATATTCGAATAATACGTCCTTCAATCGATTGACGACCTGTCATACCAACATTATAATATATTCGTTTGGTTCTCCGTAATTCCTTGAATAACACTGCCATTCCCAAAATATTTCTTTAGTAGACCATTCAAAATCATACCTAAGTGCATATTATTTATACATATAATATTTATGTATATATAAATTGGATTTTCAATTATTTAAAAGCTATTGGAGCTCTGAATTCACTATTTACAACGACGACATAACCGTCCAGAGGCGATGACATCGGGATTGCATTCACCGTTCATTATTATAATTCGATTTGAACGCTACGTCCCCGACTGACGCCGTAGCTGCTACGCAGAGTCGACGTTGAGTTTCATTTTTATAATACAATATTAATAATTTAATCGAACAGTTTTTTTTGCACTCAACCTGTATTAAATCGTCCGCCTCGTAGTTCGCCGTCATCGATTTTTTTTTTATGTCGTCTTAATTATTTTACTATGGTATGTACGTATACTTACTACAATAACAATAAAAATACCTTCCCCAGAAAATATAGTACTTAATATAGCAGTAGGTGAGGTTGTTGAAGTTCCTAGAGAAAGGGTCTAAAACGTTTAATTATCCTTCCGGAGATCATACCTCACGACTACTCGGCGGAATAAATTGTGTGTATGTGTTATCAAGAAAATAATTTATCCTCAGCCAAAGTTTTAGTTCCGTCCAAAATGACTTGAAACTATACGATAATAACATCTACAATATTATGTATCTATAAATACTGCGAAGGACCTATAACTAAGAGCGCAAAAGAGTTCTGCCAAACGGCGCACCGGGTATGTGATATTGGTATACTTGAGCGTTCAAGCAAACATTTATTTTATTATTCGTATTAAACAATATTATATTATATGCAATACGACGATAGAATTCAATTTAACTGAAAATCTTGCAGAGATAAACTTCTATCATCTATTGACGACACTCCTGGACTGTGGTTAAAGGTTCAGGTTAGATATGGAGTAGGTGACAACGCCGTTTTATTTTCAGTCTTGAACGCAGTGGCAATAAAATAAAAACTAGTAACAATCGTAATAACAATGTTGCCTACCTATGTAAATACAATAACATTATCACATGTAACTTGGCAAGAGAGGTCGTATCAGCAGTGAGTTGATAAAAACCCCGTACTGGTAAACGAGCACGTTCGGCAGCGATAAATCCATTTTTATTTTATTTATTTTTTATTAGAATTCCCATTTTTTTCTTTCTATGTACTTTCATAATAACATGATAATAATAATAATAATAATAATAATATGAAGGTACTGTATATTTTGGCTCGAGATTTCGTAATATTACGCTACGTTGCCGTGTAATCGAAATGGGATTTCGGCAAACGATATATCATAACCACCCGATATTGCACACGCACTGTAAAACAGCGAATTCTCTTAAACAAGCGTCTTTCACATCCCCTGGCCACATACTTTCGGGCCCATCCCGTTAGCATAATATTAGCTCAAACCTCCACCCATCGTCATGTATAAAATATACTGAACTAAACAAATCACCGAATTCAAGTGAAATTTTTCACGATCAAAAACGTCGAATCACTACACTAGATATTATTTTCACGTCATCTTCAACATCATTTTTGTCGATTTTTATCGTCCCGACGGACGGTGTACCATTTTCGACAGGTACATCGACGTCATCTGCTTTATAACCGATCTACAATCATTAGTCTATAAAAATATCACATTGCTATTTTTCCGAGAAGTATACCACGTGTGGGACCTGGTTTATATGTTGTATCTGTGAACAGGGAGAGGGAGTACGTGTATCGGTTTTACTTTTTGGTTTTTTGGTATTCTATTATAATAGAAATATTATTGAAATATAATAGTTCAAAATAAATAAGTCTCAAAAATATACTATTGGTGATTATAATCATAGCTAAACTGCTCTAATTTTTAAAAGATTATTTATATTAATTTAATAATAGCAAATTTTTGACAATTTTTAAATATATTAGCTTCAAACAAAAATGATATGTTAAAAATGTAAAAATAAGATTCACTAATACTGAGAAAAAAACAAATACCAACTATACATATTTATTAATTGTAATATTACAATAAAAATAAAATAGTTGTTTTGAATTTTTGTAGTCAAAAAAACAAAATAGTTAATTTTAGATTTTTATATATTATGTAATGAACTTGTACAACGTGATCTGTTTAAAATACACCGTCACATGTATTATAGATTTTAAAGTCTTGCAATTTCAACTGTCGGATTGCATAGTAGATTACAATATAGCAAACATTAAGTCATCAATTATTTTCTAAACAGCAATATTATAAATAATAAATCATTTGTGGGTAACGACTAGAGCGATAAGACCACCCGAATGTTTAGAACATGCATGTGTGTTTATCGTTTGAACTTAAACGATTGCGGATCACCTAAAAGCGTCTCACAGCGTTAACTATTAATCTTGTATGTAACCACATACACTTATACTTACACTTAAACTTGAAATAATGTTTATAAAATACTGTTGTTAATATTGATTTTTGATTAATATGGATGAAATAAAACAATATATTATTTCGTCATTTCTCGGATGTAATTTATGAACACTGTGAGACGAGTCACACTTTAAACGTATTTATCATAGTAGTATTAACTATAAGTAATAAGTATATGAATATATTATCAATTTTTTAAAGTGGTAGTATACAAAATAATAAAATAAATACTACATACCTTCTACCATAGTGATGGCTGACGACTTAATTTTAAACAAAATATGTTATACAATTTTTATGATTAATTAAAACGAATTCCAGAGATTCGTATTTTTTATATCTATCAAGAGTTGAATCTATCTTTGGTTTTATTGTTTCATAATATTATTATTATGACCAAAATCAATTTATTTCTGTAGGACGTTTTTGATTCATTTTGAAGTATGTAGTCCAAATTCAATTTTTACTCGAAGCAATGGTTTAGTATTCGTTGAATAAGAATAACTATTATCACCTATTAATCAATAATAACAAATCATACCTTATTTTGATGAAACTGGATTTGATATACTATATTAATAATATAGCTCCTTTATAATAAGATTTATTAATTATATTATAATTATCACTATTGATATGTGAATTTGGACGCTAAATAAAAAATCAAATTTATACATTTAAGTATATTAATGTACAGAGTTAATAGGTATTTAAATAATTTTAAAAAATTAAGTCTATCATATCGATCATTTATTTCTCTCGGCAAAGTTTGTTATGAAAACATGTGTTATCTGTTATCTCCTCTACTGTTAAGTTTCTCCTCTTAAGATATATACGCGAAAAACACATTTTTAACAATGTTATCTTAATTTTGTAATCTTTACTTAGTGAATGTAATTGAAAATTATTCAATATTTATAAATCTTCATTATTTATAATAATATAATATGAGTATAAGTATATAGGTATTAATGTGGGAAAATGTATTAGACTCACCACACGATAGTTTTGAGCCTCTTATACCCTCCCTGCGAAACTACGCCACTGGCACTATTAATTTTTTACCTACCGACTATAGTCAGTAATTTTTTTTTTAATATTGTTGTTTATTTATTTTTCTACCAAGGTACGTATCTGGAGGCGCCATACTGTTCTCAAAATGGGAGTCCTGGGAGTTTTTCGACGGGTCATATTTCTGTTTCATATCGCTGAGCACCATCGGATTCGGCGACTTCGTTCCAGGTAACAGCATCACCGGCCCTGGCACTGAAACCAGCCCTGGCACTGGCACTAATCCCAGTACTGGAACATTTACCGGATTCCGTACTAGCTCCGGTACCGTCATCGAGCTCAGCTTCATACTATGTTCCATGTACCTGATGCTGGGTATGGCGCTGATCGCCATGTGCTTCAATCTGATGCAACAGGACGTCGTGATGAAAATCCGCACGTGCACGGACATTTTACGGAGGATCAGCAGGTGTAAAAATTGATGCACGTACCGTACTGCTAGTGACGTAACCACAATCGTGGCGCAACGTTGAGCGTAAATCGCGATTATAAAGTTGTAAGATTGTATAAATTGACGTATAACCCGTCCAGTTTATTTGGACACATGGAAAAACAAGATGAGATATTAAAAAAATATATCAATTCAAAAATTACAATATTTTTTTTTCAATATTATAAAGTTTTTGGACCAATGTTTTTTTTTAAAAAAATATATTAACGATTTTCAAGTTACGAGATGAACTGGATAGGTTATACGTGGTTTAAAATACAATCACGTGGTTTCTAAACCGAACAAAGATCGGTAGTCGTATTCAGCAGTACTCGGCTGACTCGATGTTAGGTACACGTCACCGTCGAGTTTTGACCGAATGGTGTATGCAATTTTTCCTGCCATACCCGCGTGTTCTCGGTCGCCAACAGAAACGAAACGGATGCCGATTATGTTTAACGCAATTTTTTATTATACTATTTTTAGATTTTTGTAATGTATTTTATCTCATATTTTTCTCCCGTTTTGTTTTTTCCACTTATCCCGTTTGTGTAAATAAAAGTCATTATGTTTTACTTTATGAGTTGGGTTTTAGTTTGCCGCGAGATATTAACAGTCTGACCAGCGTACTTTGAAACAGAAACACATTTATCTTACCGTCATAGAACAGGTAATCTCGTACACGCACTTCTGCCACGGTAAAACCATGCGGTTTTCATTTTCTCCGTATTTCCGCAGTCTTGTCTAAAGTCTACCCTTGTATATGTTATTATTATTATTATAATAATATTTCCGTGTATAATTCATTACTAGAAAATACGTTATTAAGTGAGCTGCCGGTCCCGAATGTGTACAATTCGTGTGCATGACAAAACAGAAGACATTTCGCTTGTCTCAAACACCGACCAAAATTACAATACAATTATTATTAACTGCGATAATATATTATGCATTTATTATGTACACTTGTAAATCTATTACGAATTAAGATATTGTATCGTTATATATTATGATTTTCGATACTTATTAAACCTTATCCATATTATATTACATTTGAATCTGTTGTTATTATGTATTTTTTTTTCCAATAATTATTTTTATAGAAATTGTGCAAGTATTTGTGTATACATATTTTATTGTGATCATTTATCTGATGGTGTAGATGATCAACGTAGTAAACGTATAAAGACAAATAAAAATACGATATTAATATTTATAGTAGTATAATGTATGGTATAATAACTAAGCACAGTATTGTAATATGATAATATAGACGTGTTTAAATATTACGTCCATAACGTTTTATAATATAGGTTGATATTATGATATTCACTGTATATCATATTTGTAATAAGTACCTACGTTATTATATATCGCTTTATACGAAAAAATTATTATGGGTATTATATACTACTAGAAACGAATTTTAGAGGTTCTTATTTTTCTCTATGTTTTTTTTTTTTTTTTAAATATATTTTTGATGCGCTATAAAATGCATTGTAATGTACGCAGTAAGTATACTTAATTTTTAATAAAAATTAAAATCTACTACTACCATGTATCAATACTTTTCAAATATTTTATATGGACGCTAAGTCTTTAATGCTTAACCGTATAATGTTTATTACAATATGTATAACAATTCCCTATATGAATACTTTCATGAATATGAAATGTTTGTATCAATTTATGCTGAAAGAATTATTTTATTTTATAACATTAAAATTCTAATTTAGGAAAAAAAATGTTGGGGTGGGTAAATTAAAAATTATTGAAATTGAAACTACTAAATATATAATTCTTAAATTATTTTGATAATTAAAATATTTTATTCCTATATAAAACGCGAAAATAACCTATAAATAACAAGAAGTGAATTTAAGTGGTAACACTGGTGAAAGTATAACGTAAAATGTTTATATACTGTGCTTTTCTAAAAAAAAAACCCGAGAAAATAGGCCTAAAAACAAGGTTCATAAAAAAAAGTACAATAACAACTATTATCGTTCAAATCAGCTTACAATTAATAATCTATTCATCTATAACAGTTGATAGAATGGATTGCAGAAGTCTGAACATAACTGACGTAATAAAAATACTATATTATTATCGTATTATCATTGCATGTCTATGAGTGATCGTGATCCAATACAAAGAATTGTATGAAAGTAAGTGTCAGGCATTAATTATGGTCATATTTTATCATTATTATAAAGCCTGAAATAATACTTGGCCTAAATGTAAAGAGTTATTATTACTATACTCAATAAAATACAGTATGGCCAGAAAGTTCTAAAATATATTTAAACAAATGTGTTATCAAAAAATAAATAAATATAGACATAAGTTGATAAGTTGATTCAGAAAGATGGAAGTTGTATTATTACATGCAACATGCTCTGATGTCTCATACAATAAATATATTAATACACATAGGTACCAGAACGTAGATAATAATGACCAAATTCAAATGTTCATAATGAATAGTATTTCGTAGAACTCATGGACGGATTCGTTAAAGTAGATACTAATAGTAATAATACTAATCAAGTACGAGTCAATAACCATAGGCCTAAAAGTGAAGGGTAACACAAATTACACATAATTCGGGGGTTAATGAATAGCACCCATATACGAGTTTGACTTGACTAGGCCTATAACCGAAAGCGGTAGAGAACCGACTCTTAAAAATGCTAGCTAGATTTAGTAATATTTTACTATATATTAGAATATTCTATATTTTAATGAGATAAAATATTGCATCATCGCACGTACGCTTATGATTCAACAGAAAATCATCGATATAATATGATTGACGTAAAGCGTGGGAAGGTGAAGGCCGCACGTGCCACTGACCAGCAGGGACCAGTCGGTACCGCAGAAGTCTCTGGACGATATATAAGGTGGTCCCGAATAGGCTCATTTTAGACGTGATTTACCAGAGTTAGAGCGAGCACCTTCACGTCTAATATTTTTTATAGTTTAATTAAATTAATTATTTGGACTTAAAATATTTTTCACAATAAAAAAAACTTAGAAATATTTCATAAGCGTTTAAATTATTTCAACATCTACATCTTTACGATTTCTCATACGTGGGACGCTACATACACAATTGATTTTAATTCCTCATCAGTATCTACAAAAAAACAAATAAATACAAATACAGACAGGATACGGAGATCTACAATCGTTTTAATACAGTACAAACATGTAGTATATATAGTAAATTATTTTTTTTTTAATTTTTAAAGCGATTATGTAATACGAAGAAATTAAATAATTGAAATATATATATTTTTTAATATTTTCTAATTGGTAATTTGTTGTGATAGTTTTAAATAATTTAGGTAATTATTTTGAAATTACAAAAAACTCAATTAACTTATTAAACATAATATATGTAAAACAATCCAAATGTACAGAATATATTATTATTGATTCGTATTAAATCATGTAAATTAAAGAATGATGTACCAATCAAAAACAATCCTGTTTTAATATTATTTAGCACTATAATTACTATGGAACTGATTACTTCACATTCCTGCTTCCAACCGATTTCAAAAATAAAAATCTATTATAAATTAATTAAAATAATATATTACAATTAATCAAAACAACAATATAAAGTTATATTCAACAAAACCAAAACTTTCATTCATCAACTTTGATAAATCTCGTCAAATATAGTACATTATATAGAGGTACATTATTGGGATTGAAACCAACCATTTTTTTTTTTTTTTTATATATAAGGAGTAAGCAGATAAAAAGATCCTTTTTGCATCACGCAATACCAATCATACAAATTATGAGATAAAAGTTCTAAAAGCAGATTTTAAATCCTCCCCCATGTCTTATCAAAAATTCTTTGACGCTTTTCATGAATTTAGAATTTAACCCAATGTAATATTTTATGATATACATCACATAATATATATATATATATATATATTATAAAGCATTAAAAGTTTTCAAAAAGGCCTCCTCGTTTTTTCATAGTTTGTTATTTTCCCATATGTATAATAATCATGTCAGTATCTGATATTTAGCACCCCTTACAATAATTACAATAAATGTGTGCGTTTTGATTTTTTCACACATTGGTTTAAAAAAAAAAAAAAACAGACAGATACTCTAATTAACTTTTTAAATACATAACAGAATAATTAAACAAACAATACAACAGATCAACAGTTAACCACAGAAATGTTAAATATAAATTGATGAATATACACAATTCTAAATGGAAAAATAATCATGTAAAATGAGTAAATGTAAAATTATTGCCATATAAATATGAAATTGAATTAAAAGCTTCACTTGCATCATAGGCATATTAAAAATATATTTATTTTAAAAAACCCACTTTTATTTTTAATGAATTCCACAGTTATTTTTATTTTTTATTAACACAAAAAAATAAACGGAAACATGTAATTTATATTCTTTAAGTTATCATTTGTATTTTAAATTATCTTTAAAATTATAAGATTTAAGATTACATTTATTATTATTATCATAAAACCATAAATACATTACAACCGATGACAAGATTTATATATTAAAAGTTGTTCAACAAAAACAATAGAAGACACACATGTTGTTCTATATACAACATTTAAAGCTAAATAAGAGAAATCATTTTATTATTCTTTTATAGTTTTATTTCTATATATTATTTTTAAGTACCTACAGTGTATAAAAACATTAAATTGGAATGTTAAATCGCTATTTAAATACCTGTTTACTAAAAAAACTTAATTATATGCTAATTGTTTTAGCGAACAGAACCCCACAGTCGGCATACACTGTTATATTAATGGATGCTACTTTTTACTTGATTTAAAAATAATTAGTATCGTGGATGCTACATAAACTGTACAAACCATTTTTTGTGATAAAACTTAGTTTTAAAAGTAAACAACAGATGTGAGTAGTTTTACGACGTATTTAACTAATTTTTAGTCACTTTAATATTATACGGATTTCATAGACAATTAAAATATAACAATATGTTAATAAGGTTGAACAACATCAGTTTTTATAGGTTCAATAGAATTTGATGAAAAGTATATATTATATTCACTCAGAGATCATTTAAATATCATTTATTTATCTGCTATAATTATTACATCTTTTTGTTTTTTTTAAATTATAATATTCACTACGATTCATTATATTCAATTTAATATTATAGATATAACCTGAAGGATGTTGTTATTCCATTTAATAGAATACCAGTTATTTTTATAACATGATTAAATAAGAAAATTACGAGGTACGTTATCCTGACACACTTAAGTTATAATTTTCCTAAAATTATTTTAATAACTAATTTTTTAATATTCGTAACCACAAATTAGAATTATATTATTTAATTTCCACCCCGTTAATTTAATTAATATTTAAGTTAATTTAATTTACACATAGGTACGTTTATTCTACAGATGGCGTTGTGATAACATTTCACCAAAAACCCTTATATAGAGGAATGTACTTTGAGAAATCAAAATAGCACTATTATTCAGTAAGCAATTCGTAGCTATTTTTCAACACCAATTTTGAATTCGTAATTAAATTTTAGTTCGGCAATTAATTTTTCTCAGGGTGGTGCAAGCATAATATTAAGTAGTAAATGTATTATATACGTATATTTTATTTTTCTAAAATAATAAAATCTTAAGATCGTAAAGATCGATCGTTGCTTGATAATTGATAGTAATAGTCACAAAACAAAGCCATATGAAAGTATACCTGTATTTCTCTTTCAAAAATTTAAAAAAATGTAAGCCTAATTTATGTCATCAATGCAATATTTTTGGGAATTGACGTCCATTGGCTGATAAAAGATGAAAACTCTACTACAAAATACGTTTGAACTATATTTACCACAGGTAGGTCATAAATAACTAGTTTTGGTCATTGATGATATTTCCTGGAAAATTGTGTAACTTTTAAAATTTAAACTATCTTCTTTGAACGTTATGTTCGTTATGTTCTAAATACTTTTAACTACCAAACTACCATTAAAAAAAAAAAAAAAAATGTAAATAAAAAAAATGAATACAGTGGTATACTTTATTTAGCTTTATAAGATTATGTCCATACGATAGCCGTTTGAGTATAATAGCCTAAATTTATTTCGGACCGTTGAGTATTAACCAGACTCCGAAAAATAATATTTTATTATCGAAAGATTTCGTAAACATGGTATTAAATTACGTGCTAGTTTTATAATAATAATATTCCGTAGACTATTCTCGAATTGGATTATTGTAATCTTGATCCACGTCCAAATTGAAGATTAAAAATACAGAAAACTAATGTGACAAAAAAAAAAACAACAACAACAACAACAACGCCTAAAGTAAATAAAATTATATGTAGTGCGGATGTAACGCACAATGTATACTATTATAATGTCCTCACGATGCGATCAACTTCAAAACAATTCAATCGTATCGCCGTGGGACAAGTTATTTCTTGCAAGTCGGACGTGTGCCATCTAAATGTGGTGTGCGTGTGACTAATTGAACTGAAAAAAACGGTGTCGTTCGTCAAAAATGCCTTCGTTGCACGACACAGTATAATACAATGATATCATACACGGTGTAAGCATAAGTTTATCGATTTGTCGTATATTATAGTGACGGAGAGAGTAGCCGTAACAAATGATTTGAAATAAATCGAACGCGACATGTGTTATGTAAAAAAATGAAAAAAATTGTATCCGCCACAAACAGAAGACACGTTTACCGACACTAAAATTACGTATCTGTGGCAGACGTGTAACCCGCGATCGCTTACCGTTTCCATTTTCGTCCACTTTCATTTTACTCTGTCTTCGTTATTATTTTTTCTGCTCCGAGTCAAGTTTAACTGATTCACTGTTCTATCGATAATATTTTCCGATGTCGACTGACTTTTTTTAGTATCCATAGCTATTTTAAAGGTTATTCTAAACGTTATTAAGCCCACCAATATATCGGTTCTGTTAAAATATTTTCGATTAACGCATAATCTACATGATATTTTATTATAATAATATATTCATTTTTAAAAAAAAATGATAATATATGATATTGTATAAAAAAAAATTTCACTAATCAGGAGGGCATAAACTAACTAAAAATTAAATGATAAATTAAAAAATTGTTGCTTATTTTAAACTTTTTTGATTTCACAAATTAGTAAATTGTATAATATGCCTGAATATTACAGAATCCATTGTAACAATTTAACATTTTCCATTAAATTAATATATATTTATATATAATATATATATTATATAAATTAAAAATTATTTATATGTACTCGTATAATGTTTATCTATAACCCTGTAGCTAAAATTAATTATACATTATTTTCTCATTTATTATTATAAAATAAATAAAAATATTCCATTTTTCAATAATTTAGTGAACATAAATTCGTATTATACTAATAACTACAACTAATAATATGCAAAATAATAGTATAGTACTATAGTGTAGCAATTTTCAATAAAATATTTAGTAATAATTAAATATCGAATAAAAAAAAAATGATAAAATGTGCTCAACTTCTCGTTATTATAAGTTTTATCTAGGTGTAAAATAAAAACAAAACGTATTTAGAAATAATTTGAATATATAGTTCTTACTATTACTTAAGAATTCTTTTACTTTAGAGTTTATTATTATATAATATTATATTATATTAACATTTAACTTATAACCGTAATTATTTAACGTTACTTAACTTAATTAACTCGAGTCAATTATTTTTATTAACTTGCTCCTCAATAAATATTAAATTATGAAGATTTCACGTCAAACTATTTAGATTCATTAATTTTATATAATGTAAAAATAAAGTACGATAGTGAGAGTATTTCAAATAATTTTTTCTATTTTCACAATTTTAAAACCAAGTTAATATTTACACTTTTCAACATTTAGTCCGACAGTGAAAACAATTCGATCACATACAGACGCAATAGAAAT
Source organism: Aphis gossypii (assembly GCF_020184175.1). NCBI lineage: Eukaryota > Metazoa > Arthropoda > Insecta > Hemiptera > Aphididae > Aphis > Aphis gossypii. Next base: position 5,178,567 of record NC_065531.1, on the reverse strand, counting down.
TATTTACGAAAGCATATAATTACTTTTATTTACCTTGTAAAACATTAACTAAATGTTACTTTGATTACCTTCAAAGAATATTTATTTATGTTTTTGTTATAGACAATATCTGATCTTTTTTATAAAATCACACCTATATTAATTTTTCGACCATGACAATAAAACCACTATTGCACAATCTGAAAACTTATATAAATTTTCATAACAAAATCCCAATAAATATAGAATGTTTTCAATAATATTATTAATCTCGTATTATTTCAATGTAATGACAGTTAATATTATTAATGTTTAGATATTATCATATCCCTTAGCCGGCGTAGTGTATATGCAATTTCGCTACACCAGTGTGTAGATGTTCCTTTATCATTTTTAGATTTTTAATCCATTATCAATTTATTATAATAATATTATATTTTTGTTTGAAATCATAATATGAATAAGTATTTATGTAATCTTACTCAATTGATTGTTATTATTTTAGATTTTAAATTGAGCGAATCGAATATAGTGGATATATTTTATCAAAAAGCCAGTATTTTTTTTTAAATACTGGGAAGAACAAAAAACAAATACCAATATTTTGGGATTTTATTTCAAAAATTAATAACCTTAATGACTTATAAATAAAATATGAATAAGAATATTCTTATATTATACTTAACTATACAAGATTGAGATGGTTTTTTTGCAATTCATAAATTTTTTAAGTGTTGATTTTTTTTTTTTTTTTTATATGTTAGTTTTTGTTCATAAATATAAAAATAGGTAACAAAATAAATTAATACAAATTAATACATTTTATACACAATATCTTGAAAATATTACAAAATATATATTCACAGTTTATTAGCTTGCCTAAGCCTTTATAATTACAATTTTCATAAAATTCGTTTAAAATAAAAAATATGTGTATATTTTTATTTATTAAAATGTAAACAATTTTAATTTTAATTTCTAAGGCTTGAAAATTTAACACTATATTTTTATACATTATACTAATTTAAATCATTATAAGTTTAAATATATATATGATATTTTCTAACTTATGATAAAAACTTATCATCAAACAATTTTTATAAATGTGAGCATTTCATTATAAATTAATTTATCAATATACACAATGTATTATTTTTAAAAATATAATATTAAGCAATTTAAAAGCACTTAAGCACTTAAAATTTTAATTTTTTTGTTTTTAACATTTTTCTTAAAATGCTGATACAATTTTTTCTGTATTAATTGTCAAAAAAGTTAAAAATAAAATAAAATTTCTTTTTTTTAATAATACTTATTTAATCAATACAAGTTTATTATAAGTTGGTCTAACAAAATTCTAAAAATAAGTTTGTCATAAAAATAACATGGTTTTGCTTTTGCCGATAAAAGTTATATAATATGCTCTGTTTAATTTTATGCTAAATCTTATATAATATACGCCTCCAAAATTACACTAACGAAATGTTGATGAACACCTCTTTGACAATACAGCGCACTGTAATATTTATAAATTGATAATATTTAAAAAATTCAATTATATTCATTGAACATTATCATTACTAAGAATTATCTATAGTTTATATAATATTATTTACAATATAAAATTATACTCTTTATACAATATTATATCAGTAGTTTTATAAAAGTCTATATGACTTACGTATTAAGTCGCAATTGGCTTAGTCATTGTTTTAATTAATGATACATAATACAAAATAATACTGTGCAATATTTTGTACTGGTTTTTAATAACTAAAACTTTAAAAGTAACTTTAATATACAAAAAAAAAAAAAAGAAAATGTATTATTTTGATAGTATTTAATAATAACATACAAAAATGTAAAAAATGATGAGGCACTTTTTAGGTAACTAATTAACACAAGTAAGCACAAACATATGTGTATAATATTAATAATATATATTATAGGTCCTATAATAACAAAAGAATAGGCAATTGAGGCTGTAGACATACATTTATTACGTTTTCTATTCATTAGTAAAACTGAATAGTACATTTATGACCAATCATTTTTTTGGCACATCAAGTCTAGAGTTAATCAAAATTCTTAAATACTAACAATTGAACGTTCCTAATATTTATGGCGGTGCTAAAATAACAGTCTATTGGCCATGATAATATTAAAAAATGACTTATCAGCATAATATTGTATAATCAGTACATTTAATACAACCAAATTCGTGGAAAACAATTACAAAAAAAGTTAAGCCGGATTCACAGCTACATCATTCGTCGTGTTGTGTTAATAGCATGGTGAAACAATTCACAAACATTCGATATGCTTTAACTGGAAAACAATGATCGATTAGCAAACCTAAACTACTGAAACAATATATCAAATAGTGGCTTAATATTGTAGTATAATAAATAGTAATTGTATGTGCGACAATATTGTCCTCGTGATACTATAATTTCACCCACCAGTTATCGGTTTCCTCTATGAAAGATCCATTCAGCAATTTATTCACGGTATTAGGAATAGTGAAACCAACTAGATCCATTATAATGTCACCACGTTATAAACAATTTTACATTTCTAGTGATTAGTTGTGGTTTGTTTGATTCCCGGATGTGTTTCAATTATTGGTTTAAACATTTTTAATGACATGAAATATTAATATTCACTCATTAAATAATAATATGATTATAAAATGATACAGGGTTATTCACTAAGCATGTTAATATTTTTTTTACACAATAATACATTTACTAACATTTTGATTTTTTTTTAAATTTTTTTAAGTGCATAATTAACCATTTATTTGGCACAATATGGCATCATTTAAAAAAAAAAAATTATAATTCTTTTAAAACATCCAGTTAAAGGTATAAAACATGTTTTTTCAATTCAAAATCTGAAAATACGTATATTCAGCATTTTATAAATATGATTACTAATATAATTACTGGACACAGTGACCGATCAAAATACTTCTAAAAAATAACTCCGGTAAAAATATATCCGGTACATTGAATCTCTGACAAAGTATATCTCCTGCACAAAATATCTAAAAAATATTAGGAGTTGAGCTCAACCTTTTTCAATTCGCGGGACATATTCAAAATTTATATTTATACTGTGGACCGTATATACTTTTCTATATGATTTTTCTTACTCGTATGTTCATTTCGATAAAATGTACAGGTATATAAAATGAAATATATAATATGATGGTTAATGAAATATAAAATACATATAAGTAAATTATATTCTATTAAATACAAAAATCGATATAGTGTCTTAAGTCACCAGTGGTTAGGTACAATCAATCAACATATAGTAATTTTACAAAATACGATAAGTATAATTTATTTTTTTTTGGAAATTTATAATATTGTAACCAGCAATCGACATATTAATACAACTACATTATGATATTAGTGTTACTTATAATTGATAGTTTTTTGAGTGCTTATAATAATATAATATTTAATTTAATTTAAAATAATTTGAAATACATGGAATCATTATAGTACTAACAGTGCAAGAACCAAAAACCACATTGAGGGATAAGAAGATGAAACGTCTTAAAAGTTGGAAATTCAATCACTCATATATTATATGAGGCTTATAGGTTTTTTTTTTTAATTCTATCAAAACAAGCGTATTTGAAACCTTGTATTAAATTAGAAATACATGCCCACATATTGTAAAATCAATATATTCATTAGTTCGCTTCGAATACAAAATATTAAAAGAAAGATTATCATTTGTCAAAGAAAGGCAATACTTTTATACATTTCAATGACGTCATAAAATATATTTATTTTTTTTCAAGGAATATTTCAAATTATAATTTCAAGCTACAAAATGGTACAATTTCCATAATGGAATACTTAGATGCAATAACGTTCAATTTTTATCTTGAAAACTGAAGTACTACAGAATATTTAAACAGTTTATAAACATATACTTAAGCGCATGGTGTGGCTCAGTGAACTCATCAAATACTTGACGAGTAGATATTAAGCGAGATGCTCCGTTGCTAGTTTCCGGATAAATAACCTCCTGGTAATTTTAGCAACACGCACGTCATATCCTAACCTAACCATAATCTTTCGTGATAATTTGTATTTATCTGTAACTCTCCAATAATAAAAAAATATATATATGTATATGACCATACATATTGTTGAGTAATAATATTCGTGATTTTTACAAATAATTTACTATGCTCTAAAATTCAAATATTTTAATTATAAATCACAACTAATAAAAATAATTAATTTTGTACTATATAATGCCTCGGAAAATCAATTTGTCGACTAATCGGTACTTCACAGTTCACGACCCTGGTGGTCTTCAATATTATAATTTATTGAACCCGTGACCCATTTTAGTTAATATTTATATTTGGTTATCTATAGGTTTCAAGAAAAAAAAAGGTAGACAAATAGGTACCGCTAGAGTTGAGTTGTCGATATTATTACGAAGAAAATTCATATAAAATTGACCTACGCAGACACTTATTATTTGATGTTGGATAACGATATTCTTACTATAATATGTGAAAAACTGTTACATTGGTATTACACTTTGATTACAACAACAAAGTATAATAAAACATTATAATATTATAATTTAAAAAAGGTAGACAAATGGATACCACTCTGCTATACATTAAAATATGTCTAGTGGATAGCTATTATAGATGTGTTAAGTTTGAATTCAATGATATACCATTGTATACGAAAAACGATTATGAGTGGATACAGTCTCCTAACATGTGATATCACTAATTATATTGTCTGAAATGTTTGTTTTTCGGTATAGCTATTAAAACCATTTAGTTTACTTTTAGTATTACGGTTGGTTGGAATACTTTTTTTGGAAAATTTAGTATTTAATTATTATAATTTTATATATTTATACCATATTATAAAAATGTATTTAACTTTAAATTTAATAACATCAAAATAATTAACATCGAGTATGTATTATTTAAACAAGTAATTTCATCCAAATTTTAAGTTAAAAAATCAACTAAAGATAATTGCCTTCATATATATTTTTTAAATTTTATGGTTTCTGTATGAACTACGTATGAGAAATGAAGACTTATAATGTAATATAATGTAAATATGAAATGTGAAATAATGTTTCTGTGATTATTCGTTATTGAATAAATAATAACAAAATAAAGAAATCAATTTAGCCAATATCTGGTTCAATATTTTTTTGTTTTTTTTACTCGAAAATAAAAAGATATTACTAAGGATATATCATTTTGGCGTTTCCAAACGACAAACTAGATCTAATTGTCTATCCAAAACTCTTATAGTCAACAATGTTATCCAACTTTAATTCTTATTGTGTATTTTATAAAAAAAATTATAAAACACCCAATAATAAAATCAATACATGTATTTCTCTTTCCAGAATGTAAAAAAAAAAAACGATCTAATTAATAAAATATTCTGCATTTAAAATGAATACATTTTTAATTATAGTTTAATACTGTTATTATGATGCTCATTGTATTAACTTAATAATATATTCAGTGTATACATTTGTTTATATGTATGAACTTTTAGGAATTTATCAATAATATATGAGATATATACAATCATCAAGGACAAATACGGGATTTTATTAGAAAATTTGTAATTATTATTTTTTTTTTCATCATTTGTGATATAGATATATTATATTTGATTCTCTCCAATTTAATAAAAACGAAAAAATAGCAATATCTATATGCATCAATTCCTAATTAATAATAGTTACAGGTGTATATAATATTAATGGCATTCAACTGTAATAAACATTTATGCATAAGGTGATATTTAAAGGCCATATAAATTATATATAATACATAATTTTTATATACGTTTAGAATTAATTGTTTTTTGTTTTGTATTAAAAATATAACGACGTTGATTTCTGCTCAAACACTGATTTACAACTAAATACCGTAGTCAGTCACGCGAAACATAACGCAATTTTCACCGGCGCAAAGATAGGATAGCAAAGTCATAATGATAATAATAATACACTTTTCGGTATAATATATGTATAAACTTTAGAAATCGTAAAACACAATTTAAAATAATATAATATATTATCAAGAATAGGAGAGTTGCACGTATTATTATGAACTGCCGGGGTGGATGGATGCCAGAAGAACTACAGAGCACTAATAATAATATATTTTAATTATTACATATATAATAATATGCACGCACGGAATAACATTATTTATAATTCCACAAACGACCGCAGTTTGTACGATAATGTTTTCGGAAATTCGACTATTCGACGAATAAGAAGAGTTTAACTATAATATATTATTACAATACTTTATCATGAATATTATTCTAACGTTATTTCATGGTACCTAATATTACTATTTTTATCTATTATTACTATTATTATTATTATTATTATTATTATTAAAAATGCATGTACTAAACCACAACCGTTTCATATAATATATGACCCACGGGCGATGGCTTGCCAAAAGTCTTAATTTTCTTGTTTTTTAATAGAATAATTTATAATATGAAATTATAAAATGAGTTAATGTGATGAAAGCCTAGTAATTAAAATTACATTAAGTTACGTGATTAGAGAAAATATGCATTGGTATTACTTAACAGCAAAAACATGTATATGTATAACATATTGTTAAAAAAATAATTATAAAAAATAGTTAAATATTTAACTATTTTTATTTTTATTTTCTAACATAAAAATAAATACATTTTAATTGAATTCTTATATATATATATATAAATATTGTTAAGCATAATGAATTATATATAGTAGAACACCAATTTACCCAAACATGAATTAGCCGGACGTTCTCATTTCTGGACGAAAAATTGAGCCAAATAAATAAACGGTTATTTGGTCGTCTCCAATTCGTAATTATCATTACTCGTTTGCCATTAGTATAAGCATTTGTTTTTAAATTATTTTATAGACATTTTTTTTATATATTTAATTAAATTAGTAATTTTTACGAAGTTTTTTTTCGTTCCTTACAAATTATTTAATTTCGTTTCATTAAATAATCCAGATTTTGCTTATCCAAATACTATCACTGACTGCAATTGGATAATTAACGCTCTACTGTATGATAATTCAGTTTATAATATTTATTATGTTATCATTTATCATGATTAAGACAAAAATGTTACAAAACAAGTGGAGTTTATTAGATCCATTATAGAGGATTATGTATATTGTAAACCAAAGAATTAAATAAATAGATATACCATTTATTTTTCTAAGAAATCATTTTTTAAATTAATATACTTGTTCCATAGATGCTCATTATACTCAGTTATTTACGGAAAGTTAAATATACAATATACAATATATATTAGATTGTAATGGTTATGTTGGTTCTGGGAGGAGGGGTTTATTGAATAAAATTTATAATTATTATTTTGGAAGATTTTGAAGTACTCAGGAATTGTATAATACTATAGCAGCTACTGGAAGATATTTTATTTTTATAGCTTAAATAATTGTTTTATGCAGAAAATAAGGATCATGACGATATTGAGTATTGTCATTCTTGCCTAAGTATATCATCAAACTCAAAAGTGTTAAGATCTCCACCTACTTTCACTCGAGTTATCGGTGACCATATTGAAAGGAAAATTTTAAGAGAAGCATCACAGTTACCTCATCAATTCAAGCCAAGATTTCATGGCGGTTTCTCTACGTCGTTTTGACAAAGGAGTTTGATTTTAATTTTCAGTTGCGGTAAACCAAACAACTTGAACCAGTAAGGATCAGGCGTTACATTACGCATGGCTGTGGTACTCACATCTTTAGCTTCTCTCGACATTATACATATCTATTGCTTAGGTCGTAGATATTAGCCATTAAAACACGTACCGCATTTGCAAGACTTAAAACTATTGAAAATCTCAATAAAACGTCAAAGATTATAATAAAAATATATTACATTGTAATCAATCAGACTGTCCAAAAAATAATGGCCAGGACAGACATCACGATGGTTCAATAAAGATAAACTCTATTAAATAAACAACTTTTACCTGTAAACAAAATTAGCGTGATAGTTGAATCATATTGAATCAAAGTTTACAGTACATCATAAGACTACGCGTATAATACATTACACAAAATCGTGCATTTCCAGTAACGAAATTTAATTTTCCACGAAAAACCAAGCCTTGGAGACATAACGAATTAATCTAAGCCTAGAATAAGCCCTTGACTTCCAAGAAATATTAACAATATTTATTTTTGAGTAGGATATGAGGACAGTGTGAAGGTGCCGGAAATTCACGATTGCTGGCTATTTGAACCATTTCTTCTATACCTACGCCGCCGTTAATCCTGCCCGCGGGTAAAGCTTTAAAAAGTAAGTTATTATCTACTATCTAGGTCAGAGCCGACCACTATATTTATCAGCTCGAATCAGATTCACAAATTTTTTTTTTTTTGTATTCAAAAATAATTATATACAATATTAAGCATATTAATACCTAAACGTATTAGTAATTGCAATTAATAGCTAATAAACACATTGTGTTTCGTATGAAATTAGCTCTTCCTATTAATTTTGATCGTTTATTTTCATATATTGTCAGCTGTCAATATCAAAAAAATAAAAAAATATATAAACCAGTATTATTTATAACTATACAACATACGTACATTGCACGCGTTCTAATTTGTTGTTTGAATATTATTTAATTCTCTTACACAAAATTTGTCAGCTAAACATTCTGATGAGTTTCAGAAGTCATTTTTATTCGACATTATTGTTTATAATTACGTTTTTATCATAATATATATTCCGATAAAAAAAAATCTAACGATACTAATAATTTTTATATCACCGATTCACAGCCTAAATTGGAATATTCATCTAACGGGGTTTCAATCAGATATTGCTCAAAACACGGTCGACAATGCGATCCTCTGTATAACATTATAGATTGCGATATTTGTAAATTTTGCGTTTCTGTATACAAAGTGCATATAAAACCCGAGGCACCGATCGTGCACTTACACACACGGGTAAAGAATATAAATAACGACGAAAATCCACATATAGGTACCTATCTATGATAATAAATAATAATATAATATACGCACAAACACATATATACCTTGGACGGGTACCGGAGTAAAATCGAATATCGTTCAGATCGTGTAAAAACAGTATAGTTGCTGTTATTATTATTTATCGGCAACTACGGTATATTATATATTATACTCCATCTTGGTACATAATATTAAAATAATAAAATAGTTTGTACGGAAAAAAATTGAACCGCCTTCAGTATAAAAAAAATGCCAGGTGAGACCGTCTTCTTATAAAATATACTGTACGTTTTTTGGTCTAACCAGGCAAAATAAAGGTATGCATGGACGTGCCTGTATTTAAAGGAAGCAAATAAGGCACTATGTATCGAAATGAAAGTTAAATGAGATGAATATTATCTTACTTACTATTATGAACAGTGATCACCATACTAAAATAATTGATTCACCTTAACTTTTAAAACTATTAAATGTAAAATGTGTACCAATATAAGGGGTATTTTGGGTTAACAGTTGTCAGAAAACTAATTTTCACGATGAGAGAACCATCAAAAGACGGTGCTTTGATCGTGTATTCAAGGATAATGATTTGTGTAAATTTGTTAATTTATTAAGGAGGTCCCACGGTTGTTTGTCGTTACTGAGCCTTTTGAGGATAACTAGTCACTTTTGAGCTCAAAATTTAACATGATTTTCATAGTACCATCAATATTTTTAGTATAATGTGAACATAAGACAGAGCTTTTCAGTGGCATAAGTACTGCGCTAACCAATGTGGTGTATAGTATAACCTTAAACGTAGTTATTAAAACGCATTAATTATGAATCTGAGCCTTTTTGGTTGGAGTAATTATATATTTAAGTACTTAAGTGGAACCCAATTTTTCAAAATTATTTTTTATATTGATTATATCAAACTGCAACAAGGTCATTATGATGAAAAATGTATCTGATAACAACTGATGATAACACACCAACCATTTGGATTTACCTGGAGCAAATTGTGACGTGTGTCTGACGACCTGAAACAACGAATGATGTATAAATCGTACGATAGTATCTATAATATAAACCCTAAACAGTCGTTAACGAATTTGATGTTTATCGATAATTGGGAAACTACAAGGATTTTGAATCCACACTATCATCGTTTAGGTTAGATTGAAGGTCCTAGATTTTGTCTAAACATCTTATCGCGTAATCCTATTTTAAATGTGTCTCATACGATATAGATCTACACTAAAAGCAAAACAATTAAAAAGCTTAACATGAGATCTCAACGGTAAGAAAAAATCACATTTTTCCAAAGACGACGCGTTACGTTTAACGACATTACGATTCTGAAAGTCAACTACGAAAACGATACCCGAGATATCATACTATCTTCTCGTTGTACACGCTTCACGAAATCGGCACATTGGCACGTGGATTCGGCTTCCAGCAGTTTCTTAATCGAAACAACGGCACGGACGTAACGACTGCGACGTCGTTCAAATAGAGCATAAAAAATGAACATTATTCTCCCAGGTCATGTTTTCATTGTGTGCGTGTTTAGGTATAAGTACGTGACACAGTTTTTGTGAGTATATAATAATGTAGTTCATACGAATATACGATCCGCGTCGAAAACTTCTCGGTGTGAGGTCTCGCTAGATTACTCGTGTGACAACGACAGTAGGTGCATAATAGTAATAGCAATGACGACAATATTTAGTTAGAAAAAATCCAATACGCCTATTTTTAGATTGGTGAGAGACCAATAAAATAATATATAAAATAAATAAAAAATAAATAAAAAAAACTCCATATCCACGTCGCACGCCGTCAAAATAATACGAGTTATATCATCTATATCATCTACAAGCTCGCTATAAGTACACTTGATGAAAATAACATCAGATAACCGTGAATAGTAATATTATTACGTATATTATTGATATTGCATTGTTGTCCTTTAGACCTTAAGAACTTTATTAAAAAAAAAATAATAATAATAATAAATGGACGAGACGATCTGAGAGTAAAAGAATCGTCTTATTTTATGACTTATGTATATAATATAGTCTTATATAATAATAAGAAATATAAGCTTGACTTACCTTTTATTAGTTTTAAACCTTAAATAACATGTCAACAATTATGACAATTATTATTATGAGTTTATTACCAGATAATTTTAAAAAATAATATGATTTTTTAGTATTGAATTATATATTATACTATTTTATTATACATTTTTTTTTGTCCCTCCTTTATCCGCTTTATTTATTTTGATTACATGCATCATTTAAAAATACAATTCCATTTTATAATATTTCGTTTGAAATAGGTCAAACTATAATTCATTTTTTTCTTTATTATTTAACAATATATTATACTTAAAACGTATTTCAAATTTTTAGTTCTTGGAAAATGCACAAATGTCTATAAAGGTACTCTATAAAAAAAACCATAATATGTCTGTTATATTCTCGTTACATCAACTTACTGTCGTTGATTATAATTTATGTAAGTAGTCGCGCGCGATTCGCAACTGAATACTTACTGCTATCGTTGTTAATTCGCAATTAATGATGTACCTATCGACGAACTGGCGTCGCGCACAACCAGCGTGTAACTCATATCTTCCCCCCACCACTACCCGTATGAAAAAGCCGTGATATTTGCTAGCCGTTTGATTTGGGCATCGAAAAAGCATAATACATTTGGCAATCGCCGCTCATACCGAAACGATTCGACCAAATAGACACTATGTGACCGTTGACGGTACCGCGAGAACGTAATCGCGTAATAATGCAACGTAATATTATACGAGTATTATGCAATCGTTATATATAACGCCCAGGCATTACACCGACGAAGGCGATTAAGACATTGTTATCCCCGAGGTTCGGCCCGTTCGCCCGGTCCGATCGCATTATACACGCCCCGCGCTTAAAGACGCGTATTAACGAGATATTGTTATAAACGTTTTAACAGCTACATAATATCTAAGGCGTTCGTCTGTAGTAGTAGTAAGAGGAAGAACCGCGCGAAATGATTTAGCGCCCCATTTACCCGCCCCGTCTTCTCCCCCCCCCCACTCCACGCCTCCTCCCGGCATCTCGTAAATCTATCTTTTGCAAACAATATAATATAATACGTATTATCCGATGACGATTCCCGCCACCCGCGTTATATATCACGTTACACGCGTCACGGGCATTTCGCGTAAAGTTGATTTTTCTGTGCCACACACGCCGTATAATACGCGTTCAACGTTTTGAAGACGTTTCAATTTCGATGACGACAAGATAGGTAGGCGGTAGCAATCGATAAATTGCGAAGCGCTCACATACATACGCACACGTTATACGTATAGAATATTATACGTTGTAGCGATACGCTCGTATAATACACATGTCCCGAAGACATTAAATATTAACGACGCTGAAAAGAGGTCGTCGTCTGTATAGGAGAAAAAAACGAGTGCACGTCACTTTTAAACCGATAATAGCTCCGCTCCGCCGCACTGAATTTAAAAACGTTCCGATTTCGCGCAAGTGTTCGTTCCGGCGTTGCACCGATATCGTTGTTTGGCGTTTGTCGACGTCGCATCATAAGTTACGGCCGTGCGGGTGCCTACTTAATATTCTCGGGGATAAGTTCTTCGAATTTATTTTAAAACGTAAAGCGCGCGTTTGATATAGGTACGTAATACAGTAGATAATACGCATGTCCGACGGATATTCGCGACTTGCCCGTTCCAAATCATTAACATCAGTTAATAGTATATTTTGCGTCAATGCAATTATGAAAATATTATATTTTCGAGTATATAAAAATACATCGTTTAAATACATAATACCATGTTATTTTTGCATACATACTCTGATATAGATAGCTGTAAAGTATTTAAAATTTATTACTTATTAGTAAAGAGTGCGAATATCGAATAATATTAAAGAATTAAATTTTTAATACTTATAACTTAAATTGTTGCTATTAATTGGCCTTAATATGGTAAGTTATGCATTTTAGAGCCGAATGATTGCATCATTGTCTGTACTTACTATAAATTCATTACATTATCGAGTATTTGCAAAATTCCGTTTTGTTAGCAACAAGTAAATATACTTATTAATGATGATAATAATAATAACTAATATAGCACTAATCTAGTTTTAAAATTTTAAACAATTATCAAACAGTATTAAGTAACGAATAATAAATATAAAACAAGAAAATTTTTATTATTAATATTTTAAATTTAAAATTTGTTATGATGTCATAAGTTAAAAATATATGAAGTTGTGAGGTTATTTAATTATGTTTAAATTATTTTACATAGATGTATAAAACAACTTCTATATTGTATAATATTTATCTTTGTTTTACACAATAAACATAGTTTTAAAAATGTTCTCTCGTAAAGTATAAGTAGGTATATAACTAGATATTTTTTTACACATAAATGAAATATTTCATAAAAATATATTTTATACAACATTTTAAAACCCTAATTATTATTATTACAAGTTACATTATTGTCACAAAAATTATGCCAATAGAAGTTCTTAAATAATAATATAACACGTACCTACACGTAATACAAATATTTTAAAAGAACCGTTTAATCGACTAAGTATAATTTACAAAAAACAATTGTTAAATAGTTAAAATTCCAATTTAAAATATCGACTATTATATAACCATACTCTCAAAAAATAAAAATCACGTTCTCAGTAATAATGAAAATATTTACATTCGTAAGAAACATTAAAATACAATGTTTGTGAGTTATGGAATTGAAAAATACGACAGTTAAACGTATAAACTATACGCAGACAAGTCGCTTTGACTTATTTAAGTGTTTACTAGTTTACTATATAGTTACTACTGTAAATAAATTATAGAATGTCACAGAAAAAGGCCTACTGGGAATTTCCACTTGTACGTGGCGACCATCGGGCACAGCTATTATTACGATCGTGTAATATTTTATCAACAAAAGGGAAAAGTTGTCCGGCGACGATTGGTGAGCGGATAGTAGTGTAACGGGCTTAGTTCATGGGTAGGGGTGTAAGGTTAGTTTTGGTGTTGGAGACGAATCGATAGTGCAGGCACGACGTATACAGCGGCACAGGCAGCAGTGGTGGCGCGGACGGATCCAATCAAATCGTCATCGTCACCGCGACGTCTCCTCATTGCCATCAACCTTCCATGTACTAATTGGTTTGCCGATGTTATAAAATCATAAATTGCTCCAAGTCACTCTCCATTCACCCTCTACCGCTAATACAACACCGACCGTTGCACTTCCGCTTGATCAACTTGACCTCGTGAGTGAAATTTTCTTGAAATCCGGATAACACGAATTTGTGTTCACTTTAATTACAATACGATCAAGGTGTTTAAGTGAAGGAGCTCTGAAATAAGTAAGTTAGGTAAGTCATAAGATTTATCAGCTTATTCATATTATTATACTGGTATATTATGTTTTTTTTTTTTTAGTTTAGTTTTTAGTTTAGTTTAGTTAAAGTATAGATAACTATAGTTACATTTATACTGATACTGTCGATAGAAAAAACGAACGATTTTTCAAGTGATGCGAGAAAATGTGTTTGGTTTCTCGAATTAATGAATAACTTGATTTATTGTAAAGAAAAACATTTGGTGAATCACTAAAATAAAGTATGAATCTCAGTATCCTTTGATGTCAAGTGCACACAATATTACGCATTCTCGAGGAAACTTAAAATATTTCAATCGTGCGATGACTACAACCGCAGTTTGAACACGATCACGACGGTTTTTCGCGAAAACAACATAATGTACCACATTAATACAATAAAAATAAACATAATTATTGCGCACGAATGCGATCCATCGAATCGAAGTTTTCGTATAAACGTTTTAAATTTTTGATTTTACATGAAATCCAAATGTTGGGCGTCAATATTCGGGTTACACACACGTCAAATATCTCGAGTCATTATCCGTATACACTTTAAACAGCAGATGTAATTCGATCGTTCTGAAAGGTGACACGATATCGTTTATACCGAAGGAATTTAGACGAGGTCATCTTCTTCGAGTCCCTGCGATGAGTATGATATTACATAAAACGCAACATGATCGGGAAAATTCGCTTAAGTTTGTTTACATATGGTGGTTAGGTTTTTGTCATCGGCGTTATAGACATTACAACGATGATCGATATAATTGACGTATGAACTATTTTATAAGTGCTTGTATAACAATAATATTATGTTCCGACCCGAATACAAAAAGTTATTTATTTCGTAGTGCATCGTATTACTACGTAGGCATTGAATAAAAATGAGAAATAATTCGTTGTTTACCACTCAAAATAATACATTTTATAATACATTGTACACAGATAGTACACAAAACATGTTATAACTTATAGTACCTACTACCTACATTAACACAACTGAAAATTATTTTTAAAAGATTAATTTTAAAATAAGCCGTATTGTTTGAGAAAACTTATTCAAATCTACCGTACACATTTGTTTTAAAAAAACGATATTCGATAAGATCTCATTCATTTTCCAGTAAAATATATACATAAAATATTACGGTAATGTGAACATCTAACATTTTTATGGGTTTATTCCATTTATTTAAACCCCTAAGTCTGTGTTTTTGGTTATTTTATTAAATTTTAACTTCAAACATTTATAAAAAATGCACAAGGCTCTACGCGAACTTTTTTTTAAATTCAAGTAAAAAAAAAAAAATTATGGGAAACCTTTTATTCATTTCTCAAGCTTTAGGTGTACAATTTTAAATAATATATGAATATTTAGTTATGAAATAATATTTTTATGTCGATTTTTTTTTTCGTGAATATTCTTGTTTTTTTTTTTTTAATATTTTGGTTTTAATTTTTCCTGATTCTTTAAAAAAAAAACCAAAATATCTTATCATTTACAGCGGAGTTTTGGCGCTCTTCCGAGTACTAATTAGATCTGATTTTCAAAAACCACTATCAAAGTTGAAGATTGAATTATCTTATAGGTAAAAATATAATGATTGTTAAAATAAAACACATACATAAGGTCCAATTTGAAACAGAAACTGAGCTTTAATATTATGATTTATGATCAATATGCTTATAAAATATTATAATGCAAGAAGTTTCCTTAGCACTCCATCGGATCCTTGACGTTAGGTAACGTTATTGGACAACCTACTACGAATATTATTCTATCGGTAAGTAAGGTTCAAGCACATCATCAATATTTTTTGATAGCCTTGTGGGATGTGGTATATGACCATTGACCACGGCCCACAAGTAATGCGGTGTTATTGTTAAGTCGGTCACTACATTATTTACAATTGTAACTGATAGTAACATAAGACATATTTTCCACGAATACGTGTAGCTATTGCATATAGTTAAATACACAACAGGTAAATAAACATAAAAAATATTTTTAACCAAAAAAAATATGGTCATGCTAATATGAATATTCTTCGATGGAATATTTTATACTTTGTTGATAAACATAACTATAAAAGTTATATAGTATGGCCACTACAGTACCAGTGCGAGGTTGTGATGAATTAAAATTAAAATTAATGATGTTATACAAAATACATTAAATTAAATAACTTCAGTCGAAATACTATTATTGTATGTTTTGTCGTTAAAAATGCCAAATAGTTTAGCCACAAAATTAAATTGGTAAAAAGGCAAATGCTTACTAAACAGAAATACTCGGGTATACGAGAAATATACTTCAGTATTTATTATATAAAATAACGATCTTGACGACACTATCGTTTATCAAAATTTATCACAATGTTAATGTTTAATAAATTTAAATTTAAATGTGTATATAATATATTATATATTATACATTTATAATAAATTATTGTATACAATATAGATACATACTATATAAGCAATAAGCATATTATATATTTAAATTAAATTCTTTATCGATAAAACACGATACTTTATTCACTAAAACAATATAGAAAAATATATTATAAAATTTACCAACAATCAACAAATGATAATGTTATTATGTTAAGTAAACTAACATTAATGTTGTCTTTAAAAATATAATTATATTTGTTTAATAATATGTTTTTATATTATACGCACATAAAAGTACGAGTTACATTTTCTCTAACTATTTAAAAGTCGATCATGTTAGAATTTATTTTTAATGAATTTCATTAAATGTCAAGGGTTGGAAAAATTCAATAACTTATAAGTATATTATAAGTACCCAGTTAATATATTTATTTATGAACAGCATTTTCTCACATGTAAAATAATTTTTTTATATGTATACCAAGTAGGTATTTACTATCTATTCTTATTTTAAACAATAAGCATATGTTAGAAAGAGGAGTTAAGTGTGAAAATTTTAAGGGAAGAAACCAACCATTAGTGAAATTGCTTATTTTGAGTTTTTGTTTTATGCTATTAGTTTTTTTTTTTCATTATAATTTGTATATTTTTAAAACTAAGTTTATTTAATGTTCATTTAGAAGATCGTTACACGTCATCTCGTTTTAATCATCTTAGGAAATTGAAAACGATTAAATCTAAATACTGAGCTACACTTTCTGATAACCATTTAGAGCAGTATCTTCATTTAGCAGTCAGTAACTATTCTACAGATTATAATCAACTTATCAATGATTTGCAATGTCAAACTTCCAATTCAACAAAATTATATGTTAATTATTTAATTTTTATTTAGATTCTAGATATTAATTGTAAACTAAGGAGTACAAAAATAATTTAAATTATTAAATTTATCAATTAATTAACAATATAAAATATTTAAAATAAATAAAATTTCATAGCATTGAGTTTTTAAAGTTTAATACTGGTTGTAGTCTAAAATATCATTTACTCCGAGAGTAACAAATTATACCCATTTGAACAATTGTATATAGTATGCAAATATTTTTAGAATTAAAACGTAATAATATTATCATAGTTAATTTATAGTAGATATCCCTATAAAATGTGTCATTATAGTGAAATCGCCATCATACCACAATAGATAAACATTAATTATATTATCAAAACTTTTAAAACTATACAATAATAATATTGTACGACGATTGTTCTTGTGATAATATTTTATAATCAACATATTTTATATTCATCCGTTCGTAAAACGATCAACGGGAAAATATTCCTCAAAGCTTAGAACATTGTACCGTAAATGTACACCGAAACTCTGCATTTACTAATCATAAATGTACGACAAGACGCGCTGCTTACGCGTGTATGCGTCGAATAAACAAATAGTTCAAGAAGACAACAATTTACCACTGTTCCAAAATACACAACTTACAGTCTACGCGTCAAACACGATTTGATATAAAGACGAAGGGTAAAGCTAGAGTGGAGGGCGAATGCCATATGTTTTTGGAAAAAGTTAAGACTTCAATACGTCTTTCTGGAAGGCTAAAAAAAGTTTAAAACCCTAACACGCTTTGCAAATGTAATCGAAAGTCGAAACTCACAGTAATACGCAGATTGATCGATAGCACTACGACTATGTACTTTCGATAATGCGGATTGAATTTTGTCAACAGCATATATTTTTCTTCACTTACATGTGTGGTTTCGTATCAAGTTTAGGCACCGCATCATTCAAAAATTCTAGAGTTTACAAGTAAGAAAAAAAATCAGTAACAAGTAAATTTAATACACAACAAAATCATAAGAAATGAATTTTAAACCTATCTCACTCAGAAAAAAAAAATCAGTTTAAATGAAAATTAGAAGACGAATTCGCCTTAAAATTTAGAATATAAGTTTCAAATTGAATTCTTTCTTTGCAAACTTCATAATGTATCAAAATCAACGTTTTCAATAAGCTTATAAAAATACATTTATTCCTACAAATTTTCAGCAAAATATTAAGTTCTCGAGCGGGGGCTTTAACCATTACGTCGAACAATCGATTTTAATACATAAGATTACATTACGTTCCTCAATTAGAGTGAAAATATTTAATTTTCCGTTTGTTTATCATGTGTTTTATATTGGGTCTAGTCATAATCATATATACATATAACGAACGACCGATGTGAAGGAGAAGTATTATTAGTGGCCATTTAAACATTTAATTGATAAAAGTATTCTATCGTCTTAAAATGACGTATTACGTATTATTATTATTGAGAATGAAAGCGGAAGAGCGAGCTAAGTATTTCCGATTGGCCAATAATTGACCAATAATAAATTATTTATCAAACGGAAAACCCAATAACTTCGTCTACAAATTCCGATAAGATAATAAATCAATATCTAGGTGGTAAAATACAAACGGTTTACGGCACACAATATCCACTCACAACCAAAATAGAAAGGAAATATAACCTTAAATATGTACCACACGTCATTTACAAAAAAATCTTTTGACTGGAATGTGTCCAAACACGGTAACCAATGCAGAGAAAATAATTCAAATAACTAATACTAAAATAAAAACAATATTTAAATTTTAAGTCACCGTAGTTCATAAATCTAAAATACAATCAAACAATGATTAAACCATAAAATAATTTTGTACTATTTACAATTGCATAGATAACTCACGAATGATCACATGGTCTTTAATGAGAATTTTCAGTTGCTCGTGCGGTCCACAAATCCCTCTTGTTAAATATAGCGGTCGACCCGTAAGATAAATAATGCAAAGTGCAACATTTGAAGGTGGATATGTGAACATTTCACGTGTTTACAATACATTTGCGTAGTATTATAGTTGGGCTGTATTACGTTCAAAACGTTAATTATCAATTTAAGCCACAAGTGTGTTCGAATTTCATTAGAGACTTTGATTAAACTTGAAAGTTCTCGTTTGTGATATCCTCTTAAGACACATTGTGGTTATTTGACAGGCAAATACTGTGTGTATTATATGTCATAAACTGTCAGATTTCAATCTTCAGAAAGTCACGTGTGATTATATAGTAAATACTCATTTGGTCTCGCACGGTAAGAAATTACCTTGTTTTGAAACAATTAATTTTTCTATGACCTTTTAGACATTTTTTTGAAATTATTATTTAACTACAACCTAAAATTAAATATTAACATCAAAAGAGTTCAAAACTTTAAAAGTTTTGAAAGTTTTCGAAAGTTCAAAGTTAAATTTTTGCTAAAGGTAAATTCCAAGTTATATAAAAGCTAGTATATTACTTCAATAAAAATTTAAGCAATATACAAATATACAAAACAAAATAATCATTGGAATGATCTTAATAAAGTCTAAAAAAATACGAACTAAATATATACATGAAATTATTATTCTCATTCACTATTTTTATTTAATTTATTTTGTGTTAAAGTTCAGTAGTTGTATTTGTATATATATCGGCACTTTTAAAATTCATTCTTCTGAATAAATTATTACATTGTTCGTATTTCTGTGAATGAAAGCTGAAAAATGTTGATGTCAGATTTTATTAAAATAAGATATAATTATTATATCTCGAAGGAACGTGTATTATGTACCTAAAAATAAAACTGTATTATATTGAAAGTAAATTTAATATAATTTTTCTTTATTTTTACTTGGATTGTACTCAATGAAATCCTGTGGTTTTTAATTAACATGTGCTTCTTCTATAAAATGCGTAGGCACTTAAATTTCCACTTTAAGTGCTACGTGTATCTGAATTTTTACCACGTACAAAAACTATAAACGTTTCGTGAGGAAGTAACGAAGTTAATTTGAAACCCTATTGCCGTAATAATATGATGAACGTAATAATTTAAAAAAAAATGATTTGATACAACGCTCTCCAGTTTCCACGATGATTTAGTCAAAATTTCCAGAAAAGTGAAATAAAAAAATATATATTGAATTTTATGAAAATAAAAATAGATGTATACTTATACTCTGCATCATCATATTATTATAATGGTATAGCGAGTATAATAAAATAAAACCTTTTTTTTCACTTTTGTGTCAACAATACTGCACGTGTAGCATAATAATACAGTGTTAAATAACTGCATTAAATCCCTTCGAGTCTTGACTAAAAATTTTATTTTTATCATCTTTGTCCGCACTGATATTAAATTATAATTCTAAATAATACGACTTAACGCGATGCTAGTTTAAAAAAAAATGAATACTTTATTTTATTTTGTTTCAAAAGTTTTGTAGTTTTTTATGATACAACATTATTTATGTATTATAAATCTTCATTATATTCGTTACAAGTTTGAAATGTAATAATTTTAGTGTATCATAACAGCGCGCATAGTTTATAACGAAGAAAACTTGAACGAAATGCCTATAAAACACTTGTCGTGGTTGTTGGGTTTCATCAACATGATAAAAGTATATAATATATATAATACAACGTCAAGCTTATGCCACGTGTGGTATGTAATATGAATAGTTTGACGACGCTCAAAATAATATCTTTTGTCATGCCATGTACGTTCTCGGGTATCTAAAGGCGATTCACCAAATATGATCACCTCCCATTTTCCCTTCAAAATGTAATAAGCAATTCTGTATTTAGAGATCTTAAATATATTACAGGACCATCAAGTCAATTATTTAGATATTTTTGTCTTTTTAAATTGTTTAGCAGATGAATTTTTTTGAAACTATTTACGTATCGAAATCAAAATTCAAACATGCAGTTTCTTAATTGTTAGTATAGTAAATTATTCCTTACTCGCTATATAAAGTATACAACACTTAAACATTTTACGTATCAGCCAGTATCGGGTAATTCGAATATACGATTAAAGGAAAAACTAAGGTCAGCATGGTTAATGAAACTATTTTTTACCAACTTATTTAAAAAGTGCAATATGCAACTGCCGTCAGCGACGAAACAGTGCAGTCGAACAACCGACTTGGCTGTAAAGTTATACGAAGATCTTCAGACATTTGCCTCGGCGGTTAATACGCAATAATGAGTGTGATATCGAATACACCTCTTGGCGGGATTTTTTTTTCTCGTTTCCCGCCATTCGAACTCAACCGCCACGCCTCGCCACTCGTATTGATTTTAAGGACCCACAATGTCGGAATACCTCTATATATATATTATTATTATATATAAGTGCTCACACACCTATCTGTGCCCCGTCCCTAGATAAAATAACGCGCGCTTTTCGTGTAGTGAAAATAAAAACTCGCCTATTGTTATATACTTGTATGGGCACGTTATATACTTCGCGGGCGTCACGCCATCAGTTTTCCAACGGCGTCCAATTGACAGCACTCAATTTTTCTACGCCGCCGCGCGCCATTCATCTCACTCAACTACGGCCAACGGTGACGAGACGACCGACGCGAATGTCGCTGGAAAGCAAACAAACGGGTGGTAATAAAATATAACAATATGAGCAAGGTTAATAATATGCACACACCAACACATAATACGAATTTAAAACTGATTCGGTCAAAAAAAAAAAAAAAAACAGAATTTTAAGTAAGAAAAACAATAACTGATTATTATTGAATATATAATATATTATATACTATTTTCCTTTCTTTCCGTTTTACAGACTGCCATAAGAAACATAGTAGGAAAAATATATGGTTAAAGTATAGTACGCTGAACCGACCAATATAAAGACTGAACACCTAAATATTATACACATTGTGTTTTATTTATTTTATAATTATTACTGTTGTCAAATATAGTTAATCAATTAATTTAAACAAACAACTTTTATCACTGACTTATATTATATTATTAGTATCTGATAAATTATTAATATAAGATAACAATAGGAATACCGAATATTAATTAGCTGTTTAATGGTACTCACCTAGGTGTATTATTGGATGGAATTCAGTCACAAGTCTAAACTTAAAATTGAACTGTACTTATATAATTCCTAATGATTCGATACCACATCAGTTGGTTAATTTATATCAAAAAACATTTGTTATTTATTGTTCCCATATCTATAAATATTTTAGAAAATATTTTTATTTACATTTTGAATTCCTCACAAAAACAACCACATTTTTATCATTATAATTTGTTGATGTTTTCACTTTTTTGAACGACAACATACATTTTTCATTTTCATTATCAAAACAGAAACTTTAATATTTTTGGAAATAATTATGTTTTTCTGTTAACAGAAATATGTTCTGAAAACAAGTCACACCGAATCAGGGCTATAGTGTTTCAAACAAATCAATTAAACTATTGTTTAAAGTTTTAAAAACAATTACAAATCTTGTTTTAATCAACTGTTGTATAGACGTTTTAAAATGTTTGAGCTATAAATAAAACACGAACTTGATTATTTGTATCTTTTTTATCGTTATTTCACGCTATAATCTTATACCAATATACATACTTTATTATGTATGGTATGAAAGATTTATAATTATACCATTTAACACGATTAAGATAATTTTTTTTGGTGACTTTGATTCTAGTGTAAACTACAATCTTCAAATAATTATATTTTATTTAAAAATTTAATCTGTTATTAATTTTGTCACTTGTTATGTACCTAATAATAACAAACCTATATGAGTTTATTCATTATGGCTATTGACTGTTTTAAAATTTACAACAGCTTACTTCAATATTTTTATACGAGACAAATGAAAATTCACTATATTTGTAAAAAAAAATTAACTTATGTTCCTACTGCTTATTATCTTCTTATGTTTTATAACTATGATATTAGTTACAAAATAATATGTACGGTACCTATTACTTAATACTTATACTGTTATACCCATAACATTATTTTGTTTTGTTTTTTGCAACCTAGTTCTAAATAACCTTTTTGATCATACCTATGTAATAATTTTTAGGTATATCCAGTTCGGTAATACCACTTAATCTATGAAGCTCAAAATTTCTCGTGGTTCGATAATTCAATTCGGCATTAAGTCTCATATATTTTGTGTTGATAAAGAACATTAATGAATCCAAGCTTTTTTTCTATAAAGTTTATTCTAAAATCAATATCATCATTTACGTTTTGTCATGTTCCGTCTCGTTTTTTTAAATAGTTATTTATCATACTATAATGTGCTTCGAATTAATTCTTAATTACGATTCTGTGGTTTACAAAAATATAAACGCAACACTATGTAAAACTACACGTAATTATTCACTATTATTTCATTTTATATTGAATTAATAGTTTAATATTCAACTGAGTGTAATTTTAAACAAATATTAGATTTTGACCAACACCGCGATAATACATGTTTGTGTTGCGGAAAAAAAAACTATATTGCAATTAAAGTGTATACTAATGACGGATTACAGTACCTATTTAAATGTTATATGACTACAATTGAAAATTTATTTATTTTAATAAGCATTTATTAATCGGATTCGTTAATATCAACGGGTAAATATTAAATGTTTTTGTTAGGTGTTACAATAAATAACGTCTTATTATGATTAAAACACTAGTTATAATTGATTTATATGAGTATTAATTATTATTTATTATAATAAAATAATATTATGTACAGAGTCAATAAAAATTCAATCGAATTATAAACGCGTTACAGTTTTCAACTCTCTCCGTCACCAATCCAAAGCTTCTTACGTATGTATTGCTGATTTCGATAATATCTTAATATTTAATAATTCCATTAAAAAATCATAAGGTATCCAAATTTAATTCAGAACTTATTATATTCTTTCTTTACCTTTTTACTTTGGTATTTCATAAAAAATACATTTAATTATCTATTAATAGTTCTACTTTATTGAATATAATTAGATGTGTTTTATCTAAAGTCATTACTCACAGAATATAATGTAATTTATTTATCTGTACATTGTTGACTACAGTTTATATTAATTTATTTTATTTTTATTTAAAACTATATACTTATATATTAAATCTTTAAGATTAATGGTTTTGACCATGTGTTTTTAAAATTTAAAAATATTATTATATATTAAATAGGTGGTGATATCGATTATCAACTAATATTTATTATAGTGAAACTAAAAGGCATATATTTATCAAATTTCAGAAAATCGTGTATAATTTAACTTTAACATTACATAATATATCCCTAAAAAATATATATTATTCTATACATGTGTACCTACACGTGTGCTTGCTAAGTTTATAAAATTAAGGTGGAAATATAAGCAGATGAGTAAGCGAAAAAATGTAATAGATACTAACAGTAAAAAATTACGTTTTCTTTTTTTATAAAACACAAGTATGAAGTATTATATTATTTTCATCGCTATACATTTTTTTTATGTTTCAACTATTTTATAATAGTACCTATCGTCAAACATACTTTAAAGTTCAGTTGCATAACAATTAATTGACTAATGTAATAAAACAATATTTTGGACGAAGCAGAGACCATCAATTTACCATTGAATTATCGAATGTTTTATAATTTTTTATGTGATCCGACAACAATATTAGCAGAAGTTCTCAAATTGTTGTTAGTAAGACCTCATAGTGGTACATAAAATAAGTACATTTTTGTTTTATATATAAAATCTATGGGCAATGGGTGATTACAACACACATTATTATATTATGGTAAGGTTTAATATGAAAAATGTTAAATCAATTTTAGTCTCGTGATTGAATATGATATGTTCGTGGTGGTCATGTTTAAAAAAAATACTGTAATACCTCACATCCTATATATATATATATATATATATATATAACTTATTTCTATTTATTAAAACTATTGATGATCTTTTGGATTTTCTTCATCGACATATTGTTATCTATAAAGTGTGTTAACATTAATTCTTTTAGAAATTCGCAAAATTTAATAATTTAAAATTGAAACCTAAAGTACGTGACGTACTAAAAGCATATTAAACACTTAACAATGTCTTGAAACATATTTGACAATAGAATATGTTTTACTTTAAGGTATGCAATATGTAACACAATTTTATAACATAATATTATATACGAGTGTCGAGTATAATAAATATATGATATTAAAATGTTATTTTTTCAATATTTTGAAAAAAACATAATTTTTTTTTTTGTTTTGATAAGAAATATGTTTGACATTAATACTATGATAAACAAACGGACAAACATTGTACCATTCCCATACAGTCTTCGAACACTTAAACTTTGGTTCAGTGTGTGAGTGTGTGTACAAGGGCGGCGGAGGGGTCTACCCTAACAATCAATCGATTATACGTATAATGGTAGGTACTTAATTTATTTAGTTGTAGTGCCTATCTCGGGACCAGGTCACGGTGTCGACCGAGGTCATAACGTGGGCCGGAGAGTGAGTGGATTGTTTCATTATCTTCCCGAGCAGTCGGTTATTTGCGATAATATTATTATTATCATTGCCTACAATTTGCCCGACCGTCCTCGTATGAACCGACTCATTTCCGTTTTCATAAAGCACCGTCGACGATTTATTGTGTGACACATACCAGCAATGTAATCACATTGTAATCATACATTTTTAACGTCCAAAAAACCAAGCATGTGTTGAATTATTGTAGGTATAGATATTACGTGGGAATTTACCTACGTCCAATAGTGGTAATTTAGTATGTTTTTTCCAAATGATTACAATGTCGTAACTCGTATCGCCGACAACTACACGACTATGTACTTATAATACAACATTTAATTGCACGCACTATGATTACATATTATGATTGAGGCGGGTCATGAGAGTTGTACTAGACGTAAAACGATTGTTGTTTATACATTTACCTACTCTTACGATAAGTTTATCATGGTAACCGTGATGTCCTATATGTATGTATAGTAGTGCAATGTTGTTGTTAATTAACCTTAGGCATTCGTTCTTCGTCATCGCGTGCCGGACTTCGATAATTTTCTTCCGAACGTTTTTATTTTTTATTTTTAGTTTTGACGAACCCCTGATTTTGTGTGTAGTATATTATCAGCATAAAATCAAGACGTATAATGATGATGCTGTAACTTATCGTAGAACGACTTAACGAATTTGGTATTTCACTGTTAAAATATTTAATTCGTGCGGCAAAAAACAAAAATGATAACTATTCAGAAAACAATTGAACAAAACCCGCGTAGTATGAAATTACTAACACAGAAAGTTAACGGAAGAACGATTCTATTAACGAACGGTATGTTAAGTGATAAAGACAAAAAAAAATCCGTACGCTTTATATAATATTTTATGAAATGCATTTCCATGCAGAAAACGATTTATGCGTTCGACATATCGGTGCACTCCGGTTTTCATATGTAATTGGTATATTCTATTATTCGATATAATGTGTATACGTGTTTATTATTTTACAACAATACTTCGTTCACATTACACTGAGTATCTCTATTTCCGTGCAATGGGAATTATAACTATAATTAATTATTACTATCCCAATGATTGAAATACGCTGCAAATATTGACACATGCGTTTATATATTTGTAGTGACATGCAAAGATATATTATTCAATCCTGCGTTGAAAATCTACTTGATAATTACATATCAAAGTGCATATTTTTAGTTATGTACAACCAAATTCATACTCGTAAAATCAATGACGAAGGCATAATTTTATTCAACAACTCAAAACCTATCGGACATCATAACAAATAAATTGTGTGCATTATCGAAATTTTTTAAAATACAATAAATCAATTTTGTTTGCGTCGTTAAAGTATATACATAAAACCACACAAGAGTTCAAAACGTATTCTATACTACTTGGTGCAGAGTATGCATTTAGGTGGTGTATTTGAACTACATTAAATTGTGAATTGGTGGGTGAGTTTTGGGTAAGTAAGCAAGTAAAAATATTTTACCAAGTTAGTTAATACTATTATTATAGTAAGTATAAAGTAAGTATTATGGACTAAAATAGTTACCAGTTACGCATTATCTAGGTAAACAAAGTATCTAACTTTATGTTTGGTATACTTTATTTTAATTAAAACTATAAAATATTTCAAAATGTTTTCATATTTATGTGTTACATTTTATAAATAATATAATAATAATAATAAATAGTAAATTGGTAAGAACTAAAATAATTTTTCATATTCTATAAATGTGTGCAAATAATATGCTATATTTAGTGTATACTAAACAGTGATATTCATTGAAATAAAGATATACGTAATAAAATTAAAAATACAGTTTTTTAACAAAATTCTTCATGAATAAGAGTATGTTCTTGCTTTGCGTGGTTTTTTTTTTTACATTTTTTCTTAATTTTGTAAATAATGAGTTAGGATTTTGTTAAAATTGAGCCTCCTTTTTTTTTTTTAACTGAATTTGGCACCACTAGTCACCAACATCATAAATTCCCAAAAAAGTAAATGTGTGGTAATATGACATTATATACTTTTATACCCTGCACAGCAACACTGTGCATTAACAGTATTTTATTAGCTTATCTTATCTTAGATCATATTTATCGCAATTAGTCTTCCACGATCAAATATTATAAAAACACAGAATAAGCAAGTAGTATAAAATAAAAATAGTAGTAATAAAAAAAAATACCCACAATTTTTATGTATCAATAAAAATATATTTTAATCCTTTAATTATTGTATATAATAATAAAAACTTTTATTACAATTATTTACTAAGTAAACCATATATTACCTTTGTTCACGCTAAAAATTAGGGCACAATATTTGCTTTTTAAATCATCTAAAACCATGCAAAGATCCCAATAAACAATCTAAACAGATATTATCTAAGAATAATAAATTTCCTCAACGGACAAAACGACCAGAATATTACACTCGTTAGGCTCAACGTGTAAAATCGTTTTGAGTGATAATTCGTAGCCTTAATCCACCAAACTCACTGTAAAGAAATAAAATCAGCTATAGAAAACTTTATTTAATCAATAATAAAAGTTTTAGATGACTTCAACGACAAACAAAAATTGATCTTCGTTAATAATGGTGGAAGAGTGAAGTCGAAAACGTCTAAACCATTCACAATAAAACATCCATTCTCTATACCAAGATTAAGGTAAGTCAACCATACAAGCACTACAAAATACGAGTGTAATGTAATGTCAACAATGCAAAGATTACAAACAACACCTATATCTACCTATTTTAACTATAATTTACGCTACGTACTTGTAATAAAATCACGAATCAAAAACTTCTTATGCACTATACCAAAATATGTCCAAACTATATGCGCTCTTTGTTAAGGTCATCATTTTGCCAACTGCAGTGGCTGCCAAATCCATTAACAACTTCAAAAACATACAAAATCTATAGCTTAGCCCACACCTAAATTATAAATCCTCCTACAACGCAAATCTGCTCACAGGAAAATCCAGGTCATCCTATTTTACTTCCCAATAACCAAAATAATCCCATACTCACAAATCAAACACCATTTTTGACAATAAATTTAATTCTTCGACTCTTTCCAAATACTAAAACTGACACTAAATCATTCTTATAATAATTATTAACGTATACAGCAGAGCCAAATATTATAATTACTCCAACTATATCTATTCTCACAATAATTATCTCACTCCTACTTCTTCATCAAGTTACTCACGGAATAGTCAAATGTAATAACAAATATGCTTACTATACATATATTAATATAAATATTGTATAGAACATAGGTTATATATTTTGTGAATAATTAATAATCAATAAAATAAATAAAATAGAATTTGATAAATGTTATTACAGTAAGTTTAAATTATATTAATTTATTATTTGATATAGAAGCAATATAGTCTTATAATTTATTGCATGACAAATTGATTTTCAAAACTATTGATTGCTTTTATTGTTATATAATTAGTAGAAAAAAGAATGGTGAATTTGTTTAACCAACTAAATTAAAAAATGTAAACACGTTTTGTACTCATAAATCTATGCAAAGATATATTATTACTTTCTTTATCTTTACTCAGAAAACATTAGTCCAATATTCACGTTGTACCACATATCTCTATGCAATAAGTTAAATAATCATAAATTGTACAGGCCGTTTTTCAATGACAAGTTCTTGCAGTTTTATTTACCAACTATATTAAAAAATCAAATCAAAATCATGAAAATATTGTAAAACCATGTCATCCGTTGATATAGCGTATTAACATCATTTTGGATATTTGAAATATTTTTAAAATTAAATGCTCCACAATTTTCATTAAATATATCGATAAGAAAATATGTTGCGTAACATAAATAATAAACAAAATGAAAATTTTGATAGAGTCTGCTGAAATTGAAAAAGAAAAACAATATAGGTACGGTTACCTAGAAATTCCTTTGCATCTTTTAGATGTAGAGTATAAGACAAAAAAAATAATAAATACACGAGCCATTATCACAATGTGTTCAATATAATAATATCATGTACGACGATCAAACGAAAATTTAAAATAATTATATTATCATCTTAGGTATCCAGCAGATAATATAAACGTAAATGCACAGTACAGACTACAACCTTACATATTTTAAATCGTACTATTCCTTTGTATCATATATATTTTGACATAACAAAATATTATATATCAGAAACCTTAAAATAAAAAATAAATAATTACAAATTAAAAAAAACAATAACATTTAAAAATTAAATGCAATGACATAAATAAAATTTGATTCATGGGAGTAGTTTTTCTTTTATTATCTTAGTATATAGAACTTTTTTTTATTTAAATTAAATAAAATATCTTCGTATTGAAATGATCATTGCGAAAACATATAAAGAGTGAGATATAGTAGCAGTGGGCTGCAACCTATACGGAAGCACTTATTTTTCGTGCATTAATAAATCATGGCATATGAGAATTGTTTTCGTACAAGAGTCCTGTACATAAATACGTTTTAGATTTTGTAAAAAATGGTGTTTGCGTGCTTACTTTTTGTTTGTGGTTTTAACCATTTTTACAAAAAATATTACTTATTTACTATGTTTATAGGTGGATAATAATAATAATAAGAAGAAGAAGAATAGAGGAGCGTTTAGTATAATATTTGAAAAAAGTTTCCCAAAAAATCGTCACTCATTGGCCATAACTTAAAACCCACTGTAATATAATATATCGGTTGTTGATAATTCATGTTATTAAATTTAAGTAATAAATTGTTTTATTATGTACTCATAAAATTTGGATTTATAAAAGTAATAAAATGTTGCTAATAGAACTAATGAATTTACAATTCGATAGATTTTCGTATTACCATATTTGTCAGAATATCCCAATCATCACTGTGAATATTTTTTTTAATATATAAACTAATAAGTATATATCATGTCACAATCTAGTAAAATATAGCTATATATACTCACATATTTTATTGTATCTAAACTATAAACAAATGATTTATCAATATATGCAGCTTTTCTTCCAGAAGATTTTTTCCTTAGAGATCCGTGTACCTACCTGTAACATTAAGATAAAGAAAAATAATATTCCCTCTAGAGAAAAGTATCCAAAAGAAATACTATTCATGTATTATTTATGTGGTGCCCACAGATCGTACAATAAAAATAAAATTAGAAATTGTTTTAGATACAAATACACATTATGCACGTTGGTTTTTAAAACTGTGACTGAATAATTATAGTAAAAATGTATTTAAATTTTATTATTTCAGTAAAATGCATTAAAATTGTGAATTTGTACCTTGTTAGATAACCATATATGTAACATATACAATATACATACATAGAAATATAGGATACATAGGACGCCAAATGATGTATATTGTTCTAACGTGCAAATCCAATTATTTTTCCAATTACGCAAATATATATTTATTTTGTCAGATCCTTCAAATTGTATATATTGTATTGAATATTCAATCACTCAAGCACAATATAGGTTATATTATAAATTTAAGTTCCAATCATTGATGACTGTATGGTAATTTAAACCATGTTACAGTGTTTTAGAATTTATTACGATTGAAATTAAGTGTTTTTATTATATTTTCACAATAACTTAGTTATATTTTTTTTCAGATACTATATTATACAAACAAATATTATAAGACTCAACATTTAGTAGGATAACAAATTGAACGTAATAATTTGAAAATATTTTAGTAATTTTAGTGAATAAATGAGTTATTATATCCAAGTGTAATGCTATTATTTTTTACTACACGAACGTAATGAATAACATGCAAATTATTACAATTTATATTGCGCGTTCATAAAACCAAAATCATTTGAATACCTTTTTGTTACCTATTTAGAAAAATCATTTATTACCACTATAATAGTTCCAAATTCCAATGATCGTTGTGTAATTTTTTCTTCTGGTTAAACTAATATTATTATGGCAGGGTTTTGTTTGGAATTTAGTAACTAAAAATTTAAATTTATCAAATTCTGTTATTTTTATACTTAAATATTATGTCTACAAAACAATATAATTGTAATCGCATTTGGGACGTAGATAAATTTAATACAATCACGAAAACTATTAAATAAATTTCACAGATGTACAATATTATATTATATGCAATATTAAATTATTATCAATGTACGCTTACACATGGATTAAAAAACACAATATTGTTATAAATATTGTTCTATAATAATCGATTACAATTTAAGTACTGCACACATCATTACTGAAATACGATTATCTAGTGAAGTAAGGTGAGTCGGATCATACGAAATAAACTCTTACAATATATAGACGTTATCGTCGTTAACGTACGGAAACTATTAAATGCATCATCGTCACAATACCCTTAAATATATATAAACTAAATATAATTCTGTCTGTATTCTAAATGAGACTATACAAAACTATAATGTTACTAATATTAGCAGTAATCTCAAGCTGCGCCGGTCCAACTTATTTGTGAGTTATTATAGTTGTTTCCTTTCATGTCGTTAAAAATTGCTTCATTCCTTGGTCTTTCTTCTTATTATATTATCCTTCCTGTCAACCATTTAATGTTGCCAAAATAATTTCACGGTCACCATCATATCTTTCGTCCCATATCCCATTCGCTATTTATTTATTTTTTCATCTACGCTCAAATCGCCCCAATCTATTACCTTTTTTCTTATTCAATTTCAAACCTTAAAGCTTTCGTGTCATTGAACCGTTTCTGAACGTCTCTCTAGAGTTTAATATTATGAAAATCTATACCGATATGCGTAAATAATAATATATTATTATATTATACATTTGTTAAAATATTCCCAATTCCCAAAACTATAAAATATATAATAGGTAATACCTTTTATTCAAAATCTATATTTTAAATTTATTAGAAGACTCGGATAAAAATGATGCACACATAGATTTTTATACACATTACGATTACATTTAATATTATATTTCTATACTCGTATATGTATGTGTGTAATATATATTTAATACAAATTATAAAATAATATTTTATACACATCATATCATATTATCTACTATAATCTCGTGTATTACATATTATATATTTTTATGAATTATAAAGTTATATGAGATGTCGGGGAAACGATTTGAATGGTACAAACGAATCTATAATATACATAACATTTTAATTATAATAGTATAATTGTTGAAATCGTTTTATGGTACACAAAAAAACGTATACATTTAAAACTAAACAAAGATTATTTAGTTTAAGCACAATCATATTCTTCATAATTTAAACTCGATTAAGGAAACGTCCAAAAATAGTGACTTTCACCATTATCATTGCTTATATAGTTGATATCGTTACCACCAGACCAATAATTGGCCTATACGTCTCACCTATGTCCATCTGCTTAACCAAAAAGATCGCCAACCCGTTATCAATGTGAAGTAACATTGGCAATAGAACACTTCGCGCTTCATCGCTTCATATTCAGTGGATAACGACACATCCTAAGCCAACTCACCAACATGTAGAATGCGCTTAGTGAAATGTGAACCAGAAATAGACAAATACTCAATTGATATATTTGAATATTATAACTTTTTTTTACGAATTTAATATTATTATAACTATACATATTACACAGACTGGCTGACCGAGTAACATTGCAATTTGCAGTATTATTTAATACATAGTTAGACTGGATTAAACTAAATAAAATAACAATAGTTATTGAAATATCAAATTTTAAATTTTAAGATTGAATTAATATAATATTTATTCAATTTCAATATATGACCATTAATATTTTTTATAACATACATTAATTAAAACATGCATACATATTATGTAGAATAGGTTTACTTTCATAAGTTCTAATGACATTTATAATATTTTATAATATTCAACAACGTATATAGAATAGATCTATTCAATATGACTAAATAAAACATAATAGTTACTAATATACAACTTTCTAGACTTTTGACGAGGGAAATTATATTGCATTTATTGATTAAACTGAAAATGAAAAGTTACAAATGTACAAAAATGTTAATGATTTAATTTTTAACTTTAAACAATACATCCAAAGCAACACATGAAACCATACTCTGAATGTATCGTTTAAACTATTTATGTCCCTTTTGTTATTTCGTATTGAACGTTTCTTCTTTGAAAAAAAAAAAACTGAATTTACTCTAAATTGTATATTAGATGACATAACTGTTCACTCGCAATGTTCATAACCAAGAAAAAGGGAAACTGATGGTAAATTTCATGAACTAATTAAATTTAATTAAAGATAGAGATGAAACATTAAAAATAAAAAAAAACACTTAACTAAAAGTATTTCAAATGTAAAATTTATAAGTGATAAAATACAAAATCAATTGATAAATATTTTTGGCAAAAATTAAAAAACTATTAGAAATATTTGCTACTTTAACTATGTCTATTTTAACAGCAAAAAGGACATATTTTTATCTACAGCGTGCGGCATATCAAAACATATTTTTGGAACACAACAAACGAAAATCGATTATTAGGTTAATTCTTCTTTCAATTCAAAAACAAATTGACCTTGATTCTGATGAAGTAGTGAGATTGTTCGCTTTAACACCTACAAACTACTAGACAGATAATAAGTCTATAATTGTTTATTTTATTCGGTACTAATATTATTATTATCATAATTCAACTTATTAATAATTAATATTATTGAATATTTAAATAATTGTATGAGTACTTTATACGGTAAAATAATGAATTATAAAGTAAAATAAATACATCTGAAAATAATACATACTTATTAAACCCTCTCCCAGCAAAAATTTGTAGTCATGCCCTTATAAATGTTTTACCGTCATTCGTAATTAATGGATGTTTACAATAGATTGTGTTTGGGTCTGCATCAAACGCATAGTTTCCAGACGCGCGACTGGCGTATTTAACCAGGTAAAACAATAACAAACTTCGCTATCCTTGTCGAGATGTACAAGTCGTAACGAGTTACAAATCACTTTGCCCGTTCAACATGAGTTTGACCGTTGAAACTGTTCTCAGTTAAGTGTAGCCAGAGGCTATAGAATCGTATACCTATAATGGTGGCTAATATAAACAACACACTTTCTGCCGTACACAAATATAATTATATTATGAAACAGTAATTAATAGTAATTCATATATTAACAGAAAACACTTATATTATCTTTAGATTTATTATAATATTTGTTGAAAGTGTTATTTTTAAATTATTGTTTGAATACAATTGTTATTAAAAATAGTACAAGTTGGCATTTTTATATTATTTTCATAAAGATAAATAAAATATTTTTTTTTTTACTTTACTATACCTATGTCATAAAAGAAAAAAAAGAAAAAAATAGTAAAATATAGTTTTTTTTTCAAAAATATTGAATATAAAATAAAAAAAATTTATTTTTTAAGATAACGAATGCTTACTAATAAGAATCAAACTATACAATTATAATTAAATGAAGTTGCATTAACAGTAGATCATAAAAATATTATTATCCAATGAATTCTTTATGAGCATATCCTTATATTATTGTCATGGATACAGTAAATAGTGACATAAATTCTGTTTTAGTAATAATAAATTAAAAGGAAAATCTAGGTTAAAAAATTCTTAATATAATAATATGTATTCTGACATTTTGGAAACAGTTTTTTTTTTTTTTTTAACCCATCACTGTTCACATAATTTTGTACATTAGGTTGAGCGGGATAAACTTTTTCCACAATACGAAATATTTAAAAACTAATACTTTGAATTACTTTTTTGTTTTTAATAACGAGTAATAATTAATGTATAATGATAATTATTTTATTTACCTAGTATAAATTGTATTAAATATCGTTTTATAAATATAGTTTTTTTTTAATTAAAATTTGTATTCGATAAATAAATATCATTATTGAATCATAATGTGATTTTGATAAGCTAATCGAAATTACAATCCCATTTAGTATAATATAATGACGTTAAAAGATATTATGATTATAAATACACTATTAAATTATTTACATCAGTTAGCTGATGGTGGGTTAGTATTAGATAGTTTTAAAATATAGTATAAATATCAAAATAAACATAATGCGAAATTGAGGTAAGTTAAGTTTATTATTGTTATTACCTACCTATCTTCCAAAAATCATAACATAGATAAAACACGTATGAATAAATCTTGTATTTAAGTGTAAATTGTTTTTATCACAATCTACGAAATAGATGTATTAATTAGTAGAGCGATGAACAAGCGTAATATTAAAAATTCTTTCCATTTTTAGAAAACTCGCAAGTAGTTTATTTATTATAAATCATAATATTCAAAAATAATTTTATAATATTTATAAAATTTAAAAATGAAATATTATATTTACTGGGTCACCAAAAACTATTATTATTCCCAGAAAAACTAAAAACTTTATCCGATCTTACTTGATTGATTTGTACTAAGCTGTAATATCTTTTTTGTTTTATTTATTAAAAAATTATGAAAAAAATTAACTAGGTATCTTGAAAATTTAAAAACCTTCATTGAATAAATTATCTAAAAATAATTATTTGTCGTAAAATTGGAATTTTATCTGAGATAGCTGCTGAAAAATCCACATAAAAATTGTGTATTGATTTGTCGTGAAGATATATAGGGTGGTAAGAAACTTTTGGGGCATTATTATGGAGTGGTAATGATGGTGCAAAGACTATTTCCTGTCAAATTGCACTTGTTTTCAATCGGCGTTATAATAGATTCTCGATAACGATAAGAAAGAGAAGAAAACGTGGTGTGATGAATATTTTCGACGTACAAAAACACCGGTCGATGTGGAAATATGGCGTCGCTTTCTGCGACGTTGTAATCGATTCCGACGTAAAAACGTGTTATCCTTCTGCACAAAGTTTGTAAAGTCTGTCGACTCAATCTTCAAAGACGAAAAGACGTAAAAAGGTGATGGACGCCAACACGCAAAACCTAAATGCATGAGATGAAGGGGAATTTTATATTTCCTACACGTAATGAACTTCGAAAAGCATTTTTTTAAGCTAAATAATTTAAATAATTTGTTTTTCCTTTTTTATTGGATTACTTGTATCCACCTCATTCATGTTAAGTTAAATTCAGTCACTGGTCGGAGCTAAACGTTAATTAAACTATTAGTTATAACAATTTAACGAAATTAATTTTCTTTTTAGGTACCTACTCGTTTACACTATTTTCACTGATGTATGTACAAACACAACATGGACTATTATATATAGGTATATATATATTATATTGTATAATTTAAAACAATAATATTTAATGTATATATTATAAGAAACGTGACTAGAAAGAAAAAATAGTTGGGTTCTTAAAATGTTTTTAAGAATAAGATACATCGATAGGAGAGATTAATGACATTTTATACTGTAAATTACTTAACTACACTCAAGTATATACCAATAGTTACCTTAATTATTAGATAATTTATAAACACCAAATTTATCCATCTGGAGGCTTATATATATCGAGTTTTTCCTACAGTTATCATTATCATTATAATCAAATATTATAATTAATAGTCTAGTAAAAATATGCAATACATTTATTATTAAAGTACTTATTGGCATAAAATAAAACATAATTATCACAAAACTCAACGATTTTAATCAATTTAAGAATCATGCTAACATAATATTACAATAAATCGTTAGCGAAACATAGTTTTATGAGTTAAGTATAGTTAATATAACCCGTTATTCCAGAAAATATTCTATTTATTTTCAAGTATGGTAATTTTTCAAAAACTTAGAAACAATAAGTTGGAAAATATAGAAGTTTGTAAAAATTAGTTTCAATAGTTAAGTAAATCCATAATACACTAAAAATAATGTACGTAGAAGATTAACAAAGCAAAATCAAGAAAGCAGATAATAATTCAATGTAATAATAAAAAAGATATATAATATTTTATACAGTATAATAAAAATAATAGTAAAAAAAAAAGAATATAATTTGTCTGCGTAATCGTATTTGAGTCAACAACATTTTCTTTTTAACTAAATAAAGTTTCATATAAATTATAAAATATAATTTTTTTTTTTTTTTTTAGTTCTTTACATAAAAAACAACATTGATATATTTGAGTTAAAGATTCACAGTAGATTATACTAATATAGATTATCTAAAACATAACAATAAAATCATATTAAAAATGATTGTCAACTATCAATAAGGAAACATAATATTACTTTATATTATTAGTTTTCTAATACTAAAAGAAATCATTTTTGTAATAGGTATTATAATACGTAATTTATTACTTTTTGCATTATATAATTATTTTTGATTTTAGAGTATAAAATAAGTAATAAAAACCATATATGATTTTTCGCTAATCATCTTTTAAGATTAAATATTCTAGACTTAATTATATTATAAATTCGTTTGATGGAGCCCATTGCTCAATCATCCATAACAAAAAAAATATCGTTCGTTTTAATTAAAAAATGTATGTTAAATAATTTATGGTAGTTAATAATGGTTTTTTTTCCAATTTTCATAACCATAAATATAAAAATAATGATTTTTTTTATCTCAGACTACCTAGTACCTATATTTCATGTTTTTGTCATAAAATTGACTTTCGAATTTAAAAACTCTTTAATGATTTCGATAAACAATGAAAGGTAGTAAAATTGTTTATAACAAACTCGTGAATAGTCAAAAAATCAGCTACCTAGTCAAATTATTATAGCTGGTTAATAGGTACTTGAAAATAATCGTACAAACTAAAAATTAAATAAATTAATCAATAAAATAATAGTTAATTAGATTTTAACTTATCATTATTGGAATAAGTAAAATATTTTTATTTAAACATTTATATAATATTACGAAAATATTTTAAATTGTATAACTATTTTTAGAATTACATTTTTGTACACATATATATATATGTAGATCATTTTGCGGTAGACTACGGATAATCAAGAGTACACTGTATTTCTTTTGTATAATTAAATGAAAAAAGTATACATTTTTATAGTAAGTTATCATCAATTGTCTAAGTGTTACGATATTTTGAATGACAACATATATTTTTAATTTCAAATTACACAGTAAAACATTATTCGAAGTATTTAAATTTCTATTAATATAATTTCGAAAAAGTAGCTTATTAGTAATACCTTAAAAGTATTTTAAGTTTATGCGAGTGCAGTTGGAAAACCATATTTTACAACATTCGATGGTACCACTTCAATCTATCACATTAGAACTTTTAATATTTAAACCTCATATAATGATTGTCCGAAAAAATCGATTTTTATTGATCGAATATCTCAAAAATATATATATTCTGCTTTATTTTATTTAAGGAATTATAAATGCCTATTTTTATTAAAAATGTATAATGATAAAAAGATTAAAAGACAAATTATATTAAAAAAATATTGTTTATTTACCGATTTAAAATTATATTTGCAAAAATATTAATAGATTTTAAAATAATGAATTACTCGGTGATAACAGATACTATGATACATTTTTTAAGTTTTAAATACAGACCGACTATAATACTGAATAGGGTACTCAAAAATCAGGTCACAATGAACCATTTTTCAAAAAGAGATAATTGGACCATTAAAATTATAAAGTTATATCAGGCAAACCCGGTGATTAGATCACTATTTTAAAGAATATTGGAACATTAAAAGCTAGAAAACGAACTTTAAATCAAGATAATTATTTTTAATGATAAAAAAAAAATACGAAGAAGGAGATTTTTAGATTTGAATTTTTAAATTATGTATTACATTTTTTTTTTTTTTGAAAAAAATAAAACCAAGTAATAATTATTATTTGACTAATCTTATGTATCTAGTTGTATATTGTATATTTATTAAAAATAATGTAAAATTAATACATTTTTTTTTTTTTTTTATTTTTTAAATGTAATCTACAATCTATACCACTTTGGCACAATAAGTAGATGTGAAACAGATTAGTTATATACAAATTATTAAAATAAAAAATGCATCATATTCTTAATAATATTTATATATAATACGTGAAATTTTTGGGGAAAGCAGCCACCCATTAGTAACACTTTCATTTGGAATTTAATTTTTTAATTTATATATTTAAAGTTTTTTTTTTTTTTTTTTTTAATTAATATTGAGATTAGGTGACAAAAGATCACGACACCATTTCCGTTTTAACCAAAATTAATACATGATAAATTATTTTCGTTTATTTTTGTTACACATTTGTGACCCAATCACCGTTAATCAAATGTTGTATACGAAATAGATAGATAAAATGGGACCCAATTGCCGACAATCTGCTCAATATTATTTAAATATAGGATTGTACTAAATAATCATTAAGAAAGGTAGGTAAGTGCATATCTTTTTGAGTCGTATTTTTTTATTTATCGTACGTAAGCCGAATACAATTGTACCACAGATCCCTCCAACTACCAATGGTATTCGTTCTTCAGATACAAACATGCAGAAACAAATGGTAAACAAACAAGGAAGAATGAAAAGGATATATTCCTCGGTGACCTTTTTTTTAATCTATATTTCCAATAATATACATTATAATATCCACACATAAAAAAAATGAAAATACAAATCGCCCTTAACAAAATCATAACCACGATATTCAGGCGCATAACTTTCTCTTAAATTCTTTAGAGTAGAAGCACAATAAATACAAACTATGTCAAACAAATTGTCCATAATATTGGTTCGAATATAATAAAAATTATAATTACATTTTATTAGTTTTATTAATATTTCACGTAGGCATGAAAAAAATTAAACTGTAGGTACTCAGTATATTGTATCTAAGTATTTATTTTCAGCAAAATGTATTACAGCGGGAAAAATAATTAACGGAAACGTTACTTTTGTATCATAATAATTGAATGTCAACCGAAAATAAATTAATTATACAAATTCATAAAAAGGTGCAATAACGCGTTGAAGTTATTTTTACCTCAGCGTTTTTTACTACCTTTAATTTGATTAAACTCGCACCCCTCATAATTAGTTATATGTTTAATAACAATGTAATAAAATTGTTGAATTTAATATTCGTTTTGTAGACATTAAAAATAAAATGTATTGATTGCCTACTAAAAAGTTTATTTTACCAGACAAACTTAGAGAATATATATTGGTATAAACTATAAGAATATAAAATATAAAATCGTATTCGGTTAAACATTTTATTTTTATCTAACAAAAAAAAAAATATTATTATTCTTATGATATTTACCTACTTATCATAGATCAATATTATATTATTATATAAGTATAAAATAATTGAAAATCGGAAGTATATTAAAATTATAAGCGTTATAAAGTATTCAGTTTAATTAATTTTAAATGCATTAAATTCTCTATAAAATATTTTATAATAATGATAAAATAATAACCTTAGAGAATTAAACATTGCTTTCCAATTATTTATCAGTTATCACTAATCTAAAGACAAGTTAATGACAAAATTTTAATATGTTTTTAAAATTATTATTCTGACTTATTTTATGTATACTCTGATAATAACTTACATAATATCTTTTTATACACAGAAATCGATTAAGATTTTAATTAATTAATCAAGCAGGCATAGAGTTTTTAATGCAATTCGTTACTAAAAAGGTATGTACGGTGAGAAAGAGAATATATTCTGAAAAAATATCATCAACATTCATTGAGAAAAATGATAAATATTTTGAGTTCGATATCCTAATTTTAAATATTTTCACGCAAATCTATCGATTAAGTAAAAGTTCTTTGTAAAATTTTTACAACATGTATTCAGTTTGGTCTTACTTTATGTACCTATCTTTGTTATAATTTATAACACAATTATCATAAGAGTAGAGCTCAGATTTCTATGCAAAGTGCATATTTTTTTTAGTTGATCTTAGATAATAATTTCCGTGTACATAATTCGTTTCATGTAAAGGTTGCTTCAAAGCTGAAACTTTTATTTAATTTTTTTAACGCATATTTGTTCAGTATACAAATATACAATACAATTTTAGCATATTGAAAATTCAAAATATTATCTAATAATAAATTATTTTCTTGCTATTTAAGTTGTTTTCGTTTAATAAGTTTATCGTGTTTTTTTATAAACATTGTCAATATTTTGATTTAAATTATTTTATATAATTAAAGATAAGTCATGTTTGTGGTAAAATGAATTTTTTAAGGCCATTTTTGATTGTTTTTTAAAGCATATTTGTTTAATTTGAAGGTCATTTAAATCCGTGCCCTAGTTAGCATACTAGGAAAACTGTATTTAAAATATCTAAATTATTAAATTTCATCAACGCTTATAACGCACTAAGTAAAGTTTTAATGGTTTTCTTTTAGATTTAACGTTGTTGAGATCAAATTTGCTCGGATCACTCGATCTACATACACAAATATGAATATCAAAGGACAGGATTTTAATTGCTTTTTTACAATACGGTTTTATTTATTTATTTTGCGTTAAAATCTAAAAAAACATTTCTTTAGTTTATTTCTCTCCTCTGCTATTTGCATTGTTTGTAAAACGACGGTCTGTAAATTTCTTTTGACATAACGCCAGTAAAGATGCTAATTTCCGGTTGCGATCGTAGATTGCGTTTTGAGTCTGGCTAATTTACAAATATTTTGGCAGTCGCATTTTTTATACGTAGCACTTTGATGTCGAATAACGAATTAGCGTTTCTCCCGTCCGTACGGTTTTATTTCATTATTTAAATTTAAATATTCATCTTGGTATACAACGTATTACATAACAAAAAGCGACAAATTACTTTCGTTAGACAGTGTTTTAAAAAACCGACCATAATAAACACAAACACGATTGCTATTGTACGATATAACATTTTTTTTTATCATTTAACAGTACGAAAAATACATTATTATCCATTTTTGTTGTACCGTGTTAGGTACAATAAATATTAAGTATGTAGGATAGTTGCGTATATGTATTATTTTTCATTTTTAATAACATTTATATTGCTCATACTAAAAGTTGAACTAGTTAAGCTTAGACTCACAGTCATCATGTCAACAAAGCGCAAATTTCAGTGTAAATTTGTTTTTTTTCTGAATATCCAAATATAATAATTTCCAAGCACAAAGCTCGTGTCAAAGATCAAAGAATTTAAAAATAAAACATTGCATTTATTTTTATTTTTATTTATTTATTTTTTTTAAATACATTTTATAAGAATATAATACAAAATGTAATAACAATTAACGTAAAATAAATTATCTT
Source organism: Aphis gossypii (assembly GCF_020184175.1). Taxonomy (NCBI): domain Eukaryota; kingdom Metazoa; phylum Arthropoda; class Insecta; order Hemiptera; family Aphididae; genus Aphis; species Aphis gossypii. Next base: position 5,134,906 of record NC_065531.1, on the reverse strand, counting down.
ACAAAAAAAATTATAATAATAAATACCTATTATTTATTTTGCTTTATCATATTATTTTATATACGTATTACCTAATATGTACCAGACAAAACCAACGACGTCTACACAACGACCTGACAAACTGAATGTTCGTCACATGCAGTCAAATACATATACAAGTGTATGCATATTATAGATAGTTCGTTATATTTACCACTTTTATTGATCATGAAACCGTTAAATTAAAAATAAATTTTTTTAATCATTTTTATTTAATAATTAAAAACATCATTTTAAGTTTTAAAATACGCATTATTAGTGCTTTAAATCGAATTTTTATTTAAAGACATTTAAATTCGTTCCATACACATCAAGGAACAGTATAATTACTCGTTTTTATATTCGTAACACGTTTTTCATTTAGTTTGCTATATATGTATTGATATCTTGAGCTCAACAGCATACAATTTTAACCTTAATCACGTCAAATATACAGTATAATAATATTTTTTGTTTATCTCAAAAAAAGAAAAATCTATCAATTATTTTCAGTTCTAAAAGACTACCCTACCTATATATATTTTTTTACACAAATTTAATTTGTAAAGCAAATACTTTGAGGTTATTGTTTTATTTTTTCTCGAGAAATGTAGTTTGTGCTTAATTCAAATTATATAGTAGGTAGACCATGTACAATACCTGATTTTTTCAAAAGCAACCAAAACAATTGTTAACTAATGGAAATAATGGAATAAACCAATTACCACATGCACAAAATAATATTATATTATTACATTAAACATATTATTATCATATAATTTACTGAAATATATTATATATTATATATTTATTAGTCAATACCTTATCATTTTGGAAGGTTAGGGTGTTTCTAGTGCAATACTAACCACTTCTCTAAGAAAAAAAAAATATTATTTATTGAAATATATACATATTATTCTAACATGTTTTAAATTTCGATCAATTATAATTTGTGATACAAGTAAAGTGATCTTTACAATCACTGTCGGTATGAATAATATTTAAGAACTAAAGTACCAACTGTTTCTGTTCTATCTTTAAATATATGAATATAAAATATATCAAACGATAATAATATGATATAAACAATTGTTATACTAAGTGTATACGCTTAATGTGGCTAGACATAAATCAATTGATTAAAAAGTTTTCTCGCGTAAAATGGTTAACAGAACCTATAATGCTTTACAGACACTTTTTTCTAGCCTTATAACTTAATTAAATTAGTATACTTATCTTTAAATATTGTTTACTCTCAGAAACGTATAATTCTCAATTAACTTAACATGTTTTAGTAAACAATAATTTTAAATGATTTTGTTAAAAATCAATTCATACGAAAGTAAGAAAAAATTGTATTAAAAATAAATGTTGGTTATTAGTTAATGCACGTAGGTTATCATTATTAAAATAAACTACCATTATATGCGTAATTTTATTTTTATGGACCGTGATTTATTTTGTTGGTTATTTTTGTTTGGTTTCTCTATAAATAACAGACTATTTTATCATTTATATTGTCCTGTAAGTAAATTATTATACTCAATTACATAATATAATAGAAGAAAGTATGTAATAACTGATTAGTCATAAGTATATTTTATGTATTTAAACAGATATTATTAATAACAGTTATAGCTATAGAATGAGCGTAAATTGCTGATAATCACAAGCCGCTATTTCCAAAATAACTTTTAAAAATAAAAAATTATTAAATAATGTAAGGAGGGCTTCTTTGTTAGCAGAGTATCCGCATCGGCTCCAATTTGTCCGTTTTGGCTTCCTTCAGATGCCAATGTTATGGACGTATCGGCTCCCAATTAGCAACATTTTCCTTTCCATTTACAGACTGAGGAATGATACATAAAATAAATAAAATCTAAAAAACATATGGTGTGAATTTAAATGAAACTTTTTTGACAACATTTGCTAATTTGCCCTTGTTTGTACTGATTAATCAATGTCTGAACCAAGTCGCTAATATTTTTCTGATTTTTTGTTTTTTGTATTTTTGCTGCGGAGCTTTAAATACTTAATACTTATATTGTAATATTGTATCTGCTTCAAAATTTCCATAAAATTGAACATTTTTCCTACTGCCAAAAACACGATGAACATTTGACAAAATAGAAGTGCTTTTAAAAGTACCATCAATAAAAATGTGCGTTCGCTCTTTTCTACGAATATAATAATAATAGTGATCATTCAGTATCAGAAATAACTGAAAATATTAAAAATACAATCAACTTTCTATTGCAATTCTTTATCATAATAGGACGCAATACGGCCACTAAACCGACGGAATGGTCAAACACCCAGTGCCGATACGGACTCATTAAAGCCTGCCGGGAGCCGATGCGGTATCATCCTTTGTTAAAGCTTAGTCGAATTATATTATATTATTTAATAAATATATTTGTCTCGTTTTTATGAATATAGTCAGTCTATTATAATATTTCGACCACCTTCTAATGATAATATTATTGATGATGACGCTCTGAACAGCAACAGTGTTACTTACCGGAACGAATCATCGTTTCCTCTTCTAATGGAGTTGACCTCCGAACTAATTAAACCTCGTCTCTCACAATCAGCCAGTCTGCATGAAAGTGAATCGAGTATCATCTAGACAAGTTAATTTAATAAGCATTTACTCCTATGTTTTCATAAATAAGTAACATATTAATTAAAATTTTGAGAACACTTAAAGACCATATTTTCAAATATTTAGATTTTTATATTACTTAAGAAGTGTCCTATGATAATCAAAACTTGTTTGATAATAACTAATTATAATTTCTGTAAACTGTTATAAGCAGGTGGTTTTTTGAAAATAAATTATATCCTAATCAAAATTCTAACGAATAGTTTTTGTTATTAAAATATAATTTACAGTATTACAGTATTATAGTAAGGATAAAAGTTCTTAAAAAATACTTTGAAAAAAATATGAAATACACTTTACAACTTTTATCTAGAATTGATTATACTCATAAATGTTAACAATTCATATAAAATATTGAATTAATTATGGGTAAATATTTAACAAAACTACAAAACAATTTATCTAATTTAATCTGTATATGTAAAAAAATCAAAAAAATACTCTATAATAATTTAAAATATAAATGTATCTTGAAAATTAAATGATGATAATAATAAAAAAAAACAACAAACAATAGGTATGATGTCTCAAAAATGTTGTTTTGTAATAAATTGAAAATAAGTAAATAAAATATTTTTAAAACTCTGTTAGTTGTCAAGATGATGAGTATTTGCTGTTTATAATAATCGTCCGATGTAATCTAATATTTAACTATCAACTCAATTTGATGTATATTCGCTTTAAGTGGCGTTCTGAATCAGACAGATAAACCACATTAATTGATTTCACACTCGGAGAGGCATGAGTAATGAAAATCCATATGTTACAAATTACAATAATGTTATCATCCAACACTGCTGTGAACAATAAGATAACAGCGATAATATGTATAAACATGTTAACTGCAGTGAATTTATGAAATGAATTGAACTTCCCGGAGTTGCAGTTTCCCTGCTATTTTAATTTTATGAAACAGTCTTACCAAATCGAGCACCTAGGTGGAGTTACGGACCAAGAAAAAAGTTAATCCATTTAATATATCCATTAATATTTATATGAAGTCTAAAACACTGACAATTACCTCGACATGATTCATTTTTATTGTATATTATTTATACAATGGCAATAGTACTATATACTATATGTGATCTACAAAAATCATTTGACCCGATATGAGATAAACTATACAAACCTTATTACCTTATTCATTTCATTTTGGAATTCGTCATAAACAGTATACGTTTCTTCGTTAAAACCTTAAAATGCTCATAACTCATTTCAAAATAAAAATATCAATAAAAGCTTCCGTGAAACGACCTAGATAATATTCATACTTTTAAATTTGATAATAGGTAAATTGACTCTAATATTAAAGATAAGTTAGAGAACAACATAAAATGGATTCTGCTTAACGCAAATTCGCTATTAAGTACACGTTAGTAAGACGAAGACAACACATGCGTGTTTCTCTTAACATTCAGATCACATATACAAATAACAATATTTGAAGATTTAATAATGAAAAAACTGAAGGTTTTTATCAGCATTTTAAATTGAGTTATTAAATGGAATATGTTATGAATGTTCAACAAATAACAATATAGCGAAGCGAACAGCATTTATATCATACCTATATATGTAGGTATACGTACCACGTACGTGTATATAATATAATTTTGTATAAACGTTATATCAATTTATGTTAATATTAAAAATACAATATTTCAATTTATAAATGGCTTTTTAACTATAATACCGGCTGCCATTTACAGTATAATTAAATTTTCAATTTGAGATTTTAAACGTGAATAAATAGTTGTACGTACCTATATGACAACATAACATGTAAGTCGGTAACAACTAACGAGTAAGAACACAATACAATACAAATAGGTATAGAGTTTATCATTAGAAATCATGATGATAAATTCTGAATAAATTTTAAGTAAAGTTCGATATGAACTTGGTTTGAATTCATACGTTATTTATTTGGCTTATGTAGTGAATTGTTTAAAGTGTAGTAAAAATTATCTCAAAGATTTATTATTTATTCAATAATAATATATAATGGTATTTAAAACAAAATATTATAATTTATAAGGTATGATCATCATATATCTTAAGATAAAAAAAAAATATTGAATCTAATTATTCAATTTTCATATTAAATGAATAGAACTATTTATCAATATCTCTAAATAAATTACTGAGTAGGTTATAAAATTGTTGAAAATTAAATAAAATTTTTTTTCAAAAATAATAATAATTAATACTTTAATAAGCGCTAAATCATATTATAGTTTTTAAAAGTTATTTGTATGTACATTTATGGAAATATACAATCTAAATAATGCATACCTTCAAAAGTTGAATAAATAAATGTTTATACTTCTAGTTACTTTATAGTTGTAATGATAATAATGATGAAAGAAGTAGAATGTAATTATTATATTTATCAATAAACATTTTTCATCATTTTTACGCTAAAAATAAATAGAACACAAAAAAAAATTTGTTATTCGCCAATATCATCTATTTAACATTAAATTGTACATATAAGCACCTTATTCTAAAATAATCGGTTAAGTAAACTTGAAAATAAAATTGATTTATTTTTTGTCGCCATTTTTAGGGTGAAATGATATTGAAATAACTTAAACATAAATATTTTAAAAAAAAACTTATATAATTTTTTAAGATTGTTGAGGACTATCATAAATCAACTGAACAGCTGTCCCTTACAGATTATAAGCCAAATAAATAATATTTAGGCAATCTAATAAATAGTAATAATGTTACAAATAGTTTTCTTAATTATAAAATCTGCATTTATGAATTATTTTGAATGTCTTTCACAGTTAAAAATATTTTTAACTTTACTAATTATTGAGATTAGTAAACTAAAACTAATAATAATAAATGCAGTTATAAATATATTATATAAAAAAAACAGATTTTTCGTGGAACATCGCTCCCTGAAGTTTTTAATAATAAAAGATAAAGTAAAATATAAATTACATTGTAACAATTAAGAGCACAAGTACTTATCCAACAATATAATATAATAAGAAAACCATAATATTAATTCTATAACCTAATGTTAGTACTTAGTAGACTTCTAAATATCTGTAAAATAAAAATAGATAATTTATAAATGTACTTATATAAATATAATTATGTAAATACAAATATGGGACGTATTTCAAGTAACTAGTATAAAATAATATAATATTAAAAAGTACAATACTTGAATTTAACAATTAATATAATGACAATATTAATTACATAAAAAACTTATTTTCTATTAATTATTTTATATCAAAACCAAAAATCATTATTATTCCATGTTATTATATTAAAACATTATTTGATTTTGGAGAAAAATTGTTTAGTTAATTATTTTTATTATGGACTATGGCTTTATTGCAATATTTATTGAATTTTCCTTCATGAAATAAAATAGAAGTACGGGCACTCACTTAATTGTTTAAAATCTTAATGATTATTATTATGAAGCATGACAAAAGCTGTATGTTGACTGAATAGCCTATAAAAAAAAAAACGAACAGTCGGAACGTTACATTACATTTTTTACATAGAAAGTTGTTAATGGTTTGTCGGATGAATAAAATCGTTGACATTTTATTTTTTGCATCATTTTACATCATAGATTATCTAAATATATAAATATAAATAATTTTATCAATATCTCCATTGCTCCATTAGGTACTTGAAATGCACTATAACACATTACATTGATAGCTTTAAAGATTTAAACGGCTGATCCTTATCAAAGATTCGTGACCTCGTTTTCGTTTATGTGCTCTCAAACTAAATTACACTTTTGTAATGCAACGGGCTTGTATACACAGTCAAGTTCTAGTGCATGAAGTAACTTTAAGTTTACTCTATGGCAGTTTTGATTTGGTGCAAATTTAATATCGTTGCGTTGCTTTTAAATAACGGTGTTTGCTATAAGTTTTCATTAAAACAATTAACTATTTCCATAATAATACCTATAATTAATCAGCAGTATTTAAAAATACCTTATTGTATATAGTCAACACTCAACAGGTATGATGAATAGAAATCGAGGAAAATTTAATAAGAAATATGCAGATGACGAATAAATTAAAAAATCCAGAGACAATACATACTAATAACAATATCTTCATCGGAAAACGAGCATAACGGGGCATCGTCATTATTTGACAAAAACGCTGACCGAATGATTACCTGGCTTTTTACGATTTTCCCCCGTTGAATTTTTAACGCAATAACTGCACAGTAAATAAGAATATTATTAAAATTCATCTTTATATTATATAATATTAAAATGCATATTATAAATCTATCAGATACATAACGTATTGACGATTTTAGCACAATCCTGACGAGTGACGGGAACGAGTGTGCTACAACCGCCTGCTCACATTTTATACATTTTATCTTTAATTTAATAGACCGTTTGCACACATATAAAATAATGATTTTTATACAATTGTTTAATCATAAATAAACAATATTTTTTATATAATATTATTTTTAACTACATATTAAACAAAATATAGTATTTTATTAAATAATGATTATATAAAATACGTATCTACATACACGCGTGATTATTTTATACGTAGATGATGATTTTATGCCGTTTCATATGAAGTAATTGAAATAATAAATTGAATTAGGTAACTTACATTAAGAATGAAATCGATTTAAAAATAATATATTATTATCGTCATTAATAATTATTAAAATTCAAAGATTTGGTTTGAATATTTAAAATCAATTTTTACAAATATCATTTTTTTTTTTTTTCATAAATGGTTTATATTGCGTATTTGGATGTATGTACGAAAAGCTGGTAACGACGACAAAATAATTATTAGTCATAGTTATTAAAATGTATCTTAAATCGATCTATGCATAACAACTATTCAGGTAAGATATACAAAACGGGCACAGGCGGTTGACGGTGCCTACGCTGCAAGGACATGAACACTTCTGCAATATAGTAATACATCGTACAACATATAAAGTTATCTAAAACGATATTCGCGCGAAAGTTACAACGACATAATATTATACGCAGTTCATATATTATAAAAAATATTATTATAAGTAAATTATTGTAAACGATACAGTGCACCGTCACTCGGACTCCTCCTCGTCTTCGTCCTTGATGATTCCCAGGTGCCGGGCAACGGCCTTGACGTTGCTGATGACCTCTTCCTGGACGAGGTTGAAGCTCATGGCCAAAAGGGCGATACCGAACAACAGATAGAGCGAACAGAACCATATGCGGAGCTTGGTGTCGTCGCCCTTGTTCATCACGCGCTGGGCGGGCACAAAGTCGCCGAACCCGATGGTGGTGAGCGTTATGAAGCAGAAGTACGCCGAGTCCGGTAACTCCCAGTTTTCCCAGCTCTTGAACAGGAACGCGCCCATGATTATGTAGCTGACCACTAACAGCACGCACAGCCATATGGGCACGGGCTTGATGTGGTCCGGGTTATTGTCGTCGAACTCGCACGGTTCCGCGTCGTCGTAGTAGTCGCTGTACCGAGTCGTCCGCCGAGGATATTGCCGGTTCACGGCGAAACCCAGTGGTGACATGATACGTGGACTGGGCGCCATCACTTCCAAACGTTTGCCTGAAGAAACGACGGTATATACATAATGGGTTAAAACAAAAAATAAAGCTTTAGACTTTTGACACAATAACATTTTATGACTTTTAATAATAAGTTAAACGATGCAAATCGTAATAATGTTATGAGATTAATTATCCTTTTTCAATATTATGTGCAATTGATTTTACACGTAGACAGTGACACGGTGTAAAGTTGGTAGTTATTTTGAGTATCGCTACGTTATGAATGCGTATAGTAAAAATAATATTATGTTATTTTGTATGAAATTTTAAAATTTAAGACCGTTGTCCCTTTAAGTTTTATAAATTTGTTTATTCGAAATCATAATAATGCATATTTTTCTATTTCATTGTAAATTCAATAATTAAAATAATATTAAGCTGGAACTTTAAATGGAGATTTTGCGCATCTCTCTAAAGAAATAATCAGTGTACACTGTACCTATGTCAAACTCATTTCACAAATTACTTGTTAACAATGATAATTTCGGTTAGAAAATTGAATTTATAATATTTATATTTAATTGATTAAAAATATTTATACTAAAGATTTTCTTAAGAAAATCAAAAAATGTAATCTTGTATAAATTATTATTAAAACCATTTGACGTTTTTTGCAAATATAGAATGAAATGATTGATCTGTTTTCATAATTTTTTGATAGAACGTATTAAAAAACATAAAGCATAATGATGTGTAATTATCTATAATGATCTATATGTATAATAGTGTATGGTCAAAAACGGGAAATCTCTTACAGGTCTGTGAAAGATAAATTATTTTAGCATTCTCTAATTTTATATCCTAATATTCACCTATGTAAATTTATACAACCCAAATAAATGAATAGACGACCTTACATCGGATATGCAAGAAAACATTTCATAAGTCTTTCAGTAGAAGGGAGTTAATATTTTTTTTATATATATAAATATATTCTGGGATTCGTAATTTTTCAAATAAAAAATCGTTAAGAACGACGGGAATTTCAATGGTATTTTACTATGGTATCGAGTTAGTACCTAACTGTATAAGCGCAGCGTACGGTTTGTTTTATATGCAATGAACTTATACGTTTATATATTATATAAAATACAATTATATACACTCAAATACTTGTTGGTATTTTTTGTCGTTATGCGTTTTTTTTTTTTTTTTTACAAGAAACTTATTCAATTTTAATTTTTCTTATTTTTTTTGAAAAAAAAAAAACATTTTAATTTTAAAATGATGTAAGTATATAAAAAGACCCAGATCTGTACACAGTATAAACATTCGTTTTTATTCAAATAAAAACTATTGAAATTAATGTCACGAACTTATTCAAACTTTATTCATATTGTATTACTATCATAAAATATATATTATACCTTTAACCCATTTTTCTCTTAAAGATGATCATCCAATATTTTGAAGTTTAAAATACGTTCATATATTTCATAACTTATCTTTGATAAATTGAATAAACTTTGAATCACAAAAACATGTCTTTACCGATGCATTAGCATACTAATTATACATAAAATATAGGATAAATAAATAAAGTTTAGACTTAAGATAAAGATAAAACAAAACATAAGCAAAATTTAAGCAAATTCAAACTATATACACATTAATACGTATAAACGTATATACTTAAAATTTATTATAAACATAGTAATTAAAAGTACACCATCTAATGTTCATATCAAAATGCTCAACATTATTCATACTTTTGCATTTATATTGCAAAATATAAGTTTGTGTTTACGAATCTTACAACTATAAACACTTATCATACAGTAAAATATTAATTTTATGTTTATTTTATTATTACGATTATGAAAATACGTCATTTTTAAAAAAAAAATTAAAATCAGAACCTTTTAACATTCATGATATATAACGATATCAATATATCGTTCATGGTTAATTTATGCGTATTGATATAATACGTATGTGTTTGGTAATGAAATGGTGTGTTCCCATCTGTCATGAAACTCTGTTTTCATTTTTATTTTTTTTTCACAAATAATAGCAGATGATGGTAAATCCGAAAATCTAATCCTAGATGTTAAGCGATTTCACTAGCAAGTTGCAAAAAAACTTCAGGCTTACTTAATCTCGTTCTATTATTTTCACCTTCATTTCATCCCCGTTTTCTTTGCCCGTTGCAAATTAAATGATGCCCCGGGAAACTTCACGTCCAAGGTTTAGTGGGCGGTGGTCAGAGAGATATGTATATGGGAAGCGGAGAGCGGAAAGCCGTCCGTAATATATTATTGTATTTATCCTAGGTTGTTCTAAGAACTAAAACTATGTTCTACAACCCAGCGACGGCCAATAAGTCACAATTATTCGTTCCGCTACGCAGCATAACTAAAATGTCCAATGCCATGGATGAGAAACATACATACTTTGCATACTGCAAGTACTGCGAGTACTTCGTAGTACTTTGCGAATTTAAAATATTGCACTAGTCAAACATTCGATTTTTAATTTTCAGTAAAATTTTAGATTTTGGGTTTTATTTTAACTATGAGTTAATACCAAATCATGTCGATTCGAACAAAATAATTAATTACTAAAGGATAAAAAGTATCTAACGGTCAAATCCAAAACACAAAAAAAGTATGACAATATTATAGGTTACTAAAGATTTAATAAAAATAAACTAATTCACTTAAGACCAAATGAATAAAGAAAATTATTATAATATTTGAATAATTCACTTAAGTGAAAAACAAAAACTAGTCTCTCAGTAAAAAATAAAATATAAAATACTATAAACTCTATACGTTTTTTATTAAATATTTTTATTTTTTATATATTAATATTAATAACTTATTTTTAAACCGTTATAATTATTGTTTAAGTCGGTATTCTGCTTAGTGTTTTTTATGTTTTTACTCGTGCAGTTCAACATAAAACAGCATTGTTTTTTTTAAATAATATCACAATAGGGAAATATTATTAAATAGCCGAATACGATGTTGTGTTTTATTTTTAATTTTAAAAAGGTAAACTGTTCAAGATAAATAATGTTCGCTACTTAATCATAAGCTACATATTAAAGCCACAAAAAAACCTAATAAACCCACAATATCATCAAAGTGCCAAGTACTCTCAAAACATATGCACTGTAATATGCTTTAAAACTAATTTTCATAGACATAAAATATAAAAGTAAAAATTATTTAAAATTATTAAAATGTTTTAAAAAATTAATTTTAATATGCCAATAAATTTTAACTATTTTATCTTATTAAGACATTGAAAATTTAAATAATGATAGTATTAATTTTATACACGTGATACCATAGTGTGGTATGTAATGAAATTACCTACTTAAATTTTTAAAAATTCCTGTCTGTTTTGATTTTTGATAAGGGAAAAGTAAATATTATTATTTCAAGATAAAACATGTGTGCATAAAAGTTTTCTATAAAACTATAAACTAAAATTTAGAGACTATAGTTATATTATTATATGTATATACAATTTAGTTAACTTTATAGTACCTTTTAATTTAATTCGATATTTCAATTGATCGTATATAACAAAATAAAAAGTTAATAGGTAGGTACAAAAACAAAAAATTAAATGGCAAGATGCGCCTGTACAATATTTTTCGAGAATAATTATGTCATAATCACTGGTAGTAGAGACGGTCATAATTAGTTCCGTTTTCCGTCGACAATTTTCTTCCAGTTGGTCAGAAATATACGTGCAAACGTCTGATTACGAAACAGTGGAATTGCAAACGTCCGTTCCTACCCAGGCCATATCTGAAGTCGGTCCAAAATGATTGTTATTTTCCCTCGCGCGCTCTCTCTCACACACACATACACAAATCTCGCGATTATAAGATGCACATTTTTTTTTTAAGTGGTTGCGAATGAGGATATATTCTTTTTTTTAATTATTTGAATTCTACAACCAAAAACGAGTATTTGAAATAACAATGATTTTTAGGGGTTTAATTTCATACAATAATATAATATGCCATGGGAATCGTAAATAATTCGGTTAATCAATACAAAAAGTAGAAAAAACTAACAATGATCGATAGTGAAGTTACATCGGTATATACATATACAGGGTAATTAATCATTGCATTTTACTTCTTCGATCATTTGGTTTTTCAAAGTCTGATTTAAAATAATTTAATTTATAAATATATCTCTATTTTCTAATTCTTGAGATGTTTTTGTACTATTAAAGGAGTACGCTGTTGTCGCTGTAACAAACTTTTACTTTTCAAACGATAATACTCATTTAAATGAAATTATTTAACTGATAATTTCTTTTTATAATGTTTATGAGCCTAATCCAAAATAAAAATGAGTAGTTTTAGTTATTAAACTTTATTTAACTAGAATAGCTTTGGAACATATTAGGGGTATATGTTAATTTGAAAATGTTAGTGAGTCTTATTAATTTATCAATATTTATCATTTATAAAAATGGTTCAAATTTAATAAATATTAGATCCGATACTACATCAGTTTTATATTTTTGTCAAACAATTTTTAAGGACTATTCTTTTCCATATAAACATTTCAATAACGGTTTGGTATATCAAATTTTTTTTAAAAATTATCCACTTAATAATTTAAAATAAAAAAACAAAGATTTTAGTTTAAAATATAAAAATTTGGATTACTATTAGATGTTCCTAAAGTAAGAGTCGTACAAAAAAATGACATGCGTATTGGTATACTTATAGTGAATTACACTATATATAAGAAGAGGAGAGGAAAATCTAGTATTATCAGTAGTTATGCTGCGTGCGCTCTCGTGTATGTGTATTCTATGTGTGTGATTGTCGTTTGCGACGTTTTCCTCATATACGCACCCTTACCGCCTCCACCGCCGCTACAGCCGCCACCTCCCAAGAATTCTTCACGTGACTTACTCTGATTGGAATTCCGATGTCTCGGTCGGAATTTTGGTTTCGGGTAGTAATCCTGATCAGGATGGTCCATTGGCGGCATGTCCACAACTAGATGCTGAGGTGTTTTGCTTCGGCTGTTCGTCCGCAATGTTCCCGACGGCGTTTCCGTCGCTAAATTTGGAGCGGCCGAGTGACCCCGGATGTTTCGGCGGATCTCTTGACTTTGCTTCGGATGAACTGCAAAAACAGACACAGAAAATAATATTTGTTTATTAAGCACATTATATGATACGCAGTCAACAACCACGACCACGACTACACCATGGTAAGACAAGACGATCACAAATCACGACTACACCATGACGAAATGACATTTCGAATACACCGCTGTGGATGAGTGATATTATGGAATACTATTAATATATCAGTGACATCTCAACATGTTCAAAATGACAAATAGTATCAACGGTAATTTTCACTGCCAATTAAATTATACATTACTATGATCATTTATACTAAAACCTAATATTATTATGAGTCAAAATTAACTAAAAATGTTTGACCTATCAAAATATGTAATCCAAAATTCTTTCTTTTTCTTTGTGCAATAAAGTCATACTTTTAACAAAAAACCAAATATTTTATCGACTGTTATAAAAATAACAAATTCAAAATTGACGGATAGCCAACCAAAAAAAAAAAAATTAAAGCCACTTTTCAGACTATTATTTTAAACAATATGCAGTGTATTTTAGATACAATATTGAGCACGAAACCTGTATCGCGTTAGCTGGTTTTAATCTGTTTTTTTTAGGGGAGGTTTCTGACAAATTACATTATCATTCCAAACGACTGTCACCTATCGCATAGGGCACTAAACAAAGTAGAGTTGTATACATAAAAAGTGATTCGTATTGTAGCTTTGGCGTATTTTTTTTTTACCACCTTATTGCGTATTTTTAGGACATCGTGTTTTAGTGCATACAATTTTGGTTCTCAGTACAACAATGTAGTATATTTTCACACTAATGTAATTCTATGATTTTTTTTTTTTTTTTGTTTAATACACTTTCGACAATTTATTTTGTATTTCATTCAACGAAATGGGCATCAATTCTATTCAATCTAAAAACGTAAAACTTTTTTAGGTTCATTACTAAGAGTAGTGAATACTTAGAACAACTTTAGTTATAAAAATGTTAAGTTATTTTGTTCACTGAACCGATAAGATCTGCAGTCTTAGTATTACTGTCCCCTTTAACGATATTTCTCTCGGGCTGAACACTGTTTTTCGCCGAAGTCACATGAAATTACGGTATCGTCTACAGTATAATGATTATGAAGAAAGCTCTTGGACTCCATAAATGAGGATCAGATAGGTAACATTTCGGAAAGCTTAACACTATTAGATTTATTAAACATCGTTAACAAGACGTAACTATTATTACAACACTTAAGTAATATAATAGTTCCATTTATAATCTTATTAATAATCCAATTCCGTGCTATGTTCCAGTTTGTTTTTGTTCAATATCTCTCAGCTTAATTTTAAACACATATCAACTATCCTTTTCATACTTTGTTTCATCGCTTTCTTTTTATCTTAATAGTTTTATCAATATAACCATAGTAACTTTACGTATGCGTTACACTTATGCATAATCCTAACGTAATATTGTGTCGAGTGGACCTCGTCAATGCCATTGTGTATATGTTCACAATTTCAAGTTTTAACAAGTTTTGACAAGTTTTTTTGTTGTTTCAAGTTTTGAGCTCAGTAAGTAAATGAATCTTTTTATATTTACTCTATGGTTAAGTTATATGAACATTAAAAAAATGTAATACACACATACATATTATATTATATATATTTATGTATAAATGACTTTTATCAAATATTTTATTACTAGTAAACAGAATGATAATAATAATAATAAAAACAATTAGCCATCATAATTGTAAATAATTGTCTGTAATTTTACTAAAATATCTTTGGCCAAATAATTGACAAATAACGTTCTAAATAAGTCTTAAGCGAAATTCGGTATCGCTAGCATCTATAGCTAAATAATTATAACATTGAATTCAACATAACCATTACAAATACCACTATAGTTTTATTTACAACCAAATACCAAATACTTGTATTTATAAAATAGTTTAATGTCACGAGGGTATTTTAATTAATTGAAGCTTGTTTCACAAACTTAGGTAAATCATAGGTATCAATTTAAGCAAACAAAGTAATTCAAAAGCAAAAGCGTAACAAAAAATAATTATTATGAGATTTTTGATTATAAACACTGTTTTGTTATTATATAATATATATTTATTATGAATTTTAGTTTGGTTCACTTTTGTGAGAAATCGTGTGTAAAAGACTACTTTAATTTTATTTATTTACCCCGTCTCCGCCTTTAATAATTCATTTCGTGTTAATGTATTTTAATTTTAATTATCTAACCCAAATTAAATTAAAATATCTCAGATTAAGAGATATGAAATACTGACCAAATGTATTGCATATTAATCTTATTTTTATCAGGTGTCAGTAAATTACTAACATGCACTCAACAGAATTTATAATATTCTATGTTATTTAAATTGTTGTACCATTTATAAAGCATGAATATGAAACAAAAATCTTGTTTAGCTTAAATTTTGTAAATTTTGTTACATATTATAATGATATCAAAAGTAAAATAATTATAACTCTTTTTGTATCATATTTTATATTGTATTTATCTTTAAATTATTAATAAGTTCTTATTTTAAATATAGGCAGTAATTTAGACTTACCGATTATTTACGTCTGGTTTTAATTAGCATTATAGCCAAACAAATCATCTTAATAAAATAATATACGTATCATTATTGTTACAGTGACATGCAATTCCATTGTTTTACAACGATAAATTAAACAACTGGAATGAGAATTGTTGTCACGAGTTATTTATGTCTTAAATAAAAGGTTAGCAAAATAGTATAAATTTGTATAAGCTACGCAATGAGTTTTGGACTTGTCAGCAATTTGTTTGTGAAAAAATCAAAGTTCATAAAAACTTTAGTATTACTTTTCAATAAATACCATTAATAAACCAAGTTGCATACCAAATTTACATATTTTTACTTTCCATTGATATTTTTGATGAAGCCTATTATAATAAGCATATATTTTAATATGAATGAATCTTCGTACCACACAAAAATAAATAAATTATATTAAAATTTATTAAGAAAAAAATATTTCATGTTTTAAAATATTGATTAATCAATTATAATAAATTTTAAATAGTAGTAATAAAAATGTTAAACATAAAATTGTAATTATTGATTTGAACGGTCAATTCGGTTTAAATGCACTAACTAATCATCTTGGGTATTAAAGTTTATACTCCTCTCGAAAAGATAATAAATATAAATATAATATCACCATTCACCATTCACCACATACTACTTTAGTAGCCAAATTAAATTAAATAGCGTAACATTAGAAAATATTAATAAAAAAAAAGTTATAGTCGACTACGAAATGATTTAATATATTATGAGGGCACAGTACAGGTTCTTTTTATTTTATTGAAAAACATCGCTAACAAGGAAAACCTGCAACTAGCTATATTCTTATTTTAATTATATTATATAAGAAGTATATGCGCAGGAATATTATACTATACGTAATACGTATGCGAATGAACCTTCTATTGAATCATATTTGAAATGTCTTGGAAATGTAATTATTATAAATTATTGAAGAAATAAGGAAGCTATAATTTATTTACAAGGTTTTTTCTTTCTTTCAGCAAACAGTTTTATGTTGCTGTATGCCAACATATAAATTGTATGTATACACTTACGTGTTTACATATAAAATATATGTAGTTCAGTTAGAAACGTACAAACAGTAAAATATCATAAAGCGACCTACTCAGATTAATGTCACATCTGCGTTATATTTTTTGTAAAAAAATTAGATTGATATTGTTCTAGGTGCAAAAGATACGGAAAAACATGCAATACCATAATCGTGGTTTAAAAAAAAAAATCTAAGTAAATACAAAACCAATTAAAAAATAAGAGTTTAATATTATTGACATTGTATTACAGTAATTATTCAATGTTTGTCTAAATCCTACGCTGTTATTTCAGACTTTGTTCTAGAGTGACCTACTACGATGTAATTTATTTACCATTGTAATGAATAAAAAAAAGATGTGAGAAAGTGTATACCGTTCTGCTCTAGAGTAGATATTGAGTGGGACAACTCAATATGTAGGAGATGGTAAATTATTATTTTGTGTCAAATTTTAATTCAATGATAAATCATTATATCTTTACAAAAAATGATTCTGAGCAGATATAGTCTAACAGTCTATATCACAAAGTTTATTTCATGTATGTTTTTGATATTGCTATTATAGATCAGTCAATTAGCTTACTGTTTTATACATACAAATTAATTTTACGGTAGATTGTCTAAGTTCAGATAGTTTTTTTTAGATAAAAATTGAAAAACGTATAAAGTATCTTGTATTAAATTGTCATATCTTAGATAATAAAATAGAAAAATTGTATAATTTTACCACAAAATAATTTACTAATTTTTGCGATTTTGACGAAATTCTAACTTCAGACGCTAATAATCCCTTACCCCTTAAAAAAAAAGTTTTAACTCAGAAATAATTATATTTCTGTATAATATAAATGTTATTAAATTCAATTAAAGTATCAGTTTAATATTGTTTATTATTTTTGAATTTTTTGGTAATTTCAAAAACTTTATATTTTAAATAATATGTATTCATTTAATGTAATCATAAATGATAAATACAATGTATATCATTTAATTATTTTTAAACGTACATCAATAAAATATATACTTTACTTTAATTTATGTTTCCGTATCACTATCCTATATCAATTGTTAATTTTAATATTTGCATTTAAAATATTAATTGTCTAACCCATATACAATCACAGAAAATGCTTTAATTAAAATCACAATTAATGTAAATTTAAATTATAAATATAATAATACTTTGATAATGTTAATAGTTATTAAAAAATAATGGATAATTTTCAAAACCTTACTTCTTCTAGATTCTTCCCTGTCCAGTGCATATTTATTAAATAAGATCGATGGCACTTGCTGCAGTTCTGGCCCATCCAATTGATCACCATCAGAATAACTTGGATCTAACAAAATAAAAAATAAATTTAAAATACCATTCGATGATTAAAATAAACCCTATTAATTTTCATTGTCCTCCATAAAATAGTCACACTGGTATAGCCGGGTACTTAACTTTATGTCATCGCAATACATTATTAATCCAACATACAATTATATTGATGGTTTTTCCCAGTAAAATGAATTGTATACATATATATATATTTATTATTTATATATAAAGTATTTTAAAATGTAACTGAAATACTCGTACTATGGTATATCATTTCCCTAGAAGGAAAATGTCTTACGTTCAAGAAATTCTTTTTTATAAAAATAATCTTTATTCAGACATTTCTCTAGGGATCGATATAATAAAAGTAAAAACAAACTGAAGTATATGATTATTTTAAAAAAAACTGTTACAAGATGTATTGTATTATCTTTGATAAGCGAATATTATTAGAAATATATTATAAATAAGTATTTTCTAAATATTTATTATAAAAGTTTGAAATATAATTTTTTTTTCATTTTATGTGAATAATATGGAATTAAAATGTCTCATCATAAACCACACTGCAACTATAATAACAATATCTATCTTTATCTATAAAATATATTTTCAACTCAATTTTATACTTTTATGAAAACATATAAAAAATAAATATATTATTATAATATTATATAGAAGGTATTACTTGTAGTGCATAATATTGTATAATAGCTATAAGCAATAATTTGTGTTGAAATAAACAACTCGTAAATATTTAGTAAGAAATTATTGTAAATAGGTACATATTTGGATCCAACTTGCGATATATTATACGGATTAGACGGATTGTAAGCGAAATTAATATATTTAACCATAGACTTGATTCTAGTTTTATGAAGAATAAGATATAATTTTAAATTTATAATGTGTTTTAATGGTTTTATATAGTTTAAAATTCATAATACGTAAAAGGAACGTTTATTATACTTAATGATATTTACGTGTTACTGGTTTTTACTCCACATAGGGGTACTTACTGGTTCAAATTTCTGGAGTATTTATACCAATGAAAGATACTGGTGAAATGAAAAACTATATCTATTAAGTTTATATAACTACGTTGGTACTTTCGAGTAACACTGTAGCTTTAATGTTAGTTTTTAAAGATAATTTACGATCTTGCATAAAACTCGAATTTATTACGGTACTAATGATTTTTTTAATAACCATGTTTACTTTGGAAACTTTATAAGAATAGATCAAACCAATGTTTAAATCGATCTTATTTTTTACTTCTCAACTCTTATCAATTAATATTTATTTTAGATTTAATAGTAAATTTTAGTTTTTAGCATGTATTTTTCAAATAATATTAATTATTAGTATGAACTTTTATATTTATGATTTGTCTCATTTAAACAGTTCATTATATGTATATTGTATATATATATATATTATATACATATATTTTTTTTTTAAACAGTTAAGTTTTCATGTTTTTAATTACGTCAAGTACAATTTTTAAGCAACATAAATTCAATGAATATTATTTTTGGTATTTAAACAATCACTGAAATGAAGAACATGAATCTTTTAAATATAAGTACAATGCATTTCCTTGTTTTACCTTTAACATACCTTAAATTCGTTAAATGAATTAAAACTGTGATAAAATATATACCTACTCTGTGTGTACTGTGTATCTAATTTATTACTTAACATTAACTAAGCTTAAATATTTTCATTAGAATACTTGTTATAATAAATAATATATTGATACACAAGCCTAAGATCAATTTTCTCGTTACTAATTTTATTATTGATTTCCTTTTACTCTAACAAACAAATACCAATAATACTATCTAATACCTTGTACTCGATATCGACCATGATAATAATGGTTAGAATTATTACGGTGACCACTGTTTTGACTGGTCGATCTTGGTTTAATAGCTGGCGAGTGTCTTCGTAATGGTACAGTGTCGGAATACCTGGATTGCTGTGAATATCGGTTAGGGGCTTTAACAGGCATCCCACCACCAAACATGGCATATTCTCTTTCCATTTTATCATAATACCTACAAAAAATACATAAATGTTATGAAAACAATATAAAATAAAATCTAACTATCAAAAGTCTATAGATATTTCACCTGCATTCGGTGTCTGAATAAGAAGATCTAGTGTAACAATCTGACATTCCAAGAGCACTGTCTGCTGATCTCTGTGATATTCGACCCGTTCTCTTTAGTGACGTGGTTCTGGAACTAGAAAAATATATTAAATTTTTAAAAAAAAAATTATCGTATTACAGAAATAGATTGTTATATATTTTAAAAACTCTTTTGAAAGCGCAAATTTAGAAATGACAATCAAGGATATTTTTGATTTTTTCGAGATTTTACAAAAATAAATTTTTAAGTTATCATTATGTTTAGTTATTTAATACAAACTATGTACATATATATTTTATGTACATGTGAGACGTGATGACTTCATATACTTATAAAATACTAATCTAAAACAACTATTGTACATGGAACTTAAAACTTAAATTGATTCTACTTTACCCAAAGAAATAATTTGTGTATTTCATAAATCATGAATTATCTATTTAATTTTATATAAAAAAATTTAAATATTTTAACATAAATGATAAATTTAAATAGAATACATAGTTATATACTTATATGTAATATAAAGAAAATAATTTCACTATAACAAAAATAATTTAATTGTTTAATTATATTGAAATAAAATGATCGATGTTGACGCAGCTTAATATTATAATATAATTAACTCCTCACACTTCTGCGATGGACTTTGCAAAAATATAAGACAATCAATAAACAATAAACACATTACATCAATTTCTGAATATAACTAAAAGTAGTCAAAATCCATAAAACTTGACCTATTGCGGGTCTTTAGGGGATTAACAAGTGAACGTGCTTTGACTGGGTTAAAATATGTAAATCTAAAACCCGGTACGTAAAATCTTACCCGTGTGATCTTGTAGTGGACCTTTGACTGCGGGACCTCCTTAGGGACTGTACTCGTCTCTGCCGCCTAGTGCACGTATAGCAACATACTTTCCAGTACAGGAATCTGAAGGAATGCGCCATTATGTCACCGATATTGGACAGGCATAGGAGCATCAACGGTATACCGACAATCGCGTAAATTATAGTGATTATTTTTCCGTTGAGGGTTTTCGGAGCTATGTGACCGTAACCTGAAACAAAATTATTTGGATCACCTACAAAAGCCGCTCTTATAATTTCAACCATATGATTATAAGGTACAAGTTCAAATCACGTAAGTTAACCGTATATGTTTATGCATTTTTCTAGAAACACATATTTAAATGTATTCCAAACAATTCCATTTTAAAATATAAGTTTTCAACGTATAGTTAATTTTCTTATAAAAAATACAAACAGAAATAAAATAAATAATATTTTTAAAAAAAATTGCACTTCACATGTATTAATCATCGATGTTTCAACTGGAAAATTCCAAATATTATATCCCTTATCAAACACTAGGAATATGTGAGTTTTTAATGTTATTATTATCGAATATTGCAAAACACGAAAGCTCTTTACTAGATGCCTTATGAATATTTTGCAAACACGTTTTTTATCCAAAGTTCCTTACTTCCTTATATGTAAGACTAAAGTGGTTTTATGAAATCATCGAGACTAAATGTGGTTTTACTGATTAAAGTTTAACAATAATTAAAATGGCTTTCTTATTTAAAGAACAAAGCCTGCTTAATTAAACAAAGTTTTTTAATGCCAGCCACTATACTATAAAACAGGTTAAACATAGAAAGTCGAAAATAATATACTGTAAGCAAACTTAGTAAATCAGATACAATAAATAACTACCTAAAGCTTTAAGTTATTTTAATTAATTAACAAATAGTGTTTGGTAAAACAATATTTGTAATAAATCATGTTTTTCTATTATTGTATAAATAAAACCAAAGCCAAAGTGATAATCAGAAAATCAATACATTTTTCACGTACATGAAATTTATACCCGGGCTATGTCAAATCGATTTTATTTTGGTGTCATTTACTTGAAACTAATTTATAACAATTTACAACGTCTATAAAAGAATTTGCAACTCATTTTTAACGAATCTTAAGGCAAAGATAACGTTTTGGAAGCACTAAGATTATGTGAAACTCTGATTTCACCTGTTCAGTTTCAAACTAGTGTTAACTATGTTAAGTAGTTTTTTAAGTAATATACCACATGCGTATTTACAATCTATTTAAATCAATTTTATTTTGTTTGATAAATCAAACATTATTTTTAACGATATTAAATATATATTTTTATTGTTTTATTGATAGGGAATGTAAAAGCTACATCAATACTTACACTATACCTAGTATAATATATTTACATCTTTTAGCTAATAACACTTTAATTCAATTACCTAATCATAGAGTGCTAACCAAATTTAATTTTCAAACAATTTAAAGATACATAATTTTATTTAATTAATGCCTTCACTTGTAGGTACCTAACGAAGTAACTGTTAAAAAAAAACATCTCTTAGAATCGTATAAATTAATTTATAAGCGCAATGGTTGGTTTAAAATAAAATAACAAAAATTCAGGACACATTTCTGTTTAATTAAATACATATTTAACATAACAAATTTTATAATGGTTTGTTTTTAAAATATTTAAAAACAGTTCATCTAAAAGTATGTTATTCAAGAATTATGAAAAATGCTTATAGACTTTGATAAAATTCTATAGAAAAACTAGTGTTGTACTTTGAATATTTCGAGATCATATATATTTATAAGATTCATAATAATTTATTTTATTTGAGACTAGATGAATATATTTATAATTACATACAATTAAATAAAACAAAAATATTTAAAACTTTTATGTTAACCAATGACACATTATATTATTATTTAATATACTGTACCTGTACTAAATTTATATTAAATATTATTAACTACTTCCTTCTCATAACTTAATTCATTAACTTTTTATTGATGGTTACTGTATTATAACAATTAACTGAAATTTTTGGTTATTTGTATTTTATTAAAATTAAGCATAAAAATAATAATACTCGAAAAATAAACACAATTTTATGTTCGAACAAATTACATAGTAAAATGCAATATAATTATATAAGACGTTAAACAATTAGTTTAATGTCATGGATTGTTATTACGGTACTTTGTATGCATATAATTATATTATTTGACTAGTTTATTAACAAATTACCGTGTTAATTACCATCCTGATCATTAAATTATAATTAAAATAAATCTTTTGTTAAGATTAAATCTATGGAGTGCTGTATCATAAATTAGTATGTACAATAATGTGATAATAAATAATAAATAATAATCAATAAATTGTCATATTATATTGTTTATAGGGTACATAATAAGAATGACCTAGTGATCTGCGTTATATACATACTTGTTCGTGGTTATTGCTAAAATACAAAACAAGTTATATAATATAACATTTTTTTCGTAGATCTTCAGTTATAATATTTTATTTAAGAATTACCTAAGTAAAATGAATAATGACACAAATGCATTAGTTTCTAATAAGTATTATTTAAAATATTCATTATATTACTTTACAGCATAATATTCCTGTCACATGAAAAATTTCGAATATATAGGATTAACATAATATATGATAATAATCATATAATATTGGAAATTGAGAATAAAGGCAATAAACTGGCTTATTTCATTTAAAGAAAAAAACATTTCGTATCGTACTCACTCTCCCGGAAATTGTCAGATCTAAGCGAACAAATCGAGTTTTGTTCACTTTCTGAAATGAAAATGAAGACTCATGCAATTATAATTTAAAAATTTTATATTAATTAGCCATGGTCTAAAAAAATAAACAGACGAAAAAAATTATATTGAATAAAAAATACATCCTCACGTGTCACAACGCGATCGTGATATAGGTACATCGAAAGATTTGTAACGCTTTACATGCACGTCGTCTGCGTAGTACGTCCAAAGATTCAATCAAATAGAGAGAGATCTCATGCTAGAACAATAAACGTTTATCGGGCATGGAAAATTAATAATTAACAATGTAACTCACATATATATCCTGTCAACCTAAATATGCACTCAAACTTCACGCTTATCCAGTGGACGATAATTAATAAGTTTTTTAATTTAAGTGTAATATTAAATTGTGTAGCCTACTTGTTGTTATATGTGTCGATCGTCAAGCGCATTGAACCTCAAAAAGTATTTTTTTCATCGTTGATATTATTTCGTCACCTCACGGCAATAATCATATAATACTACGACGCCCAATAAATTTTACTTACGAAATCTCTTTGTAAATCACAGTACATAATATAATTTATTGGACGATTCGCACAAAGTATGCTCCTTTTTATCCTTTGATAATTTATTCATTAAAATACTTTTTGAAATCTTTAATTGCATTAACATTATACTTACTGAGATAGTATTAAAATTTGAATAAACGAATTATCCCAGAGGCTACAAAAAATTTTAATAGTGTATAAGAGTATAACTAGTGAATCACCATTTATGTTATGTATATAATTATATTGTATAGTGTCCGATTGTATATATTATAGAAACGCACGTTGGTTCTCAAGACGAAGAAAATGTAGGAAGTCGTATATAGGTATATTATACAAACAATGACGACCTCGTTTTGATCTGGTTTGGTCATGCATAGGCTTATTGGTAGGTAAAATAATTGTTATTATTTTATTTTTCACAATCGTTAGACGGATACATGGGCGTATCACCGTCAAATTCGATATGTATTACTGTTGCAACGAGGACTTAATCGCAATCATCCGTAGTTATTTAATTCGGTTGTTTGCCAAACAATAATTTTATAAGGACATAGAACTATTACACGCATCCCAAAGTCCTAACCATTATTTTTCACTTGCGATTTAACGCAAAAACAAAAAAATTCACGTGAAACCACCGCATCACCGACCCAGGTCACGAGTGTGTTGTACAATATCGACGATATTCGATTCATCCTCTCGACCGTGCTGGCCGAAAACTGCTTTGAAAGTAAAACAGAAATTCCTATACAGACATAATATCTCGATACGTATTCGCGATTCTTCTTTGAACTGCACTATCTATCCATGTACAATAATACCCTCCAGCTAACTTTTATTCTCTGCTCACAAACAATATGTGATTAGGTTTATTGTTTTATTATACAGGATGACTTATCAAGCATTCTCATCTACCCTTTTTTATACTTAGATTATTAATTTCATCATATTGTGTTTTTTAGAATTTTTAAGTAAAATATTTAAAGAAAATGTTATTTAAAAACATATATTTTTTTTTAAATAATAATAACCAACCTTGTTTAATAAAAAAAATGTTGATTCATCTGAGTCAAAATTTGAACTATTGGTTTTTGAGTTATTACACTTAACACTTAATGTAATAAAAATAATATTATTTAATAATGATTTTATATAAAATATAAAATAGATTTATATTTAATCCAGTGACTATATTATACTACTTATTACATGATCCAAAGAGTTTTAATAAATAATAATTACTATAATTTTAAAATAATTATAATAATTTATCTTCTAAACCAATATCATCATAGACTATTATGCTTAGTATTAAAACTTTATAACTCAGAAACTACTTATTCAAATTCCGATTAACGTAAATCTATATCTTCATAAAAATCATCTCCCTATGATTTATATTAGAAAAGAGTTGGTAGTCGTTAGAAAAAAAAACTGGATTGTAACAGGACACTCATTAAATAACATAACAAATCTAAATATTTAAAATTACGATTCTTCAGTGTTCAGATTTAAATAAATAAATTATTCAAAGACAATTAGGGTGTAGTGTACACTGTTCACTGAATATGCTTGGTAAATCACCCTGTATATCTCAATTTCTTTTGATCCGTTGAAGTATAATGATTTGGGTTATCGTGGTGTATTACTTAGGGTTCTTTAAAATCATCCGAGATCAAAATAAAAATACATGTTATATCGAAAAACGTCCATAAAAACAACTAAAACTACATGCATTTCTAATGTAACTGAAAAAGATTTTAAATTCAATATAAAAAAAAAAATGTTTGTCTGTACCTTAATAATCTTATGTTCATAGATATTGTAAGTTGCGATTTTCAAATTATGTAAATTAAAATTATTGTATTCTAAAATAAAATAATCATAAAATAGAATCACTTATTAAGACACTCATGTACGAGTCTCACCACACATTTTGTACTACGATGTAATAATAACTTATTGTAATACGAATGTAAAAGCAAATTGTTTCAATCAAAACAACTGTCTAAAAAACAATAGTTTATTTTTATTAACCGTAATACTAATTTTAAATCTAAAGTTACATACAAACACGAGTATTAGACTTTAAAGTTTTATAGAAATATTTATTTTGAAATGTTTTAATACCTTAATAAAACAAATCAACATTTTGTAATTTAATGCATTTATATAAAGACTAGTTTATTTTTGACGGATGAGAATATTCTAAAACGAAAAATACAAATATATTTATTACCCGGAGGTATATAATAAAAAATAAAAAATAAATTATAATTTATTTCAAAAACAATAGCTCTTGCACTCCGTAAAGAAACTAAATTTAAATCTTAATAAACTGTTTTGGAGATTGCCGTTTCTTGAAAGAAATTCAATCCGAAATACTTATTAAAACTAACGAATTGAATAACGACAGAAATAAAAGTCCATAAAAACAAATCTGTCTTTGAAAATGGCTGCAGTGAATAATTTATTTTATTATCCCGAAGAAAGTTTGAAACGTCATCAATATTTGTCGTTGATAATTTTGTTTTAACAATTTAATTAAATTCCAACAACATTTCAATAGAAAATTATGTATATAAAAAATAGGTAACCAATAATTCGT
This sequence comes from Aphis gossypii, assembly GCF_020184175.1. NCBI lineage: Eukaryota > Metazoa > Arthropoda > Insecta > Hemiptera > Aphididae > Aphis > Aphis gossypii. The sequence goes on along the minus strand of NC_065531.1, from coordinate 5,107,611 downwards.
CACAGCTAATTTAAAAAATTGTTCCCTTATTCAAAATCAAAATACATTTAAAAAAAAAAAAACAATAATTATCCAACAAAATAAAACTTTAATATACAATTGTTTTGTTTTTAATATACATCAACAGCAAAGCTATTAGCATTTTTAATCAAAGATATAACAATTTAAGTTTGTAATTTAGTTTAAGTATAATATCTATATAAAATAATGATAGCTTAAATTAAATAGTTTAATTCCGATGAATTAAAAAATGTTGTGAGTAAAGAGATGATTTTTGAATTTGAAATTATAAAATGTTCATACAATATTATTGTACATTATTAATACTTCTTACTTGTTTTTAATTCTGAATAAAATTTCCTTACTATTGATTTTATGATCACGTGACCACTTCGAAATATTATGCAGTCTAATCACAGATTTTCTTTTGCCAGTTATTATTAATGCATATGGTAGGAACCTTTTAAACATTCCTGAAGAACTCCAAAACAAATTTGTGAAGAAAACGTATACTAACAAATAAAATTATATAGAAACCATTTTTGGATAAACCCATAGTTCAGATTTAAATAATAGATTTGTTCTTATGTCAAGGTTATTTTATTGTTTTTATATTTTTACCACTAAAAAGCAAAGATTTTTAATCAGTTGAAACTTTTGAATGTTTATTAGCAGCACCACATAATATATTCTTGGATATAATTATTACTTGATAATAATCGATTAAACAAGTCATAAAGTCTAGTAAATAATAATTAAGTAGGTACGTAATATACATTATAATAGTTGCAAATGGTACAGTAATTCACGATTTACTTTCCAAATAAATAAGGACGTTTGATTCTGTGGTTTACACTCTAAAATAAAGTTAAGAGATCATTTATTATAGAAGATAAAGCACCTTATATACGATGTAGTACATTGAAATAATCAACACTATTAAAATAATATAAAACCGACAACACCGTTACTCGTTAGTAATGTCGGTACAAAAAAATCTTTTAAACGGATTTTTTTGTTTTTTTTTTTTTTTTTAATATTCGACAATTATTCTATATGTTCGCTACAGTTTATAAAAACCGGCTAGTGATGTGTAGAACATGGTGATGCAATTAAAACTTAATTTAATAAAATGACCCGTTTGCTTCACATCCCTTCGATACTTACTATTCATTAACATTCTCTAATGTATGCGAATAATATTATGATTACTGATGACTTGCTCAAACCAACACGATATTGACATAATATTATTTTCTCTGATGTATTAATGTGCGACGTCAATTTTAAGACTATTTCGTCCACACTTCACCGATTTTTTGTGATTAAACAATTAGATATAAGTATAATACGCGACTACAACCTTGCACCTCATCGCGGCGTTCCGCATAAAGCATCCATAATGATATTTAGTCTAAACAGCTAGATGATTCTTCAAAATTTAGTCAATATTTCGCTTTTGGATAAATTGTTAGATATCTTTCATAGGTACTTAAGTGTACAGTGCTCACGACTGCAATAAATTAAAAATCAAAGGACCATGCGTAAAAGTCGATTCTACCTGTTGTAATTAAGACGTTTAAATTGCGGGAGCTTTTCGATTTCGGAACGCCTTATGGTTATTAAAAAAAAAATATTATATTAATTCTTTTTGACACTGTTTCAACAATCGTTTGAAATCTACCCGAAAAACGTATTCGGGACCAGAGAACAAATTCAACTTTTTACGTTAAAAAAAAAAAAACCTGTAATCCATTACGGTGATTTTTCACAAACCATATGTAAGCAGTATGTAGCAGTGTTACGATAACGATCCATCGTGCATACCTGCTGCTGAGTAAAGTCGACGTAAATATTAGCTTTTAAGAAACATAATATTAATGTTCTTTCACAAGCCCAAGTAATAATAATTATTATCTAACATCACACGCTCGGTCGAAAATCCCGAAATTAATAAAATGTAGACGTGATAATATCATACTGTAGTATTATGACGTGCCTATAACAGCCGTATAGTTACAGTAATAATACTATAAGTACACTCTCGCCCGTGTTTGTGTTACACGCATTATGGCGAAACGTTGTGCATCGGCTCATTTCACTATCTGATTTTCAGTCCACTAACACCAGCGGGAGGACGACTGTTGCGCGTTCCGCGTTTTCCGTGTCGTAATAATAATAATTATTCTTATTAAATTATTATCACACGCGTGATAATGCCCTCTGTACACTTTTACGTATCCCATTACACGGCGCCGTTTCTGCCGTCACGATGGGCGGACGGCGCGAAAATATCGTTTTGACCGAACGGTTCGACCAGAAATCCCGGATTTTGGGTCCACGAAATCCGCTCCGACACGGCACGGCTAACTAGCGCACCGTTTGCCCAATGCGCACGAGTATCTCCGGTGGTGCCATTATTATTATAAATCGTACCTATGATGCGTATACGACGACGACGGTGTCGTGTGCGGAGACGGACGACTCCCTCCGGCCGATCGTTGCGAAATTATAATAAATAACAAATCGGTCGTTTCAAACCGTCGACGGTCACGCGGTCGCGGCGCCGCCGTCCGCGAACCTCGCGAGATCACTGTATTGAAACCGCCGACACAATAATTATTATTGTTTCTACTCATGCTGTAAAATAATAATAATAAAAAAAAACAATAGCAATAATATCGAGTTAGTTGACCGTAGAATATGGGAAAAACGCGACGTAACGAGCCTATAATAGTACGTTGTAGGTATAAGAACTGTGTGCGGGCAGCGCGGATCTAGAATAATCTCGATTGGGGTGAACTGTTTTTTTTCACTCAAAAATACGACAGATATAATTTTATTAAATATTAGGGGTATTATATTATAATAATATTATATATTTGTCAAAATCATGACAAAGTTTACTAAATTAAAAAAATTGGATCAGCTGAATGAAATTTTTCTTTCAACATTGTCTCCTCAGCAATTATTAATTTAATAACTGTTTAGTAAAATATCCATTTTAATAACGTAAATTATTGCAATTAAATAAAAAATAATTTAATAACTATGCACTAATTCAATAATGTTAAATAAATATTTCATAATTTTGTAATGTAGGTATGTGATAGATACAAATATTAAATAATTTCTTAAATTACTTTACGAATGATGTGCACTGTGCAACAATAACAAGAAATGGTAGGATAAATTTTTAATAAAATTGTTACAATTTAAAAGATTAAAAATCATTGTATATGATTCAATCAATAATTAAATACAATTTATTACATTTTTTTTTTGACCAAGTAAAGACATTATTTATCTCTGTATTTAACTAAAGTTTAAAATTTAATAAATTAATATCAATAAAATCTCCTAAAGTTTAAAAATAATATTTCAATCAAAATTATTCATAATCTACTAAATTGAACACCAAACACTCAACAAATATAATTAAAATGGGTACTTAAAAACGAAAACTTAACTATTTAATTAACTTCTTTCTTAAACGAATTTTAAACCCTTATCAATCAGCTTCTGTCAACTGTCATTGATAAATTAATTTTAAAAAATGTCAACTAACCGAAATGTCATTTATCCTTTATCAATAGTATTATTGAATGCAATTGAATTATTCAAAACAATAATAAACTTAAATATATATTATACGATAAAAAAAAAATAACGTTAATTAAATACATTAAAAATCAAATCGAGATTAGAGGTTCTCTCAATTGTTTAATTCTTTATTTATTCTCAAATGTACTTATCATACGCTACTTGCATTGATATTGTAAATATTTAAACGATATAAATAAATATAGGTTTATTATTTGTTAATATTTAACCAATATTCACTTAATGTCTTAATGTTCTTTACATTTACTAAACAGCGGAGATGCTCGTGTTCCGTGCATAATATTATACGTAACAAGGTGTACGTGGTGCAGAAAAACAAATGGTGAAATGTTAGATGTTAAAAACCCATCGCTGAACAGTTTCCACAGATTGATACTGTATTATAACATCTAATTGTTTCGCTGAATACAGTTTTTAAACCGTACAACGATGAAAGTAAAAGTGTTAATCCAAACATCTTCTCGTAACTCGTGATTTAACATACTTGCATAGTAAGTGTTATTCGATTTCGAAATATGAATATTAAATAACATAATATTATCAAACAACTCCTGGTTTTTGAATGATAATAATAATATACATCACGCTGCAGCACATACACGAATGCCGATTTGTTCCGTAATGCACGTGCAGTACGGTATACAAATTAATTATACGTTTCGAACCGTGAACGCGATTATTTCATCGGATTATTGGCGCGTATAATATATATTGTAGTATGCAGGTAGAGCGTTTCGCAGAAAAACGTCTGAAAACTTGTTTTCCGCACATGCATACATGGCCTATAATAGTTAAACATAATGCTAACAATACTGGCAACGAATCGTATCACAGTAATGTGATCGATCGCATCGACTTGTGCCGTTAACGCCGAAGGATTAAACGCTGTTTTAGGTTGTGGGCATAATTCATTTGAACGGCGCGAACGCGCGTGTTTGTGAAATAATTGGTGAAAAGCGTCAAACGCATGGATCAATTGACGTTTGAAACATTAAAGGGCACTGCACCGTGGAACAAAATCAATATTGTCCGCCGTGACCAGAGTCTGTCATTATTATACGCCCGCCGAATTCGACGCCGCTTAGCCGTGTCCGAGTCCGACTGTATACATAACACGATGTTATACAACACACGGTCGTTGTGCACGTAATGACTGTCATCCCGACCTATTGCAATAATAGTGAGCATACACGGTACACGACTGCAGCAGATTTCTGTTGCAGCTGCAGTTCGGATATCCGAACGGGCGGAGAGATTCGCACCGGAATTAATCGTACGTAAACACCGAATAACGATGTGTTCCGATGATAATATTATAATTATGTGTATTATTCTAGTAGGTTTAATTTGTGAGATGGCTTGAGTGTTCTAAGCACAAATATTACACTCGGTTTTTAAATTATTACCGTCGTAATTTGGGATTTGATGAGTTTCCATACGAGAGCACATAATATGTCGAATAATAATTTGTTTAGCCCGTACAGTGAATTTTATGAGTAGTACACCGATACAACAAATATATGATTCATATTATCATAGAAAAGCAATAGACAGTGTTGTTGAAAAACCATCGTATTGTGTTAGATTCTGAGTTATCAACTAATGCGCCAAACAATAATTAATACACTCATTCAGACATCACAAATATGAGAACGCCGTATCCATTTGGTTCAAGTTTGATACCGTAAAATGTAAAGCAAAATAGCAAATTTTGCGTTTGTTTATTAATTAATTGCATAGATGGTAATGGTACGTTTTTTCTCCTCTTAGTATTTTTTCTAATTGTAATTTCCACAGAAGTATTACTATAAAATCGCTTGTTTAAGTTTAAACTCCAAATTCAACTCAATATTGCCATACTTTATGTAATAATTTTTTTGATTTTTTTATTGTTACGAAAGTCTACTTTGATTTGGACCGGCCAAAATAGCATTTTAACGTATTTCCCATAACATATACTATATGATTCAGTTTAGTGGGATTACTGGACGACTGAGATAGCTCAACGTTTAATCCATGATAGCAAAACTAATTGAAAAATAAGCGATCTTCAGTACCGCTGACTATTGATTCTAAGTCAATTATTATTTTACCAATTATTAATCGTGGTATTAATAAATCGTATATTTTTTATCACATTGATTACTAATTATTATCATCAAATGGATAATAGTTGATTGTGGTACAAATCTGTTATATATTTTATGTTTATAAGCAACATACCTTTTCGTCATTATAATTTGTTTAAGAATGGTAAGTATACAAATGTACCTACAATAATCATCATTTTGATATGATTTAATACACAAACTTTAATAAATATATTATTTTGTCAAGGATGGTTGTTTTTTCTTAAGAAAAAATATAATAAATCGAACAAATTAACAGAATTATATTATTGTAAATATACTATTATTTTTTAATTTATAATTATTATTGCTATAATTATTTAAAATAGTTTTTACTTATTTTAAAACATGAAGTTATACGAATAAGTAAATTTATAGTTACTTTTTTTATTCCAATAATTTCTTTTAGCCAATTAACTGCAAATAAATAAACTGTCCCCCTCTACCTAATTTGAATGTGCATCTCTGAATATTATTTTTTTATCTTTATTTACTAGTTTCCCAAGGTAATTGCAGAATTAATGTTTATACTCAGACTGATAACTCCAGAACACGTCAATCGACGGCATTATATTATCGCTATAGTAGGATAAGAATATAACGAGATCATTTAATTATTTTTTCGCTTTTCTTATAATTATTATTCCATTCGTTTCGGCCGTCATGTATAGATCTGGACTGTCACAACGCATCGTATACGCACATCGCGAACACTGCAATGTATATTACCAAAGATAAAAATATTTTAATATAATGACTGCAGGTTAAGTGTATACATTAGAATACAACTGTTACATTTATTTTATACAGAAAACGTTTCAGTTTATTCGTCTACTATGTATACACGCGTGACATATAAATTATTATATAACACCTACAAAAAGATTGAAATAATATAGTATCGTTATAATATTATTATTATTTCTAGGCGTATTACTTTTTTAAGTTTGTTTTATACATTTAATAAAATATAATATACACGGATGTTACTTAAAGTAGGGTACGTGATTCAAATTTAAAACAACGTAACATCACGAACTTATACTTTTAATTGACGCAACAATAATGTAATTTATACTTAATAGGTAGGTTTATTATAATTTTTCTGTTTTTATATATAACAGAAATTTCAAAAAGGGTACTGATGATATGCACTATATTATTATGTATATTAAATACCTATTATGTTAATTGCTATGCCTATTTTATTAAATACAAAAAATCATTTAATGTTTTTGTTTTGAAAAACTAATAAATATTATTATTTTCATACTATATACCTATATTTTTTATACATAATAGTCACTATTCTAATATACAATTGGAAGAAAATAAACTCTAATATTAGTTTCGAAATGAGTTCTTTAAAAAAAAAACTGAATTGCAAATTATTATAATAATATTAAGCATTTAAAAGTCATGAAAGTTGAATTAATATTTTAAGATTTAATGCAACATTAGTACTAAGGCAACAATTTTTAAAAAGAATAATTGAATCTTTTGAATCCTATGCCCTACATATTATATTATGATTTTTCATGACAAGTAAATACCATCAGTACCCATTACAGTGAAACACATTTTTGACCGTGGACAAAATGTTTCAATGTCAATGTGTGAATTATATTATAGTCATCCAGTCGTCCTTTGGACGTGAATTTTGAAGGTAAGAGGGCATCTGCCAATATTATTATAGAGGATCGCACTGAAAAACGTGATAATAATTTTTCAAACTCGTCCAATAGTTTCCACCACCGAAGAACAATAATAATAACAACATTCCCACGTGGTTTTTTGCCGGTTATATAGTCGTCCCCTTCTATTCGACAAGAAAAAATTTTAACGCTCTCTTTTCCACTATTTCGACGACGTCTAAAATATCTGTATCCAACTGAGCTCACTAATCTTATGTAAGTCAAACAGTGTATACCGATATCGCTCATTAGACAGACTGCCACGCCGAGACGACAACAATCAAATGACGAGTGAGTAACATTAGTAGCAAATAGTAATGTCATAAGTACAAATACGTTTTCTATCTTTCAATAATATAATATTGTGTAAGTTCGACTTTTGCAATTCTACTCTCATATTGTATTCGCTTCATTTCGTCGATTCTATATAAATGAAAAGTTTTCTAAAGTTTCGAGGTAAAAACTATCAATTTAAGACACGCTCTGACTACGTCATTATAGGTTATCCGTGTGGTTGATCAAAATTAAGTTTTAATGCTAGTAACAAGCAAGAAAATTATTTCAATAGCTGCAATAATATTACAGTGGATATATATATATGTGATTTATTACATAACATTTCTTTCAAAAATACGAGCAGGTCGTAACGTGTATTTGGGATTAAAACTTAGTATTTCTTTTAAACCCAGTAATACATGTAGGAACGGTAACTATAGAAATAACATTATAATATATACCTACTATTATTTAGAAAATTATCTATGAACTGAAAAAATATACAATTTGCAAACCTCTCTCTCTCTTTCCGTGGTAATTCAAAAATAAGCTATACCTCCTTTAATACCTATACGCCCGCATTCTATATTTAATTTTGTAATTACATAGCTGCAGTAGTTATATAGAGGTACAATACTATAAAAATCTCCATCTAACAAATAATAACTATAAAATGAAATATTTTATGAAAATACATTCAAGTTCAGTTAAGAAATTGTTAATAGTGTTATTTACAAAGCTCGTATGCAAACACCACCCTATTATCATTAATATAAATTCACTATAATAACCTGAAATTAATATCATGTCGTAGACTTTGAATAATATAGTAACACCTAACTTAACTGAAGTTTCTAATAACAACAACAAAAAATAATATTAAAATACTTAATCGAAAAACGAATAAAACGTATTTGTTTACCTAAAAATGTATGTAGGATATTTCAAAGGTTTACTTTTTCCTTGAATTATTTACAATTTTAAATACTAGCTCTACTATATCAATTTAATAGTTATTTGAAATTCCTAGGAACATTGAAAATACGTTAAATAACTTTTTAAAGATCAGGCTATTGTAATTTGTAATACATAATTTAAAGATATTAAATTAAAAATGAACACTAAAATGATTAGACCAAGCATTACAATAAACGATAATAAACTGTATATATTTATTGAAAACTAACCGATGGAATGAATAATAATATAATAGTTGATATAAAATAAGACATACAATGGCATTTTTTTTAAATGTTTTTTTTTTTTTTTACAAGTACTAAAAACATCATTATATTATACTATATGAACAAGGCATTTGTATATTTACTGACTGTTTATTTACATAGGATTATGTTTGTATAATATGTTCTTTAGTGCACTAATTACCATTTTGCCACCATTATCCTAAATAATGTTGTTAAATATACTATATAGTAAAAAAATAATTATGATAAAATTGTACTTTATTACCATACCCGGAAAGGTCGGTTCCATGTTATGATTAACCCTTATACTTTGATGGTTAATTTTTTTATGGTATATTTTTTATTTCTAGTTAAAAAAAATATTTCGGTGAACAATGTTTTTATTTTATTGTAATGAAAACACTTTTGATTTATAATATAACCACCAAACCCTCAAATGATCCATTATAAAATTTTTATTTTCATCGTTTTTTATAATAAAATAATAGCTATTATTTATTGCATAAATTTTACAATAAGAGCATTAAAATAACAATTATACAGATAGGTAGTTCTAATTATCTCACCCTAGAAGTAATTTTAGAGTTGACCCCAGAAATATGGTTAGAAAAATAAATCATTCTAATGATAAATTAAAATTAAGTTTATCAAATCTTATATTATGTTATATACCTAACCACAAGTTAGTGAAAACTATAAAAGATTCCTAATAATTTAAAAACACGTTATACACATTGGTGAATACTTTGTTCATAATATTATTATGTTACGTTCAAAACTTAAAAAGATGCTTGCGCTTAATTTGTTATTTACTAAATCGTTGTTTGGTATTATTATACATACCAAAATTAAATAAACTGAGCTTAAATTTAAAATTTTTAGAAGTATTCGGTGCTGTCTTAAACGATGGATATCGCATACCTACGTATTTTACCGACGAGGACAACAGATCGAATTGACAAGGTCTCGCGACCTTGCACATATCAAAACATATACGCGTTACATTTTGGCCGCGTGGGAGCGTTAAGAATTACTGGCTCACGATATGATGGGTGAAATGGACATATGAAATTAACGATAGGTACCGGTAATCCTAATGGGTAATGTAATAATATCATGGCGATTCGGTGTCAAGGCAAACGTGGGAAAACCCATTGACCATCACAATAACAATAGCGAATGTCCGAATATGATAAATACGTTATGCTTAACCATAAACTATACGATTTGGATGAACTCAAACTAAAGTCGACAAAATCGATTAGATTTTACTAAATACGAAATCAAAATATTGTTGTATTTTGTAGAAAAACAATTAATTGATCTTGGACAAGCCAAATTATCTCAATGTAGACTGCATTCGAAAAAAAAGATGATCATAATAATGTTTATTAGTTTATTCCATACATGAATTATTCTAATTATTTCGTTCTTACATTCAATAGAGTATATTAGTTGAAATAGCAGAAAAACATAGTTTAATGTGCACAAATTATAAACTAAATTTGATATTTGAGGGTAGTAAATTACTAATTTTCAATCGAGGAAATTAAAAAAATACACGTAGATGTTTATATAAATTAATAATAAAGCTTCTTTGCGTACCAATAAAATCATTGATTAACGAATTTCAATAAAAATAAACAGTTGACCATAACATTATACAAGAAAAACACTAATAGTGGGTTGTTGCAGTCATTATGATTGTGAATGAGTAGTTTTCCTTCAAAAATAGGCTTAAATAAATAACAATTCATTCAAAGTAATAAAATAGAATTACATTTTATATGTATTCATATTTCGAAACATACAGTAAAAAAAAATCCATTAGTTCTAATTGAGGTAATATTTAACTTGTTAATCTAAGCAATAAAATTACGAGTTTCACTAGACACTATAAAATATGGTAATATTTTATAATAAATTATTTTGTTAATATAATTCATAATTTTTAATTACATAATACTTAAAATCGAAAATGATAAATATAGCTATGAACAAAGATTAAAAAATAAATTTGAAAGGGATATATCTAATAAGTTTTGAATTTAATGTTTGATTGATGGAAATAAGTAATTTAAAAATACTATATAAATATAGATTTCTTACATAAATTCAATATTTAATATGAATTAATTTATAATTAAATTTTCATAATATATGTTTAATCACCTAATATAACTTAGAAATTAATTAGTATTAAATTCCTAAAAAAGATGACTATAAAATGTCTATAAAAAACATTTTTAAAGATGATTCTTTATGGTCCATCTATTATAAATTAGAACAATAGGCTTAATTGATAAAATAATGAAATATCGATTTAAAAAACCTCGCAGTGGAAGTCTTTCGTCATAAAATGCATATGCATACTTATACAACAATATTTGAATTTTCTTATAAAATAATTGTTTATCAACATATTATTATACATTTTTTATTATAGTAATTTATTATTAAATTTATAAAGTGTGAGGTGACAATATAAAATTATATTGTGTTCCATGGCGATCCAAAATAACCAACAGTCATTGAGCTTACAAAAAATCATTCTAAATGCTTCCACTCAAAATGAACATTGTGTTTTACCTCATATTTCCACAAAATATCTATTGTTAAAACAAAATAAACTGATTCAAAGGAATATATTTTAATAAAAACTTAATAAGTATGAACAAATTTTGAGGTTCTATTACTGACTGGTCTCCCCCTTCACGACTTTTATGTTGTTATGCATAATATATCTTTTACCCATCAATGTCACATATAGTTTATGTTTAATAGTATATAATAAACTTATATTAAATAAATAAATGAAAAAATCACGCACTATTTACAACAATTTTAAATAGATGCATACGAGTATACTCTAACCTAACCTAACTTAACGATTATAACAGTATTCGATTACATTATATAATCATCAATTAAAATCTCCAACAAGATCATCTAATTAAATTCAGTATTCTATCATTTTATATCAGTGTTCATTAAAATTATTTTTAAATCAAATTTTTACTAAATAATATCACATATTAAACTGTGAATTGCAAACCTATCCTGTCAACAAATAAAATTAGGACATTTGTTTTAATGATAGGTATCATCAACTATTGTAGAACATTCGAAGTCTGTAATCTTTCGTAACACTTTGTTATGGTATCTTAACACGATAATACTATTGTCATATTAATACCATACCAACAGATTCTATACGATATTACAATCAATTTTGTCTTTTCAATAATCAGTGTTATATCTTTATGTCAGACAATTTAGTTTAATTTTATGCACTTCAATGATTTTTTAATGAAGTTATATGTTAAAAATATGCAATTTTAAATTCGACAATATTAGCTTATAAAGAGAAATTATTTTAATTTTGAACAGTGATAATTAAAATGTTTGAAATAAAAATGTATTTGGTTATAATTGAAAGAAATTTATCAAAAAATGGAAATTACTCGTTAAATAATAATTTATACATTATACGACAAAATAATAAAGGCAAAAATAAAAACAAAACTTAATTGAATTTTCTTTATTATTATTAATACCTGTAACATAATCGGGACGATATTGTACAATATTTTTAATACATCTAAATCAAAAATAAAAAAACAAATAAAAAATTAAATTACACCACAAAAATAAAATACAAAACAACATTTTTTCAATATTTCAGAATACGTACATTATATTTTGGGTACAAATATATTATTAATAGAAGTACCTATTCATTATTTGTTATTTTTATCATTATTTCACTTATATTTTATTATTTATATTCGATATGCAACAAATCGATGAGTACATTATTATAAATTATTGTAAACAGTTTAAATATTATATAATATAGGTAATACCTATTCTTTTAATCATTATCAATCAAAACTTTTACTTCGCAATTTACTAATGATTTGCAGGAACAAGAATCATATGTATAGGTATCTTGAATGTTTGAATAACTCTAGACTCTAGAGTTTTACGAGTCGCCTTACTTAATGTCATTACGAAACAATTTAAACTCTAGATTAAAATCTGTGCTTGATAACGAACTGCTGACTAAATAAAATAATATACTAACGTTATATTTATTCCTATACACGAATACACGATAGAATCGATAAATACTTGCATTAATCATTTTAAACAATGGACTTCAAATATCAAACAATCCTTATTAAGGTTAAATATAAACAGAAAATAAATTAATAAAATATTTATTTATAAACATAAAATATGCTATACAATACAAACTATAAATATTAATCAAGTGTATTACGTTTTGTTTTAGAAATTAATAACAGACCGCTATTTGCGGTATTATTAGTGTTTGTGGCGTCCACCGGCGTCACTTTAGCCGATGACGATAAATGGGTATGGGGAAGATCAAATGAGCAATTAAAGGCTGACTCGAGAATCGGGTCTTCATCCGACGAAGTAATCCGAATAGCTAAACCGTTATTGCGCAATCAGCCCAACCAAAAGCCAAATCCATTATTCCAACCCGCCAACAACCCGAGGTTGGATACTAAACATTACAGGTAAGCTTAAGGTAGGACTTAAAATATTTTTTTTGTCATCAATAAAAAAAATCTTCAAATTGTATTAGTTTTTAAAATTATTTTTTAAATACAAATAAGATAGTATTATCAATATTTTGATTAAAGAGTAATTTCAACACAACTACTAAAATAATGTACTAGAGTCATGATTGTTTTCACGTGAAAATAATTGTCGTGAATTATTGTAATATTCATTAAAAATACTATCAAATATGGGTTTTGTATCAATAATCCCGATGCCAATAAAATAATTGCACAAGTAATAATTAAATATAATATGATAGACGGATACTGATAATATTTTGAAACAACTACAATGAGATGTTACATTTAAGCTTAAATAGGGTGTTTCTAAAATTAATTATTCCTAAAGTCTTGAGCATAAAACCAACATTAACCCAAACTGTTAAATATATGTACAGGGATGACTCCATACGAAATGGACGCTATGAAGTCAACGAGGATTATGTACCAGATAGGGAACCTTTGATCCAGCAACCGATCCATATATCTGAGACTTTTAGTAGCAGGCCTTTCGACAGACCACCACCGCCGCCGCAAAATACCCTACCACAAAGACCTTTGTCAAGCTTCCAAGCACCTTTGCGACCACAGCGGCCGGCTGTAATCGTCGATTCTATACACGCACCGTCCAGAAAACCCGTGCCCGTAGCAACTGAACCAGCCGGGTCTGCAGTCGGCATACTCACTGGACCAGTGCCCTCGTGGCAACGACCGGCGGTCCACAAAAACGGCGATCCCACAAATTTCGAAAAGTGCAAATGCTCATTTTCATTCAACTGTAAATCTCCTGGTATCAAATTTGTAAGTACAATATATTATTATTATATCATACATTATCGTCGAGATCTACGCGTGAATAAAAATGATGTAATATATATCAATATATGTCCAGCTGGCACAAGGTACTTTTTGAATTTATTTATTACTATCAAATTGTCTAGGTAGACAGCACTTAAGTACTTAATTTAATTGAATTGATTCTAAAGTATCAAATTAAATTATAGTTGATAAAGTATTTAAGTATCTATATTCTATATTGAATTAAAGGGATACAAACTAAAATAATTGTTTAATATGTGGGAAATATCGTTCTTTATTTTGATAAAATTAAAACAATAACTTTAATTAAACCTATGTTTTTTGTATAAGTTTGAATATCACAAATTATAAACAAATAATTGAAACTTTAATATTTATTCCAAAATATCGTAACTATAATAAATTGAATATAGTAAGTAGAAAAAAAACCATACAAATACATTAATAATAAAATGTTTGAATACATTAAAAAAAAAACATAGAACAAAATGTGTTAATGTGTTTAGATGGAGCTTAATTAAATTTCATATTTAAATCATTGTTTTTTTAAAAAAAAAAATATGTTATATTAGCTAATCAAATTTAAAACAATTAGCATATATATTTTATCAAGGAATATTTTGATTTTTTTATGATATTAAAATTATAAATATTGTCTTTAATAAAACAATGTTATAACCAAACTAACTTTACTATATTATACTCTTTAATTTTCCGATTTCAGGAAAATGTATAAAACAACGTGGGCCAGCATTAAATACATATATATATATAAGAAAACGACGAGCATTTAGTAATTTATATTTATTACCGTATAATTAAAATTCGAAATATTACTATTTTTAATTACATAATACCTACTCGGTTTTTAATGAACAGTATATAACCCAACAGTAATCCCATAGCAAACTCCGTTCTCTTTTATCACTTATCCCTAATACATTTACCTCATTGCGTGATTAAAATTAAAGTTTAATTGAAATAATATGCTTTAAAATATAAAAAAAAAACTTGTATAGTAAATACATTCACTATTTAATATTTATCATTCATCCCTTTGAAAGTAATCATTGTATTATATTTTCTGGTTTTGCTACCATTTAATATTTTATATTCACCAGCTGAATTAAGGATCATCAAACAAAATAAGGCTTCTTATCTCAATAAAATATTATCTTGTTAAAAATGTGATTTTACAATAAACCATGTTAATAAGATTTATATAGTTTATTACATAATAATATGTGGGATGTGGATTCCAAGCATCATAATATAGTTGTTATTATCTAAATTTTTCTTTGTCCTATATAAGATTTGAACAATTTCATTAAGTGACATGCGTTTTTTTGGCGGACAAACAGTTTGTGGTAGCTACTAGCTACACACATGCAGCCCATCATACTATTAATCGGATTAGAGAAAACTCCTTTTTATCATCTTTTAAATAAATACGAATAAATCTTTACATGTTTTTATTAAGGATTAATAACTTACTAAACATTGTTAATACAAGTTTATAAAAAAATAAAAATAAATGTATTAAGTTATAATCAAAACAAGAGAAAATAAGTAATCAAGAATATAAGTTATCTGCAGATATTTCATAAAAACATTAATTATTAATGTATGTATTTTAGGGAAGCTGCGATGAGGGAAAACAATACTGTTGTTACAACGATTTCGATGGTGCAAATTCGGGAAGCCAAGAAGTAGACAAATATGGAGGAGATCGTAGCGAACCCATACCTTCTGTGTTAGTTGGCCCAAGTGGAAATCATAGACCTGGTTTGAAACCTGGTATATATGGACAAGTTTCCAACAAAAATGTAAGAACCACAAACTGTAAGTGCATGGTATACACATATTAATATTAGTTTAAGGCTATTGCTTAATATAAATAATTTATTTAAAAATAATTTAATTAATATCAATTTGCTTATAGCTAAAATAATAATAAATATAAAATAAATAAAGCCATTTTATATTAATAATATTACTATATTGTAATTGAGATTTTGGAAAATAATAACTTACATTAATATTTAAGAATATGCATAAACTCTAACTAGTACTTAAGTTTAATAAAAATATTCATTTATAATATCTATATAACTGAATTTATTACACGAAATATTATAACTTTAGATATTCAACAATAGTTAAAAAATATAACGCTATTTTTAAGAAATTTAATATTTTAATTACAATATATTATTGTAAAAAAAATGTTTCTAAAGGAATATTTTAGTTTATTGCAACTTAAATTAATTTTTAATTACAAATAAATTTTTCAGGAATATATTGATCGACAAGAATTAGTAGGTAACAGTTTTCCAAATGAACCATTATTCAACAGAAGACCAAACGAGTATGGAAACAATCCTTTTATTATTCCAAGACAATTGTAGTATATTAAATAATATTACAAGCAAATGTAATTATTATTATATATTTTTTCTTATTTAAATTGTACTATAATTTTATAAAAGCTAATTTATATTTGATGTATGCTTCATCACAAAATTGTAAAATATCAATTATTTATAATAGGTAATAGGTAGGCGCTAAAAAAGTATGATTACGGATATAAGATAATATAAAAACTATTTTACGTCTAATATTATATTCATATATAACTACGTCTTAATTATATATATAATTTTTTTATTAATTTATAAATAATTCTAATAAATATGAATTACTTTTGAAATCCAAAACATAATATAAATTATTATGAAACTATATTGTATTTATTTTTGGAGATAGTTTATATATAATAATAACTAACCACAATTTATTGCTTTTATATTTCTTTTTTTTTAATACATAAATACTTATGATAATTCATCTTATACAAACAACATATTTTAAAGTGTATTCTAAAGTATCTAGATTTTGTATTATTAGTTATTTATTTATATTTTATTTTATTGAAAAAAATAAATTATCATTTTGCTATAACCTACAATGAATTAGCAACATAAATTATTATTTAATAATTAATTTAATTAATGATTAAGATCCTATAAAATACTCAATAATAACTGCTGTGCTAGAAATATAAAATATATATATATATGTATAATTTTGTATTAGCGTATTTTAAAATTTGAATAGAAGTATTATTTTTACTTAATAATATTGCTTAATTTTATATAAAATAATACAAATGGTCTTTAAAAGATTATTACGCTTATGTTTAAATTTAAATGTCTTAATTATTACACACTAATAATCAATAAAATATTTAAAGTAATTAGAATAGAATAAATTGAATAAAATAAAAATAATTTAATAACAAATATAAGTACACCGCGTATAGGTACAGTCGAAAAAAGTTACGTTAGAGTCTAACGTATTGTCTAATGGTTGGACAATTAAAAAAAAAGAGTGGTCAAGTAAGTAACGCTCTACTATATAGTAGGTCATTATAATTATTGATGTATTAAATTTGAATCCAATGATAGGTATCATTAGGTATCATGATATTGATATAGGAAAAACGATTCTGAACCGAAATGCTTTGTCTGTCTAGGGTATAATTTCCAGTGGTTGGTATAAAAGGTGGTTTACGTTTTAATGGCCTGAATACACCAAAATTTAAGTTATTTTATAAGTATTGTTAGCCAAATAAATGGAAAATATTGTATTAAATTTTCAACTCTTAGCTACTTATACAAACATTTTTTATGAATACCTACAAAATAATTTGCAAATATTCATGATTTTGACGAATTTTTGTCAATATTTGAACTTCGAGTGCTAATAAAAAAAATTATAACTATATATTTTTATAATTTTTAAATCACTATAAAACTAACTTTTATGAGGAATTTTATACTACATTTTTAAGTATTTTGTCTCGGCCAAAAAAATGTTATCAATATTTATAAAAAAAAAAACTAAATAAAAACGAATATCTCTAGTGCTTAAAAATAGCATTAAAATAAGCAAAATATTTTGAAAATTAAATCATGTAAATAAAATATCTATCCAATCTAAATAACTGGTGAAATTTTCAAGTATCTACGACTTATAGTTTTTGAATAATAACAAATGATTAAAGTCATTTGACGATAAATCGTTATCGTTACGCAATTCGTAAAAAATTAAAATTCAAACAAACTTAAAATTTTTTCTATAATAATGCTTCGAGTTTTCTCTATAGCTACTTGAAGGAAAACTTATGACAAACTTAGTGTTGAATTTTTTAACCTTAGATATAAACACAAAAAATTGTACGATTTTTCAACTACAAAATTACTTTCAAATTTTCGTGATTTTGACATATTTCTTAAAAAATTGAACTATAAATGCTTATAAAAAAAAAATTGTGACCGAAACAATTTTTTTTTTTTTTAACTACAATAAAAACAATACCTTAAGAACCTTATATTAAATTTTCAAGTTATTTTGGACACCCAAAAAATTCTTAGAAAAATCGAAAATTTTAGCTCAAAATAAGTTAGACAGATTTTTAACGGTGAAAAGAGAAGTTTTGAAGTTTTCTAATTTAGGTACTATAATTCATATGAAAAAATTAATTATTGAAAAGTTTGTATAAAAAATAATAATATTATACAAATTACAGCAAAGTTATTACATCAGTGAGTGTTGAGCTTGTTATTGGAAACGCCCTATTAACACACTTCTATTTTCGTTCTTATTATTTTCGGCTATAAATTGTACACAATACGTTAACAACAGTAAGCACACTGACACATAACCATGTTTTTAATCTCTGTATGGCTGTATTAAAATTTATAGTCGTAAGATTATTAAATATTATATTAATAGTTTCAAAATTTGATTTATTTATACACTATCAAGCAATCGCACTATAGTCTAATCAAGATCAATTAACTAAAAATAAAATAAACTTTATATTCTTGTATAGTTTTTTTTTATAATCAATATGAAAGGAAAGCGCATAAATTTAAGTGTTGCTGAGTTACGTAAAACAGCTAAAAAAACAAACTAATTATTTCGAAGACATCTAAAATTAAAGCTTCTACAAAAATTTAAATCTAGTGTAAAATAATTAATAAAAATACACTTATAGATAAAAAAAATAACAAAATTGTACAATTTAGTACTCGTAAATAATAAAAAATAATATATACTGTACTATTTAAAAATAAAAAATATTAAGTCACGATTCATATGTCCATCCTATATCTAAGAATTTTTTTTTTTTTTACAAATATCATAACCATTTTAATGCTGTTATTTTTAAAATAATTAAATTTTTATGATGGTCACAAGGGTTGTAAAGGGTGGAATTTTAAAATCTACCCCCAGGCGGCATATTCGTTAACCCCTGCTTGTTTCTACAATATAACAGCTTAAAATCTCAGACCAAAATTAATTTTTCATAACAAAGTTACATCGTCTGAAAATTTAATTATTAGAACATAATTTTCGAACATCTTATATCTACTGTTACAAGTCCATGAGTGACTGGCCCGATTTTCAAAATTCACATATAATTAAATATTATAAATACAATTATAAGTGGAATTAATGCATAATCATTAAATTTTGAAAATAATATTTATAATATGATAAAAATTATGGTAGGTACTGTGAAAATCATAAACCATAGTGTTTCAATCGTGTCTAATATGCTAGTCTGTATGTTTATTTTTTATAGAAATATATTTTAGTTTTTAGATATTTTATTTATACGAGTAATTAAGTTTCTTTAAAAAACTCATTGAAACAGTTTTTTACTTTATGTGAGTATTCACTGCATTGTTTATTATAATATTTAAATAATATTAATAATAATTTATACATGCATTACCTATATGAATTAATTTAAATATATTCCATGAAAACAATTTGCGTTTGTGAATAGAATAAAAGAATGACCTCGTGCATTTAAACGAAATATGAAATAATTTTAAATAGTTAAATACCTACATTAGGTATTTACAAAAATATATTTTAATACACCCGAATTTACTTCCTAAATCAAAGTTTCCGCTAGTAATTTACCAATTTGAAGTAATGAATTAGCGAATATTCATATTGTAAAATATATTTCTTTAAATTATTCTCACTATGAGAAATAATATTTTTTAGTTTTTAAAACTTAAAGTCATTCAATATTTAAAAAAAAAAAAAAATATTATGAACAAATTGACTAGTATTATTGCATATATTTTTATTTTGAGATAAAACACTATTAATAGTTATATACTTGATTAGGTAATAATTATTATATTTAAATAATATAGTTTCAAAGTATTTGTGTAATATTGTGTACAAAATTAGATGTACCTATACCCCTTTTTAAACTTCATTAATTGTAAATAGATTTAAATCACAGTTGTTTAAGTATGTTTTGACCAAATATAAAATATAGATCTATAATTATATCCAATAATAAAAACTATTTTATTTGTTGTAACTATTTTCAACACTATATAAGTACTCGTTAATGATGAGTCAATAAATTCCTGAGTAAGCTCATTTTTAAAACGCAAAATTTAAAAATTTGACTAATATTTATATGATTTGTACCTAATTTATTTTGTTGATAATAAAATATATATTATTTTTAAAGCTATTAAATACGTTTTATGTTATAATAATAATGAAATTTTGATTATCTTTACTTTAATTTTCAATAATACCTATATTGTTATTATTATTTTGTTTCTTTTTTTTGTGATTTAGTGATTCTGAAATACATTTGTCGTAATAGTACCAAAATATTTATAATACATTATTTAGATTTTTACATACCCACATCAACTTAATTCAAAAAATAAAATATTCAGAGGTACAAAAAGATTGTTTTATAATGCATTTATATATTAAGCTATTTATAACAAACTAAGTAAAATGTATACAAATTAAATAAGAAACTAATTTTTAAGAAGTTACAACATTTATGGCTTAAATTATAATCCATTTTAAGAGTTCACAAGATCAACAGCTGATGATTATGTCATTTTTATTTTACTCTCACAATTTTAAAAGTTGTTATAACTCATAAGTAACATTAAAGAAGTTAATTTAAAGTTTAATTTAATATGTTGACATACTTTAATTTATCACAATCTATTATACAAAAATGTGCATTTTGTTCATCAAATTATTTTTCATAACATGATATAAAAAATTCTAAACTTAAATATTATCTTCCCAGACTTTTTATCTAGGTACCAGCTATCTTATTATGCATTTAATAAAACATAAATTATAAATTATATTAATTTCTCAAGCGAAAAAATCAATTGAATAAAAGTGTAAGCTTAAAAAGTATTTCACTAATGCCACAATTAAGTTAAGTACTTACTACTTTGTAAAACTATTATATAAAAGTATCAAATTATCTAATAGGTACTTATTTTACATAGTATATAGTATATACTATATACTATATACTATATACAATATATAGTTTAGTATAATACTATAAAACGACAGTAGATATCAGTTATAATGAGAAGTCAATAAAATAAAGCAAAACGTATGTTAAAATTTAAAATTGAAACTTATTCCAAGTTAAATGTAAAAAGATATACTTATTTATTTATACATTTATTTATAATCTATGCTAACAGTTTAGATTCATCATATAACATCTTAAATGTATATGAAATTAGTTGGATGTTTGTTTAATACTAATTATATTATATAAGACACAGTATGTTATCTATTTAACTTAGGTAAAATTTTCATGCATTTAACAGACATATAATTACTAATTAACGTATAGAAATATATCAAGAATAAATTAAATTAAATTGTTCAAATAATTACTTATTAAAATATTATAAATTTTAAAGACCCACAGTCCACATTTTAGTTAAAATTGTATAATATATTACAATTTGTGAGGTATACATTTATTGATATATATATATATAATTGTTGTTTCATACATTTTTTAAATAAAACAGATGAACCCTTTTCGATCTTTAAATCATTAACGTGCTTAAATACAAGTAGATATTTTAGTGTAGTAGTTATTAAAAACTATATGTTATCGTCAAAATTAAAAATATTTTTTTAACTAAAGTATATATATATTTATAGGATTACAAAAATATAAATGGAACTATTAAAGTTTAGAAAATGTTTGTATTTATAAAATTTTATCATATATTTTATACGGATAAATTCCTTTATGAATATAATATATTGTATAGGAATATTATATACTCGTATTATATTATATATTTATATACCATGCGTGTACGTATAATTATATGCTAATACTTAAAAATAAATTTAAATAATCATTAATCATATTCATGAGTACTCACCTATAGTTGTAATAACAATTATTGAGTAAAATAAAGCTCCAGTGAAGGTCCATTGTTGTATTTTAGTGTCTTCTTCGCCATCCCAACCTTTACGTTTCATTGCGTAAATCAAATCGTCTTCAAATTTTTGCAACCGGGCTGTTACGTTTGTTGTAAAATTATCTTGTTGAAGCACCAATGAATTTTTAGTGTATTTCCAAAGATCCGTAGTTACATTCATCCTCATTACACGGATACTATTTTTCACCTTTGAACATTATTTAATAATATTAAAATTCATAAATATATAAAATTCGATAATATGAATGATTTTATGGAATTTTCTGTAGCTTAAACTATAAACATTTGAAGTTATTCCCTATCTATTTACTACCTACTAAATACACGCATAACTGCATATGCTGATGTACCTATGTGATTAATAAGTTTTTAATAATAACAATAATGCACTGTGGTTTCACTAATAAAAATAACGTATGTAAACTAAACACTAGTATTCCATGTAGTCAGTAATCTAATATATCTAGCTAGTATATTGAGTATTGCAAACAATTGATAATTATTGTGGTTTTTATTTGGTATCAAATGAGAGAAGTTATTGCGGTTACTTCGGGTGTATATTTTGTTAAACGTACTCTATCAAAGCTCCATTAATAATAATTTAGATATCGTGACCTACTAGCCTAACTAAAATATTCATCATGTCGTAGTTCTTCCACTGGAAGGCCTCTACTATCTATCAAATCTGTCATTTAATTTTTATTTATTTTATTTGTCAACAATTATTGTTCTTATTGCTCCCTGTGAAACAGTTTCAATAAAAAAACTATGTAACAAAAAAATAATAATTCATTTCTATAAAAATACATTGAAGTGATTTAAACACTTTCCTTTTATGCATTTGTTTTCACAATTATATGTCGTTGTATATAATTATCCAATAGAAGTCATCAAGCAGTGAATAATGAAACTATAGCACCCTACTATGTTATAGCTAGTATCTGTAAGTATAATACGTTTTAAATAATACCAATAACATATTCCTATTTCCTACAAGGAACCATATACAGATGCATTATAAATTATAATAATATGACTATTGAAATTTATACTACAAACCTAGAAAACAATAATATGAAAATTTAATGAAAATTCTAAATATCTATAAGGTTATTATTTTTTTTAATTTACACCAAAAAAAAAAATCGATTTTGGTAAAAAAAAAAACCGTAAATTTATTTTTGTTTGTTTTTCACAATTATTTTGAAAAATACTGAAAATTTTTAATTTTTATATGTTTAAAATAAAAACTTAATCCAATTTGATATCAGAAAACCTAACCTCAAAGTTAAAAATAGAAACTTCGAAAACAACTAATTCTCGTGTTTATGTCATAGACTCGTAGCCATTTCATAAAATTGATCTTTTCGTGAAGTAAATACGGCTTTATTACATTTTTTGGAATACGAAAATATTTCATGAAATAGTAACTTCAATAATTTAACATCATGTTATTTTTTCAAAATGTGGTCATTCACTTTTTGTACTAAAATAAGACATTTATTGCACACATCAAGTTTGATTTTATAAATTAATATTTAATAATAATTATTAAACATCTAAAGTATTTATCAAGTATGTGGATATTTATGACAATATTATATTATTTGATTGAAAATAAAATAATTTATGACAGTTGCTGTTACATTTTCTAACACAAAACAAACACATGGATAGTTTGATTTGACAAGCATTTTTACAAGAACAACTTATACGAACCATAGTTTCACATAGTTATTTTTGTTTTTAATCGTTTTCAACTAAAATAAAATTGAACCACTCTATATAATAATACTGTGTGTAGTTCTTATCGGTTCATCTCATTTTTTTTTTTTTTTTTAACAATGATAACAATCAAACAAACAGGGTCGGATGATCTACACAAGAACCACACATTTGAATATCATGTATAACCAAAATCCTAATATGACATTATGATTATGACTGATCAAAACTAATATCATATACACAACTCAAATAACCTGGTAATTATTGCAGTACAATAAAAGTAAAGAGTATAGGTATTATTGTATGTGATAAATGTTTTATTTTAGTTAAAGACCTCGTTTTGAAAAACAAATTCTTCTGTATAATAAAATTATATATACAGATGAGATGAAGCTCTAGGAGAAGTCACATCTATTTAACAAAAATAAAAGTACCCTATCAACCTGTTTTGTTAATGTATTAGTGATGAGTTATTATTTTTTATTGTGTTTATATCTATTTGAATTTATATATAATACATATTGAAATGTTAATCTTATCCGATTCATCATAAGGGCGGCTCTACATTCATGTATCATGTTAATCAATAATTTCATTTATGTTTAATTGACAAATTTACAACTTTATAGATACAATTTCCTATGGGGAAGAAAGCGATTCAACATATTATCATTCTTCAATACGTCACGGGTAGAGTAAAAAGAAATCTTCTTTAATCTTTCATACTACAACAATAATTAACAACTACTATTATAATAATATATTATAATTATCTGTATTATATATTTATATTATTTTTTTTTAGACCAATTTTGTTTTGTATTTTATAAGATAATTAACACATAATATAGTTATTCTATCGTCTATGTAAATAAATATATAGCAGCAGCGATGGATATAGAACTACACAATAAAAAGTTTGTTTAACAAAGAGCAGTTATTTAATTTCATACTCTTCATTGGTATGAATACCACATTGAAACTTTTTGTACTTTTAATTTTATTCACATTTACATTTAACTAATCAGATAATAAAACAGTAAATTCCAACTATTGATCTTTCATATTAAAATTATATTACTTAAATAATAATTGAAAGTGTCTATTTTTTTAATTATTATATATTATTCTTTAATGTTCTGTATTTATTGTGTTTATAAATAATACAAATAATAACAAAATATATATATATTTATAAATAGGTATACATATATCTGAAAATTATATTAGTAAATTACATTTATTTTTTATTACGCTTTATAATTATCACAAAAAATAATTTGTTTTGTTTTACCGCGAAAAACCTAATCTTTTGTTCATTTGATGTACAAATTATTAAAACTATAGACAAGTATCTGAGGTATCATGAGGCAGCCGGTAGGTAATGATAGGGTTTCATTCCAATTTCTTATACATCATTATGATTAATATTTATATACCCTTTTTTTTAATAATAACAAAAATTAATTTATATTTTATTGCCAAATTGATGAATAAAAAAGTGACAACCAACTTAAATAATGAGCGTTACAAAATTTAAGTTTTTCAAAATTTAAATTAGGTATTATTTACATTTAAGAATGTAGACATTTTAACTGTTGAACATATTATTATAGTTTTATCTATGCTAAAGATATTACAATAATAGTTAACCTTTATTTTTTACTAATTATTATAAATTATTTAATATTTAATAAAATTTATGTTTTTTTTTTCTATAATATTTTAAAAACTACAATACTTATATATTATATATATTATATATATATATAATATGTATATATTTATAGTTAGATATCTTACAATTTTACAAATCAATACAAGTATAAGCTATTAGTTTTTAATTATTAAAATTTTACAATTAATCAAAAAATATATTTAGTTCCCTTAACTGAATTTAAAATTAATGATGAAATATTATAAGTTCTTAACATTTTTTTTTTAAATTAAATAAAATGTATGTTGAATTTCAATGACTATGAATAATATTCCGGTTATTTCTAAAACCAAACTCCTAAATCGTAAAAATGTTACTCCGTGAATAATAATATGATTCCTAACTACATCATGTAAAAATCCCATTCGAATAATATATTGAATTTTATGTATGTTACCATTGTAACAATAACGAAGTTACTATTCAAAAACCCACTATTCTAAATATGGACATTTTGTGGTACATATTATTATAATAATCTTGGAGATATAATCAAAATAGTTTTGAATAGATTTGAAAAAAATTCACATTGCACTACACAGTGACTATTGTGTTGTAAGCTTTTAGTAACTCTAAAGAAGTTTGGAGATAGTGAGTATCTCATTTATTGCTGTATTTGTGTATAGGTACAACTGTCTTTAGTAATAATTTTATTATAAAAAAAAGTAGGTAAGTGGGCACATCTCTGTTGAATATTGAACATTGATTGGGTCACTATTATAGGTGTGTTATAAATTTGAATTCAGCGATATATTATTATTATGTACGAAAAACGATTTTGAACTGAAACAATCTATCAGCGTATATCACCGCAAGTGATATGTTTTTTTGATATAGCTAAGTCATTTATTTTACTTTTAGTATTATAGTAGGTTGATATATTATTTTTTCCCGAAAATATTTATTTATTATGTTATTAGTATTTACTTATTATAATAATTTATTAATAATAATATACTAATTTATAAACAAAAATTGTAATAACTTCTTTCTATAAATATCGTAAAACAGTAAAAATTGATTTATAAATAAAATTTAAAAAAAAAAATAAAAATTTTTATTGCATATAGTAAAATTTATAATAATATAAAATACCTAAATATTGAAGTTTTCATGAGTAATGTTTTTAAATTAGGTACAACAACATAATTGATATATTGTTATTTATCATTTAATAACAGGCAATCCACATCGTTGGAACTTAAAGCGCCTATGAAAAATAATTTTCTATATACATTTTTATATTTTATAGTTTCCGTATAAATTACTCATGAAGAATTTTTTATAACATTTTTAAAACTTGAATACAAAAAGGAAAATTTTTATGCATTTTTACTCCTACTAGTTAGCGATTTTTTTTAAATTCGTCAAAATATTGACGACAAATGCATATAAAAAAATTGTGCCTATATATTTTTAATATTTTTATACGGATAATGTAGGTACCAGATACGTATAATATTATTATTATTAAACATTGTTTTTAATCAAAACTTACTTCAATTTCGTTTGCTGATTCCAGACGTTCAAAAGCAAAAGCTCCGAGCAAACAATACAGCACGACCATAGTGACAAGTAACACGTGCAGGAACAAGCACGTGAATATCTTCCATACATAGTAGACGAGTGTGGTGCATCGATTAGGCGTATCATCATCAAAATCAACATCCATCAACATGTTCACAATATCAAAGTATGATTCCCGTTAACCAAAAACCAAAAATGTAATAGTCACTTACGTGACGAATTATTTCTACATAATAATAATATTATAATATTGTTGTATCTTATATCGTTAAAAATCGGTGTGCGCAAACATGTTAATTTTAGTAGGTATTCCTTGTGGTACGCCGAGATTTTCGTGACGGTGACTGCTATAATAATATGATAATATTTATTGTGGTTATAAAGAGTGTGCGTGTGGCTATAGCAAAATGGCCGGTCGTCGTCGATCCAGAAATAAAATGGTCCATCTGTCTAGGTCCCTAAACAAATGGTGTTCCCACCGTCCTACACAGCTTGCCAAAATTGTGTATTTAAATTTAGAATCATTCCCCTACCGTACAGCAATAAGGTTTGTTTTTCCCACATAATTCTGAAGAAAATGTTATTATTTCCCTTCTTAGACCGCCGTAACACATGCTATAATGCACTGCGTATTTGAGTATTTCTGTTTGCCACCATACACGTCCGAGTATCAACACAACAACGGACGCATATCGTTTTATACTTTTATGGGTGTATATATATAATATTATACTATACAGTATACATGCACGTTAAATATTCTAGTGGTTGGGCACGAGGAGAAGCTTTTCGACTTAACACAATACTTTCACGGGTCCGTTTGTGAAATAAAAACTTACAATATATTTTATGCGTGCCCTTCGAGGACCGAGCAAAATGACCCGCTCACAAATCCGACTCAATGACTTTTTCTCAGCGCTATATTTGACGTTAGCTACTATAATACAGCCCGTTGAAAAATGGCGGTATTCATTTTTCAAATCGCTTCCGACTGCCCTTTCCAGTTTCCACTGCGATGCATTTTACTGACCCAAACACATCATAACAAATACACTGGTCCAGCATTATTATTTCTACACTATTCCCAGAATGTTGTGAATAATTTAATTATAAAAACAAATAAAATATATAAATGCCGTTATTTTGAACAACTGTCATTATTCTCACCAACGTTTGATTTAAATTAATATTTATACTAGCATAGATTTTCAAGAAATTCCATCTAAAATCTATTTTAAATATTATAATAACACAACATTTGATAAATTGAATTACTTAATTATTGTATTTGTTACTAATAACAAAATATAATAAAATATAGATGGTAAATAAAAATTTATCTTTGGAAATTTAAATTAGGTATTTAAAAAGTTTAAATGTATGTAAATTAAAAAATAGAAAAACATAGTTATTTAAAAAGTACTTAAACTTATTTAAACATTAATAGTGATGGCGTTAATTGAGTTTTTGCTCTATAGTATTTACTTTTTTAAATATACATAGTACATACATACTATAGAGCCATAAAATATAGGGTAACATTTTACCTTATTTATTTTTATTACCTACCTAAAAACGATTACGTAGTTTAAAAACCAAAAAAAATATATTGTGCGGAATAGGTAATTGTATAATATTATAATATTAAATGCTATATACTTACAATTGATATATGTACCTATTTAATATACATATGTATAGTTCGAACCAAATAGAATATATGCAAAAGCAATTTACTTGGCATTCAGTAATACATACCACCGGAAATAAAATAAAATAGAAGATAGGTACCTAGGTAGTCATTTGTCAACTAAATCAGCTTTTACATTATAAATATTGACTGACAATACGCCAAAAGTAGTTTTCCAATTTTCTCGGCACATTCGATGTTGTTTCATTTCATTTTATGCAACTGTAGGTTTATCTGCCAAATAATAATTGATTGGGTATATTAAGACGTTTTAATAATAATTTTATATGTAATAATATATAATAAATAATACAATTATAATTACAATAATACAAAGGTATCTATACAATAATGTCATAATATAATAATGAAAACGATAATGTAGGTCAGTAGGTTCTAGATAGTAAATATCTTCTTAAATAGTTAAGTAGGTATACATACGCTAAAAATTGCGATTAAATTTATTTTATATCATCCAATATTTGCGATTGTAAGAATATAATAAATATAGGTTAGGTAGATGGTAGATTATATATTATGGTTGTGCTGATTTGGATACTAATAACCACGGTCTTCAGGGCCTGATTAAGGAGTTAATCGTCAGTAGGCTAAAGTTGATTTGGCGGTCTAGGCTATAACCTACTCAGCCTATTGGTTAATCAGGTCCTGACAGTCTAACCTTAGACGATTTTCTATAAGATCGAGCTACTAGTATTAAATTCATTAGAATGTTTTTCATCCATAACAAATCTTAATAATATAAATGGTTTTTATTTTGTTTTTTTTTCTGAAAATCGAATATTTTTCTATCACATCACACAACACACATAATGACATAACTTACTGATACCTACCTTTATATTTTGTAATATAAAATTATAAATGTATCATAAAAAATAAATATTTATAATAATATGGAAAAAAAGTATAGGGTCTAAACGACAAACATAATAAAGACATGTGGCTCATAGCTTAGAGAATTACTAGGTGGGTACTTGTAGACAGATAACCAGGAACTTAAATAAGATATAGGTACAAACACAACAAACTACAAGTGTACGACATTCAAAGTACAAAATATTGTAGTTAAGACACAAATATTATATGACTTGACTGAGTACTTATTTAATAGGTATTAACTATATTAAAATAGCCAGCAGGTATAGCTAATTATTATTTATAATTTATTGCAAATAAAATAAACCTAGACATAGATATGGTGGTATCTACTACCATCAATTAAATATAGGTAGGTATTTACTTGGTTAATATTATATTCGTACTATATTTAATCTATGTTAGGTACTACATAATTTTCACCTTAGATCATATACATATATGATATATGATCTAAGATTTTCACGTCCTATCTTATTAATAGTTAATAGGTAGGTATATGGAAGTTATATAGGTAACACTATAACAGGCATACCTATATGGCTATATATTCATTAATATTATGCTTCTGCTTTAATCCAGTGTAATAAATAATAATGTTACTTGTTAATTATTGTAAACAGTAACACATCCAATAAAGTCAAATAATTGAAAGTGGAATTTAAAAAATAATTCATAGTATCGGTAGATATCTACTTAATCTATGATATTACTTATACTTACATAGGTAAACCCGTATACAGGTAAGGTCTCTAGTCAATCAATCAAAATGCTTAAACGTTAGAATCTGTTGAGTACTCTACATAGTTCTATATTATACATTAAAAATTATGCAAAATCTAGAAAGATAATGTCTTTTATTAATAAAAGATTTAATATTGAATAAAACAAAAATCATATACTACAGCGCTATCTAGCGATGAATTTTTTTATAAATGACTTATCTAAATATATTATCTTCAATTGTGATTACCGTTATCAATAATCGTAATTGTGAATCCATTGCCGTGTATTGTGTAATCAGGTTTTTTGGTGATTAAAATTACTTTATTTTCGTTATAATATTATTATATTAATATTTGTATTTTTATAATATTTTGAATACCAAGTAATGTAAATTAGCAAGAAAAGAGTTGTTAATATATAAATAACAAATAAATTCAATTAGGCAACTATTATTGTTTTTTTTAATAACTTTAAGAATAATTTTAAGTATGCATCCGGATTTGTCACCTCATTTGCACACTGAAGAATGTAATAACTTAACCATGGAATTTAAAAACTGTAATATAGAGGTAAGAAACTATTAATATGAATAATATTTAACTAAGCAATTCGATTACTTGAGTTTGAATTACAGCATAAAGTTTTGAGATTTGTTGGCAGATGTGATAAAATCTATGATCGGATGGTTCACTGTTTCCACTTGGAGGTAAAAATTTTATTTATAATTACCCAATAGATCTTGCTATCAATAACCAGAACAAAAATTAAATACTTTATATTAGTATGAATTATTTATACATAGAAACAATTATGATAAGAATTGATTTATGTTGGTCTTGTGAAATTATAATTCTTATACACTTACTAGATAAGCTATAATATTGTTCAATTCTTTCCATACCTGAATAATTTTGTCATAATATAAAAAAAAAATTACATATAACATTTATTTTTAAAAATGCAGTCCAAAGTCAAACCTATTGACTATGTTATTGTTTATTGTAGGATAGTAACTAAATCAATTTAAATTTTTATTAATGGTACGTCGTCATTAAATATTCTAATTCTTTAATCATTAACCACTCATTTATATTTTAAATGATAGCTTTTACTTTGTAAGTAAAATTATTAATAATTACATTAAATAAAAAATATTAAAGTACTATCATGTAAATGATCAAAGTTTGTATGGTAAGTAAATAAAGTTATATTCTATTCAGAAAGAACATGTAGCAGCCCATTAAAAACCTGTCCCGCCTCATCCCATGTGACACTCTCCTATAGTAGAACTGGTCATGATAACAGGGTTTTGAGTATGATGCATAGAATTGAAGTATTATCTTGCTGGACAGAGTTAAAACTTAAAAATAATCATTTGGACATTTCAACAGAATTAAATAATAATATTTTGCTGTTTTTTTAATTATTTTTATTGATGTAGTTATTTAATGTTAATTCAATGATATGACCATTATTTTAAATATTTAACTATTCATTCATATAAACTTTAAATTTTCAGCGACAAGCCAAGCGCATAAAAAATAATGAAGAAGCAAAACAACATCAAGCTCTAGTGAGACAAAGGATGTTAGCAGAAATGAGATCCGACAGAGAAAAAGGAATTGTAAATTGAGATATTTTACTATTTGTTGTGTATAGGTTTAGGTATAAATTATTGAAAAATAAATTTAACAAAATATAACTTGTGACTAGTTTCTTTATTTTCCTTTGATTTTTTAGGAACTTAAATGAAATACACAAAATATTAACAATTTTTTATAATGTAAAATGAAAGAATAAAAACAAGTATAGTTTTCCCTAAGTAACCAAATAACTTAAAAATAACAACGATACATTTTTGTCATATTTTGGTAACAACAAATTGTATAACTTTACCACTACATTAGATAGGTATCGAATTTATATTTTCATTTTCACTTTCGTCTGGTGTTTTTAATAATGTGCCTAATGCTATTCCCAAAAACATGATCCAACCAACATGGTTATTGGACACAAATTTATTACTACAATCCTTAGGATTGTATATATCCAACGTGCGTATCTGTTAATATAAAATGATTAATTTATTATTATTAAGATTTATATTTTATTTATTACATTCAACTTACTTGATTAAACATATGAGCACCTGCAGCACCAACTGCTAAATAATATGGCCATACTTGTCCAGTATTTACACCACAAGTAATTAAGCTACTCAATGAAATGGTGGCAAAAGATGTCAACCAAAATTTTGATTTTGAACCAAACAATACTGCAGTAGAGTAAATATCATGCTTGGTATCATCTTTTCTGTCCTAAATAATATTATAGTTATTAATAGTTCTTATAAATAAAAAATTTAAGCATTATAAAAAATTATCACTTGAAGACCATAAATGGTATCGTAGAAAAGTGTCCACGCAACACCAGCAGCATACAAAGGAAGGCAAGCAGTAAAGTCAATTGAAGAGTGGATAGCAGACCAGCCTAATAGAGCACCCCAGTTAAAAGTTAAACCTAATACAAATTGTGGCCAGTATGTTATACGTTTCATAAGTGGATATAATGTCACTAATACTGAAACAAAATTAAACAGTGGTATTATTTGTTTGACAGCATTCTGCAAATATAATAAAATATAATTACAAAAACTTTCTAGAATATAAATTGTAAAAGTTAATATTATTTTATTATAAATTTAATTTTCTAAATATTATTTTTAATAACATCACAATTATTATTAACATTTACAATATCAACTTTTTTTTTCTACAATCTTGTTACCATCCATCAAGGTAAAAATTAAAAAAGAAATTTTTTTCAACATAACATTATGTCTACATAAATATATAATAGTATGTTTGACTATAATATATTGAACCATATACAATAAAACAACACATACTCATTGGAATTTTATATTATAAGATACACTAAATATTTAAAAATAACATTGATTTTCTATGTTAACAACATAGAAAAAAATATTTTTTTAATCTTTATAACTATTTACATTTATTTTATCATAAATAATATAATTTAAACACATGAAAATAAAAATTTTAAAAATTCAAATTATAAGTTGTATTTTTTAAATTAAAATTTTTTTATTTTTTTAAATTTCATAGTTTACTATTGTAATAACATTCTACTAAAACATAATTGAATAACTTGATACAAACTGTTACAATAACTAATAATGAGACGAATTAAGCTTACCTAATGAACTAGCTCCAACCACAATAGTATACAAATTTAACTGCAACAATACAATAAGACTGAGACCCAATTGACCAGCTAGGAACACCCATGCATCAAACATACTTAACGATTTAATGACAAGAGGTCGATTTTTTGTTCTTTCAACCTAAAAATGTTCACTTACTAAAAAAATGCTTGTTATAAATAAAATGATGCACAATAATTTTTTTAATTATTGTGCACATAAATAAAAAACAACTATATTCAATCCATAATTGTGTTGAGTGGTATACAATACTTAAATTTACTTTTAAAGTTGAGGACAAGTATGCAAGTAAGTTTCAAAAAAATTAAATTAATTAAACTAAAATATTTTAATAAAACTAATTATAAAAATTTGTAACATAAATAACCTGAATATTTTATTAAATCAATTAGATGGTAAGAATATCCAATTAAAAAAAAATTAAATTAAATTAAAAAATAAAATCTTTAGTAGAAAACAAATATTAATTTTTTTTTAATTTAATAACTTTGCACATTTGATGCTTTAATTTTAAATCATATTAAATTGTAAAGTTTTTTAGTATGATTTATACAAATACCTAGTATTATTATACAATTTAATTAGGTAAATTAGAAAAAAACTGATTTTCAATTATAACTTTATACTTACATTTTAGTATAAAACTATTAGTAAAGTTTGATTTATGTAAAAAAAATATTTCAATAATCTAAGCTATTTTTTATACTAAAATGAAGTAAGTTAACTTACATTTTTATCGATATCTTTGTCCCACATATCATTTATTGTACATCCAGCCCCTCGCATCATGATTGCTCCCAAACCGAACAAGCCAAGTATTTCAAAGTTTGGAAGTTCACCAGCAGTCGAAGCTAGAGCAATACTCCATGTGCATGGCCAGTATAAAAGCAACCATCCTAAAAACCAATGTATGGTCAATATAATTTATGTCCTAAAGATCTAATATTAAAAATATATAATATTTGTCAAACCAGTAGGTCTAGAGAATCGCATAAGTTCTAAGTATGGTTTAATCGTGCTAATGACTATATTTTTTGGTTGGTTCATAGGTTTGGTCTGTTCGGTAATAAGGACCTTGTTCTGAGCTTGCTCCACTGAGCAACATCGTGCAAGTTTTGTATTGGGCAATGATGATTGGTTAATACATAATAATGTATTCCTGCTTTTAGTCGATAAGGTTTTGTAGTAAACATGAATGACAGGTAACTTTAATTTTGTTCCAATTCCCCTGGCAAACGTCTATAAAAAATTAGTGGCTATTTTAGCGAAAGATGTTTATTGCATTTTGAAGAACCAATTGAAATTACCTGAATAATCATTGTAACCAAATTTATTTCCAACCGACTATGTTATTATATTACTTTATTTTAAAAATTCCACAATTCGCAGTTTGATTGTTCATTTTCGGTACAGAATACGGTTAAAACTTGGAACAAAAATTCGGAATTCCGATTTCTGGCCCAAGGTCGGAGTAATGACTAATGAAACAAACCAATACGATAAGAATTAAAAACCGCGTAATGAAAAATAATTAACTGTCGATAATATGAGTTATGGCTAAATATGACAGACACAGAAAACACTATTTAATGAAAACTAATAAATAATGTATGATTATAAAAATATTATAGTGTTAATACTGCATATTGTACGATTATTGTAGGCAATAAGAGAGAATACAAAAATAAATAAGCCTTAAGTTTTTGTAAATTGTAAGCATTATTCACATACACATTACACAATATTATTTTACCTAAACATAATATTATATTATTAATTATTATTATTATTATTATTATTTCAAGACGACTAGAGTAGTTAAGTCAATTTACACTATCAATAAACATTATTTCGATAAAATTTCCAACCGAGTTTAACTACATAACCACAAATTAAAAAAATAATACCCAAATAAGATAACATTTTTTTCATATTAATAATTCTCTTTTTAGTTATTACTTTTTTGTTTATCAGCAAACGATTTTAGTTTCGAAACGGTTCACTCGATGGCGCTGTATGGCACGCATCGTTTACTCTCGCTCACGATCCGTAGAGAAAATTCAGTTTTCATCGTTCTGAGGATGAAAAATTACAATAGTCTTACAATTTTCTCGGTAAAATCTGTACGACAGAAGTCTTGTGTCCACCGAAATTCGGTAAATGACCGGTTAAATTGTTGAATACGTCTTTTTTTCAATACGACGACTACATGACGAGAGTAGAAATATTACCTATATAACAAATCCAAACTATCTCTAACGTCGATTCTTCCAGATTCATATGGGAAATGATGAACGGGTCTTATCTCTTCTTATGGAGAATCCTGTGCCTTCAAACTTGTTACGTATTTATCAGGTCAAACCCATCTGATCCCTACAAAATATGAATGAAGAATGCCACATTTATTAAATATTAATATTTATCATTTCTAGTTATATAATTGGTACATAATATTCATTTGTTAAAATTTTACAAATTCATTGTATGGAACTCTCAACTTTCCTGTTATTATTGGAGACTTGGAGTGCGTCATAATGCGCAAAGCTCTCCAATAAAATATGTATTTAATATGTATGTGTCATTTAGACGTTTAACTGACATCTAATTTAAATGTTAGATGAAAATTTAGTTTGTGTACCTTCTAACTATAACTGATCGTAATCAACATCACTCGGAGTTATTTGTCCGTGTTCTAAAATTATCGGGTACAAAAAATCGGATTTCAACAAAACCGTCAATGGGTGTCAATAATTGTCCGAGTAGTTAGTGTCAGGTGTTTAAATGGTTGTTTTTACTAGGTACCTATCATATTTTTATTGATTATCTTATTTACTGATTTTAAACCGTTTTAAAAACAACAAATTAATTGACTGACTGAATTTGAATCGTTAATAAGTTTCTATTTACCCAATAATACCAAATTGAAAAGACTAGTATTTTAAAAATATTTGCAAGAGTATGATATTGTTGAATTACCCTCAAAACATTCAGTCTCCATTTATTTTAAATCAAAATAAGCTAAGCATTTACTTCTACTAATATAACATAGTATTATGTTTTGTGGAGCAATTAATGCATTCAATCTCTAAAGTAGAATTTCTCTTAAAAATCAAAACACCTATTTTAATTTAAAACCTTATTGGTATTTCTGTAATAACAGTTACACACCCATGATAAACTAAAAATATGACAGGTAATAATTACACAACTTTGATAGATTATTATATATTTACATGACAAGCAAACCTAAACACCACTGATGGTAATATTAAAACCAGGGCTAGATCTAATTTATTTTTTACCTGGAAAAAATAGAAAATTAGCGTCATCTCATAATTCAGCACTCTCTATTAATATACCACTGTTATTTGATAATTTGGCGCCGCTGACCAAGACTTCTAGGCAATTGACCCAGTTCACCCCCTCCCCCTAAATTTAGCCCTGATTAAAGTTATATCAAATGATAGTTAGTAAGTGGCTTAGATATTATAACCAATATTTTACTACAAACAACAGAAATTCAAAATTATTTATTTTATAGTAATTTAGCTAAAGGAGTAATTTGTAATTGGATACCATAATCCTTTAGTTCTTATTATGTATAAAATACCATTGAACTACTACTACATAGCATAATAATATAAATAATATGCAGTGTTTTATTATAATTTTAAAATTTCTTTAGTATAAGAAGTATAACAATTTACAAAAAAAAAACAACAACAAATTTCATCAGTATCAATAGTTGTATTTCTGTAAAACACTATAAAAAAAATGTAAAAAAGACAAATTTACCAATTATTTTTTATAGAATATCAAGTAACGACTAATTCAAGCTGTACAAAATAATATAAAATAGGTAGGCCCTAAGTAATATAAATTTCCTTAAAAAAAAAATCAGTCTTAAACTTAACAAATTAAAAATATACACACGGACAATGGACATGCTATTTAAGTCAAACAAGACTTATTAAAGTACACAATAATAATAATAAACAGTCTAATAAATGTAATGTTTTAGTTTACACCATACATTTTGTTTAATTGATTTTCCAAACTAAATTATTTTCTTATATAAGTATGATTTTTTTTACATATATAAAAGTACCGTTATGAGCTTTCTAGGGTCGTAATTAAAATATACAAACATATACTTTATTAATGTATAAACAGGTATAAATAGTATTCAAAATATTAAACTGAGCATATATAGCTTAAAAATAAGAGTATTCTTTAACATTTTAAAGACCTAATATCTACACAATAATCAATGATACAATCAGATAGGTGTATTTAAGTTTAAAATAAATAAATACATTGTACAAATTTAAAGCAAATACAAAACGCTATAATGATACAAACTTTTGGAACTCATAAAAACATTTTTAAGTTTGCTAGCTAAAAATAATCTACTAAAAGAATAACACAATGTTCAATATTACCATTATGTTAAATTATATCATTTTAAATGTCATCTTTTATGACATTATAAACCTTAACTTATAATTTATATTTATGTTAATTATATTTTATATTAATGATCAATTTACCTTTTTGGTAATATTGTATATAATATAAAATAAGCACACACAATTTGACACAATTGAGACTAAACAAATATACAACTTATATGTATACATGGGTTAAATTTTACCAGTGTTATAAATAGATTTGACTTAATATGATATTTTAAATAAACAATACCAAATCAATAAAAATAAATAGAGTTTAAACATAAGATCTGTAAGTTGTAACACACAAGAATGTATGTAAAATTACTAAAAATAAAAAAATAAAAATAATAATATTAAAGTTTGGATCCATAAAAAAATTGTCATTTATAATTAATATATTCTATATTTCAGTTAGGCATAAATACCATGATGTATCCATTAAAACAGGGTATATTTTAAAACTTTGTACTCTACACATATTTTTGAGCAAAAAACTAGACTTTTGGAGCATATATATCAACGTTTTACAATTTGTTTAGCTCATTAATTAAGTTAAATGATTTTATGCTCGAAAAATGGAATTCAAGAATATATATAGGGTATTGTGTTATAAAATTTATTCTTACTTAAATGGGTTGAGGGTATATCTATTTCTAGAATAATCATCATACTTAATACAGTACCTAACAATATTAAATTTTGATCACAAAATTAAATGAAACATTTCTTATTTTTATAAATCTATTTGGTGTTTGTTCTAAATTCAAAATAAAAAGATAAAAATATATCACAATAATTATTAAGGGTAAATAATGAATATGTGTATACAATGGAA
Source organism: Aphis gossypii (assembly GCF_020184175.1). Classification (NCBI taxonomy): domain Eukaryota; kingdom Metazoa; phylum Arthropoda; class Insecta; order Hemiptera; family Aphididae; genus Aphis; species Aphis gossypii. Next base: position 5,068,106 of record NC_065531.1, on the reverse strand, counting down.
ATATAGAACACATTGGTTAGTTAATTTACACTTTATCTATTAATGGAAGACTTAAAATAAAATTATTTTGAATTGTTTTTCAGAAAAATTTTGATTTAAAATGTGGATAATACAAATATTGTTTATTTAGACAACATTTTGTTGTTTATTTCGGTAATAATTTAGAATTCAATATCTTAAATTAGCTTTAAAAATTGATTTTGGATTTAAAATCCTGTAAAAAATGATGACCTAAGAAATGCTCAAATTATCAGCTTTTAAATAAAACATGTACATACAAGGAATGTGTATCTCAATTGATGTCAATAAATTAGTAATTACTTATAAAATGTAAACAGCACTTGAAATTGTCTTAAAAACTTATCGCAAAGTTCGAGATCATTTTTTGTAGATAAACTCACAGAAAATTTTTTGACAACTGAACATAGAACTTGTAAGTTCAAAGAGTGCCACGACGATTTGTTTCAATCACTATACGGCACAATTCCATGAGGGGCTCATAACCAATGTCAAGCAACAAGCAAATAGCACAATTGCAAGATTGTTGTGGAACACGTCAATCTGCTATTAAACCCTGTTAAACCAATAACAATATTAGTGAGTATAAAATTACTAATTTTAGTAATTATTATTTTTTTTTTTATAAATTATTAGCTATTTATACCTGAGATGTAACAGCCAGTTGATCTTTTAATAATCTAAACGATGGACGATCTTCAGGACAATGGCTCCAACACTTACGCATAACCTTTGAAATATAATCACATTTTAAAAATATAATTGCACACAAACATTAATTTATAATTCAATTATATTCAGGAAAATACATACCTCATAAACTTCTTTAAAACACATTTTTGGTTTTTCCAAAATAATGCCTCTTTGTACACGATCAACAACTTCAGTGTTTTTAAGACGTCCATATGGCATCTTACCACAAGTAAATATTTCCCACATTAAAACACCTAAAAAAAAGATTCCATACTAAGATGTAAATATGTAAATAATGTATACTTGTATATGCTTACCATAAGCCCAAACATCAGATTTGGAAGAAAATCTAGTGTAATTTAAGACTTCAGGAGGAGCCCATTTAATGGGAAATTTGGTACCACCAGAACTGGTATATTGATCATCGAGAACATACCTTATAATAAAATAATATATTTAACATATTAATTTAACAATACATTAGAATACTATTATGGTATTTATACATGAGTATTAGTTGTTTAAAATAAATAGATTATATTTAGGATTATATGCAGAGAAAAATTCCAAATTCAGACTTTTATAATACGCACCACCTAGTGACTATAAAATATATACCATTTAAAGCATAATAAATAAAAAAATATTATCAGTTGTAAACACGTGAGTTGATAATATCATTTTGTAAATAATAATTAGTATGAAAAATAAGTTTTGATAAGATATAAAAGATGTAGTATAATGTTTTAAATACCTGGCTAATCCAAAATCTGCAACTTTTACAACATTTTCTGAACCCACTAAACAGTTTCTAGCAGCAAGATCACGATGTATATAATTGTGACGTTCTAAATAAGCCATTCCTTTGCAAACCTAACCATAAAAATAATTATTATAGTAAAAGTATATTTTATTTTTAAACATATTGAAAAAACATTTACTTGAATACACATATCAAGTAATAAGCCATTGTTTCCTCCTAAACTGTTTTCATGCCGCCTGAGATAATTCAGCAGTGAGCCATGTCTCATATACTCGGTAACTATATAAATTGGGCGATGTTTGCTACAAACTCCATAAAGTTGGACTAGATTCTGGTGTTGGAGTTTCCTGGATAAGGTAAGTTACATAATAAATATGTTAATATTACAATGAAGTTGGCATTTTTAGTATTTTTACTATACATTATACTAATAAATTATAACACTACTTTTTATTAGACTTACGTCATGACTTTGGCTTCTTCAATAAAATCATCCTCAGACATTGTACCTTCTTTCATCATTTTGACTGCAGTGTCAATAGAACCTTTCCATTTACCATGCCGTACTACACCAAATTGACCTGATCCTAGTTCTTCCAACAACATGAGTTCTGCAGGATCTATTTCCCATTTATCTATAAATCGGTATGAATAATTAATAAATAATTGAAAATTAAATAAATTTAGTTTCTAGTTTTTACCATGACTAAGGCCAGCTGTAGCAGGAACAGGACGATCACAAGGAGAGGCTTTTAAACGTGATGCTAATCCACCACTGTTATGACGATGGTAATTAATTAATTCTGGAATAGTTGAACAGCAATGTTTTTCACTTAAAAAAAAATCTCCTCGGCTATTTTGCTTAATGTGATAATGCTTCACATGTGAATGTGGTCTAAAATAAATATAATAGTACAATCGTTAGTTTAAATAAAAATTATCTGTAAACCCCAAATTACCATAATAATAATGCATTAACATATTTAAATAAATGTAAACAAAATACTGGAACTAGAGTTAGCAAGATCTGTTATAGATTACCTATCTACTGGGTTGTAAATGTACACTATTCAAGAATTTAAGTTCAACTGCCAAATTTTTACCTAACCATAATTTTCAGTATACCTAACGATACATAAGTTAAAACTACAAAAAGAAAGAGAGTATCCGTTAAAGTAACAAAATTCCCAGTTTTTTTTTATTTAAGTTGATTCGTGGTCATTTAATACTAGTTAAAAGACTAACTAAAAATATTAAATATACTTAAAATGTTATGCAAGTTATACAATTTTAAAAGAACTTACACTTTTGTAAAAAGAGATAGTGTATAAAGGCCTTTGGTTGATGAATTTCTAACAACAAAACATCCTTCTTTATCTTCTTGTTTAAGAAGAGATTCAGCTCTCTGTCTTGACATATCTCCAACATACCACCTTAAATATAAATTATAATATAATCAATGTTATATAAAATCCAAGTTTTTAGTATTAATAATAATTAATTAATAAAGAATCGGAAAAACATATAGGTACTGGTTAGTTATTGTGATTACTTAATGACAGTTAAAAATTAAACTAGTTTTTTATAGGTTTGTTTGATATGTAAATACTCACTCATATTTTTGAAGACCGAGAAATTCTTTTTCTTTAACATAATTACTAGGAATGTAACCAATAGCACTGTAACATTTTTTTAAGAATATTTTGTTAACATCTATAACAAATTTCAACTTTTGAAATTTAAAAGTATATACAATTTGCTTACCCATGCTCATCTCTTACTTTCCACCAATGATCTTGAGAATCATCAATGACGTCATATTCACATCCCTAAAAGGTTTTAAATTTTATTTACTTAAATAAAACAACAAAACTTTATAATATTCAAACAATACATAAAATTAAGAGAATACATTCACTGCTAATGGTTTATAACATAATTACTTTATTTTACTCCAAATTTAACACATAAATTACGTCAAACATACATCAAAGGTAATTAATTTTTTGATTTTAAAATTAAAATTTATTTCAAATTAAGTGCTACTAATGGGTGGCTCCTTATTTAGTATTCACACAACTGCTTTAATGTTTTTTTTTTTTTACAAATCTATCTTACATACTTATTGTGCTTGATTGTATAGATAGAATAATTCTTATAAAAATAAAAACATTTTAATTTAGATGTATAAATATTGTTTTATTCCATGTTTTATAAAGTAGCTTATTACATGCTAATTGTATTATACATATAAAGATCTAATAATGAAACTCATTTATGAAGATTTTTATACCTACTCAGGGAGTCAAATTTAGGTTTAAAGTTAACAGTAATAAAAATAATAATTTAACAAATGATTCCATACTAGATTTATTTCTGGATTTCATTTTTGGTTAAAAAATATAATTAACAATACTTAAACTATGACATTATAACAAAAAAAAAACCCCTTAGCAGTGAAAACATAGATCAATGAGATCCCATTTTGAATCTCATGGCAGTCAACTTAATTATAAATAATATGTGATATCTTACTTTAACTAAAGTCAAATCTCCTGGTTCAATCGCCTTAAAGGGATATAAAGCAGTGACTACCTTAATTCTTGGGACTTGGTCCTAATGATAATTTAAAATAAATAAATTTAATTAATATAATAGTTTGTATTTTAAATTTATAAAATATTTATTATATAGAAATCCTTACTTTTAACTTAGCAGCTGGAGTTCCACCGGGCATGATTGGGCTTGCTGTTAATGCTGTGAAAGAAAACATACTTATAATTTAATATAATATTCCATAAAAAATACCTAACTTAAAATCTATAAGACTATAATCATAACATTGTTAATCCAAACAAAATAATATTATATTTGTTAACTTAATACAATGGGGTCAAATAGAATTGGATTTGTGTTATTAGTCATGGTGAATTGACCTCAACTCAGTAGAAGCAACTACCATGTAAATTTCACTTGGTTTATATTTAACACTAAGGCTCAAAAGTTATTTGACTAAAAATTCATAAAATTTATTCCAAAATGACTGTAAAAAATGTATAATCTCATTCATTGTTTTATTATATTATAATGAAAAAATAAAATTGAATATTTTGTTAATTGTTATATTCAGAAAAGTACATGTTTAATGGCCAATGGGAAATTAAAATAGAATAAATTAACTTTTTAATTAAAAAAAAATATTAATAAAAATTTATTAAAATATATCTTATAATAAGGTATTTTAAAAACCATTAAACAAAAAATGTATTATTGGCTTTTATAATTTTGAAGAAAAATTACGAAATCAAACGAAAATGCATACAATAAACGGAATTTGTAAACAGTATAACAATTTTCATTACATTTACATAACAAAAATTGAAGTATTTAAAAAAAAAAACATGTAACTCCAATAACTACCGAGCCCTGCTACCTCAAAAGTATTTTTCACGATTAAATATTAAAATGTATAAAATTTAGCATTTCTAGTGAAACAGTGAAAATATTCTTCGTTACACACTTTATGTTTCATTAATAACATAATGTTACTTATACGAGTACGTATACGAATCATGGGAATACATTCGAAATCAATCATTTTAACCCCACAAAGTTGCAATTATTGATTTTTTTTAAATTTAAATATTAGTTTACATAATGGGAACTAATTGTTCTATATTCTAAACCAGTAGTTTGATTCAAGGGCTTCCTTAAAATATTAATTTGTATTTACTAATATTCTTCATATAATTAAAAATTAATAATTTTTAATTTATATACTTTTTTTTTATGATAAAATTGTTATCAAATCGTTATAATAATATTGGGAAAATCAGAACATTGCAACACGTATAATGTCATTTTGTAGTAATTTTACACGGAAAGAACAGTCACGAACTAGTCAACGACACACAATTTCCACTATCGATATTTCAAAATAAAAATGAACAGTACCTTGTACCTATAAAAAAAATATAATACATTCGTTGGAGAACAACTATTGTTTTGTTCAAATATAATAATGATAATGATAATAATAATAATAAGATCGCCTGTCTACACTCTTTACTTGTATAATCGTTGGTTTCTTTTATATTTTTGTACGCGGACCGGTGGACCATTCCGTCTGTTACCTTTACCATAAACAGAACAGAATATAAAGTCATTCACCTGATGCAACGCCTTTCCCACTTTTTTTTAGTTTTCGAATCATCTTCTTTCTCTATCTTACCCTAAGATAATACAATATATCAGTGACGTACACTACATACTCGCGCATTATGCAAAGACAATTACGCCTTTATGTGAACGATGTAAGGAAGAAGAGACAGAGGTGAAGCCCAAAGACTATACGCGCGCGTGTGTGTATATATATGTATAGTGTGCATTGTCTCAGAGTTCCAAATACATAATGCGCCCTATTCTTATGCGCGTGTACGGAATATCGAAATAAAAAACAGTTGTGTGTGTGTTTCAATGAAGGTGGTCTACAAATATTTTATTTATTTGTTTTTTTTCACTCAGAATAATATCCCCCCTACCGTCGAGTGAAAAAGCATTACTCAATTATTCACAAAAAAGCGTATCACTCGTAAAATAATGTTGGTGATACTTGTGGAATGAGTTACACAAAATAAACCACAAACAATATTAAATCCAACCAAAACACACGGTTTCATCACATAATAGTATAGGTACGAGCATAATAAACAAGCAAATTCAAGTATTAAATTTTTGAAATTTCCGTAGACACGTAGGTACCAAACAACGATAAATAATATTTTAAATTTATAAAAAATGATGTTATAAAAAAAAATTCCATAAATTGATTTAAATTATTATCATAACAATTACATTATTGGATCATTTAACTTGATACAAACTTTTCAATATCAATATAATAAATAAAAAAAGGTATCAATTTGGTTATAAAAAACATTTATTTGAAATCCACAAATGCTAAATAAAATATGATAAATATGTGTATATATGTGTTATATTCATACTTTACTCTTAATATTTTAAAATAAAATAATAAAATTGGTATTTTTATAAAATATTATATAGAATGGTCAGACAAAAGGTTAATAGAAATTTAATAATTAATTTTTAGACCAAATATTGACCGGAACATTTTTTTTTTTTTGTCAAATGTGAAAATACAACACTTCAAACATTATTTATGACTACACGCGTGTGCCGATTATAAGTGTCTGCCATTCGTTCAAATTGTAATATTCTTATATAATTTGTTTATATCTGCGCAGTTTTGGAAGAAATATTAAACCTTAAGTTTCTCGCTTTTGGGGGAAAATGTAAGATCATTAATATTTTTTATGACAGGTCATAAAATTTATTTTCGATCTTGAAGTTTATTTATTTTTATCAAAAAGTAATTTTTTGCGTGTTTGTAAATGTTCAGTACGGAAATTTTCGAATGTGTATTTGAGATCATATCATTCCTTAGTTAAGTTTTCACCACACTAATTAATATCTTTTTCTAAGGACAACTAGATATCGTTGTTACGTTCTAAAATAAATTGCATTTTTTCATTACAGAATTGTTTTAACCCCCCCTGCCATAAGGCATATTAATGATCTTACGTTTTCCAATAAAAAGGAGAAACTAAAGATTTTTTATATTTAAACATATGATCGAATTGCGAAAGGATGATGAACGTTTTGAGAATGTATAATACACTGTTATATTATGACAATTTAATATTTTTTATTAACATCAAATAAAATAGATAAACCGAAGTTCACCCAAGTAGAAAGTCTATTTTTTAGCACATACGCTAAAAAAGTAAATACAATATTTTATAATTAATAATGAAAATACATTTTTAAAAATAATAAAACAAACGGAGATTACGTTAAACCTACCAGCTCTATACAGCCTATATATGCACCATTAATAAACAGGAAATTAAAGAAATTTAGAAAACGAGGGACTATATAGTAAATATATGCAAACAGTGTTCGTGTCTGCTAATATAAAATGATTGCCGAGAATAAATTTAATGTAATGAATACGAGGGGAATAAACACCCAGTATAAAATTACATTATCCGATGACTCACTGAATTCAAAATGTTTTAAAACTTAAATATTACCAACATGTGTTACCATGTTACCAAGTGCCTATCTAATATACTTATACCACAGCAATGAAATACAGTTTCAATTATAATAAGAAAAAGTAATGTTCATTATGTTGAGATGAAACATTGGGTAATGTTTTTAGATTGAGTAAATTGTTACATTCATATCATCCTATAATTAATTTCCAAACAGCAATGTAATAAGTTAAAAAAAAATAGTTGTAGATAGGTCTGAAATAAATTAATGATTATTAATGTTGATGACGTCGAAACATAATGTATTTGTTTTTGTAAAAACAATAAAATATCTATTAAATTTAAGAACAATATGATATTGCTACTAAAATAGGTTTTTTATACTTGATCAAATAACGTTTTTATTTAGAAATATAATCTCAGTAATATATAATATGAATTATCAATGTAGTAGTTACTATAAGTAATACTAATAATTAATAGAGCGATAAAATAATAAAAAACAAACTAAATGAAAAAGATAAATTGTTAAACAAGGGGTACTTTATTTTCCAACACAGGAAGATGAAGAAATTAATATGAATAAAAATTTTCAAAGAAAGATTATCTATAATGTACTCACTATTTCTTTTATAGAAAAAAAACTTCTAAAAAATATCTGAGACTCTCAGTCGAAAAATTATTATAAATATATAAGTATAGATAGGTACAATGTACTTATTTTACTGTAAATCAAACAAACAAAACTATAATAATGTACCTACCTGATAAAAATCGTAATAAATACAAAGAAAAATGAATATATCATTAAAGTAAAATTTATAATTAAAATTAATATATGCCCATTTTTACGTTATTATTTCAAAGCTACGGTTGACCAAGTTTCTAGATTTCTCAATTCGATAAGGTTCAAAAAAATAGTTAATGACGACAATAATAATAACAAGTTTTATTAGGTGTACCACCAACCGCATTAACTAAGTGTTTTAGCATCTATGCACTTCACTGTAGGTATATTTCACTAGTTCGATGGCACGGAAATTTAAACGCCTCAAAGCGATTTATATTCTCAAGATTATGGATAAAAAACATTGTGTACCTAAGAAATGTGTCGGTCAACTAGTCACGATTAACACTACCAGACTATCGACATTATTAACAACAGTTAAGTTACAACACGAAAAATAGAAAACCAGTACTTGTCGTCGTAATCATCATTTTGAATAACTTCAAATAAATACTATATAGGTAGTGTATGTTAAATAGTATAAAATAATGAAAATGATTATATATATAATATGCAGTTTGTGAGGTAAATACCGGACAAACATAATAATTTTTAAACGTTATCTACAAAATGTTTATTTCATGTACATGTTTGTATTATTTTAGTTAACATTAAATAATTTATCTTATGTGTTTAAATTCAAATTAATTACATTAATTAAACATTTTAAAAACACAGTATAATACTTGTATGTGTGCAACTGTGTATTATATTTATATAATTATAAACGGAATTAATGGTACCCTATAATAATAAAATACTTATATAGGTATATAGCATAAAATTTATTAGATTAAAAACAATATTCGTGAGAATTAGACGCGGGGTAGTTATTATAATATTAACCTAAAGACTATAGATATGAAATATATTTTCAAAATAACTATAAAGTACATTCATCTATCCCCGATTTTATCAATTTATTAAAATCATCAACACATTAATTGAACGAATTATAAGAAAAATAGGTTTATCTAGGTGCATAAGGTATACAATGTACGTAAAAAAACGAAATTATAATAGATTTATTTTAAACCTTTTCCCATTAAAAAAACTCAACTTAAAATCGAAATGTTGATATGAAAACTATCTATATTGACTTTTAGTATCCTATTTCAAATTTTGTATTACACTAAAAGCGTTGACTGAGTCACGTCCATATTTTATTGATTGGCGGCTCGTATAAACACACCCCATGCAATGGGAGGGTAACATACATAGTGCAATAAGAAAAACGCACCCCCTTTTGAGCACCAACCCAATCGAGACGAGATTTGTACAGATGATTCAAAACGGAGTTCTAAATATTATTATATATTTATATCTCGCAAGCTACAAACAAGACAATACATCAATACATATTATACTATACTGCAATACTATATATATTAATAAATTATTACATTATGTTGCTATAAAATTATTATGTAAAAGTATTGAATTTTGATTATTTAAAGTTTCCGAGTGGTACGCACCTTGGTTTAGTGAATATATATATTATATCCGTTTGATTGTTGGCCACGGCTGTATTACATGTCGTCTTTAAACGTTTTCTTTAAAATGTTAAAGGATATCCACCGCATATGAGTGGATTTATAAGTAGGTTTATCGGACGAGATAAAAATATTTGGTAAGCTAACCTCACAACTTTATAATATATGTAAATAATGAACGTTCATATCGCCGAGCACTGCAAACGACGTTCGGTAAACGCACGACCGAGATGTGTACTAACACCTGTCTGAACTAGTTGGGACGACGATTCTTCGTGGGGGACGAGCGTAACGTAAAGATAAAAAAAAAGTGAATGGCTGAAGGCGCTGCACCTCCACCGCAGCATAATATATTATAAGTACTGGCCGCGCGAGAAGGGGAGAACGCATCAAGGCAAGCGCACTAAACGCATACATTGTTATTGACCGGGTTAAAACACCACTGCAGTGTGGCCAGCTCCAAGGGCTTGAAACACGACCGAAATATTATAATCGAGTTAATTTCAAAATAATTTTTATGTACATATTATAATATTATATAGACGTTTAGGTACACACCTCTGTTGGCTATTATTATTATAATTATTGCATATAAATGTGAACCGGTTATATATTCATTTTCGTTTTAAGAACTTAACCATTTGTTTTAGACAAAAAAATATCAGTATAGCCTATAATACTATTAGATATAATATGTTTATTATGTATAGGGTATATCTATTGTAATTAAATATTAAATTGCGAATGGACTTTCAAGACCTAACCCTTAATGAGTGCGTATCAACACTTTCATCCCATTTCGGTATCTATATTATATCTAATATAATATATTATAGTTATTTAACTAATATGAACAACTAATATAAGAATTACGGATCTGTAGTTCAGACAATTATTGTCTAAATATTAATTGGCAAATGTTGTCAATTTGCATTATTAATAATATAAATCAAAAATATATTATAAGTACGAAAAAAGTTTAATTATCACTCATTAATAAATGCATTGCGATCCTTTGACGTGCGTCCATAGAGCGTACTATACTACTACTACTAATAGGTATGCATATCTATAAATCATACACGTGAAAATGGAAATCTTTGTCATGCATGTTCTCTGAAACTACTAATTCTATTATTTGGTTTTTGGTTTTTAAATGAAAGAGTACATTTGAAGAGCAGGTTTTAAGCCTATTTCTGGTTGGTTTTTGGTCTGGAATAAAAAGGAAATTAAATTTGGATCGTTCAAAAAAACGATACATTTTTTCAAAAAAAAAAAAAAATGCTTTTGTTAAATGGTAAAAAAGCAAAGCTGAGCGGATTAGCTGTGTAAAGTTGTACGTCGGAAATATCATCTATATACCAAATTACAAAATCAAAAATATTATATTTTATGGACACACGTCATGGTAAATGTTAACATTAGGAAACTAAACTTAACACGGATGTATTTTATACGGACAAAAAAGTGCACGAGGATAGCTAGTGATATTATATAATTAACATTTTAGAGTATATTACACAGCTTCGATAACAACTAACGTTCTAAAATATATGCTTGTTGCCTGTTGGTTGTCGAGTTAACTAACCAGTTTTTATTTATTTATATTTATATTTATAATTCATATTTTTAATTTGCTTTAAACAAATATACTTTATTTATAGAAAAAAGTTATAGACCTTGGTTGTAATTTCTTCCATTTGATTTGAAAGTTTATGTCAAATAGGGAGATTGGAGGTAAAAGTTGTCTGATAAAATAACCTTACTCTGTGATGGACGATGACATACATACATCAAATTTCAATTATGCCTGAAACAACTAGTCTTTATTTTGATGTTTTAAAAATAAAATAACTAGATGATTATCTTTGAAAAGTAAATATATTAATTATTATCTATAGTAATGTATTGTATTATACCTGAATATCTTATGTAATTACTAAAAGAATTAATCTTTCAATCATGAAAATACTAAAAAAACACGGAAACAAAATTTTACTTGGAAAATAGAGATTTTAATTTAGAATTAACAATAACTTCGTATATGATTAGTTCCAAAAAGCGATAACAAGTGAAGTTCATAATACATTTCAAAATTCATAATTCATTTCAAGCTTCAAGAAAATCACTTTTTTTTAAATATATTCACAACACCTAATAGCATCTAATACTAAAAATGAGAGAGAAATAAAAAAATAAATTTTCTGCAAGATATAAATTAAAGTCATAAATATGGTAAATAAATCTGAGCGTATTTATACCTGAGAAAAAATAAGACACATTGATGCATAGTAGGTTTTGAGCGAATCTCCATATCTTGTTATTATTAATTAGGTCACTAAAATAGTTTATAATGGATGTGTACAATTTATATTCAATCATCGTACGTTTTCCGATTATTTTAAAACGTACTACAAATTATCTACATTTTCTTAAATAAAAAACACGCATCAATTTAATACTAAACATAGATTACTACGCTTTGAGTACGCTCAAATCTAAGTTATACAAAAAATAAAAACTTAAAATCATTAGCTTTTGATATTTTTTTTTAAACATAAAATGTGTTAACTTTTAAACTCATTATGCATGTATTATCAAGTTAGAGATTTATAAAACTAAACATAATACTTAAAATGTATTACCTATTTATATAATTATATGAATAAGAAAATGGAAGTTGTTTTAAGGTTCTTTTGCTGCCATACATAGTTATTAAATTTGTCTATATAATTGATTTTTGATAAAATTTAATATTAAGTTTTACACAAAAATCCTTTCCCTTATTTAAAAAAAAATATATATAAGTGGTTATTAATGGCAATTTCAACAATATATAAATATATTTATTATTTATAGTCGTGAGAAACGACATATATATGTATAAACAAATTGCATAATTTACATACTAGTGGCACAATGTATATGACTAGTATAATCGTGAGAGTGCAATAACTACTCATGCGTGTATAAACTATAAACAGAATCTTCTGATTAAGCGATTAAGGCTTTTTCAATCAAAAACAAAAAAAAATAAGTAAATAAGTTACTTCTAGCGATATAATCAAACACAACAATTACTAAAATTACTTTTTTTATAATTATATTCTTGATTTACTCTCAGTTTCAACATGGATTAATATCGAGGCATTTCAAACCTAATTTTTTTGTAATGACTAGTGTTACAAGTGATTCTTTTTTTATAACGAATGTTTGACATTATAAACTCATAAGCCATAGTAATTCAAAATGTTTACCCATTTATAAATATAAAATAATGGTTTAGATTTATAAGAATTGGTATAGGTACCTAGATTAATTATTTGCCATTAATTTAATATTTAATATGGGATTTAATTCCGGTTTTTCAGTTACCAAAATACACCAAATAAAAAGAATATACCAAAATATGCACATCTAAGTATGTCAATTGTGCCAACTGTCGTATTAATCAGAACAAATTTCTGAAAACCGTGAAAAAATATTTAAATTATCACGAAGTTTAAGTAATTGAATATTATTTTTTCATTTTTACATTTAACTCATAACCTTTCAAAATGTTGAATATTAAGAACTAAAAAATGTTTATAATATTTAATTCACCAAATCTACTAAAAATGTAAGTAATTCATAATGTATTGTAATTAATTTGGGTTTAAAATTTTTTTCGGATTACTAAGTTAGACACCAGTTTTTTTAATACAATTGGAAAAAAATTGATACTTAACTAAAAAAAAAAAAATGAATTAAATAATATCCGTTTATCCCGCGTCGGTACATTATTGACATGATTGCGCATGCAAGTGCAGGTGCTCCACTATTTTTACACACTAAAGATACCTTCACAGTTCACACTATATACATAACGATCACTTCCTAATTACACAATCAAGCAATATCATATATCCAAGCATTAAGAAAATTCCCTATATTGTATTTGATTTACACAAAAATGATAGATTTCGAATCCTGAGGACGTCTAATCAGAAAAACATACAACACATAGCAAACTTGCATTCAAAAGAATTTATTTTGTGGTATTAGATTTTAATATTTCCAAACTTAATTATAAGAACCCTGTACATGTTCGTATATATAGTTTTTAATAATGTTTAAATATTTAAGGGAGTTATGACTTATATTTTATGATTATTACTTATATCAAGTTAAAATAAATATGGACACTATAGTATACATACTAAAAGGTTAGTAACACAAAATTAAATCTGTGGAATGAAAATTTGCATAAAGTAAGTTTATAAAACAGAAAATACATGTAGGTGAAACATCCTCTTAATAACCATTTTATTTTTCTATGAATGAAGTTGACGCACTACAAATTTTGGGAGTGGTATAATTGTTTTTGCAATTTTATTTTTTACTACAATTATAAATTAAATTACCTCAACATAATTATATCTACACATATTCTGTTTCAGATAATGAAACATAAAATCCAAAGTTAGAAATGTCTTATTTGTATAACTCATAAGTTTGAAAAAATAAAGGCATTAGCAATTTAGATAATATAAAATATTAGAATCATGGTAAATAGAAAATACTAACAAAATTAAGCAAAATCAGGTGCAATAAACAAATTAACTCAAGATTTTAAACTTTTGAAAATGACAAACCTAAGTACACAAATAATATACTATACGTATAAGTTACTTATATTTATACAAATTTATGTCAATGAATCAAGATGTTTCAAATTATTTATATATATTTATTTTTTTTTATGTTAACATTTTGAAGTACAAAAATCTCAATTTTAAATAATGAGTATTTTAATAGTTTACAACATCTTGATTCCATTGTTTATACATATTAGATTAAATTAATTCTAGGGCAGTGTACCTAATTTTTTGTTAAATCCTTATTTTGCTAATGCAATTTTAAAATTTAATTCAATTATTGATTAAATTGAATGAATTCTATGTATATTATATAATGATATTTGTTATTAAAAACAATCATTCCTTATTAGAAAAAATACTTACCTAATATTGGACTATCATTTTCACTATTTTTTATGACAGGTGAATTTGGTGGTGTTTTGTTCCATTCAGAACATGGTTCACAGCCTTCAGCAATACGTGTTGGAGCTCGACAACATTGCCATTTTTTACCACCCCAAATTGATGAATGATATTTTTCACTCTTTACCAAAGTGTCAGCACATACTTTAAAATTAATACCATGTTAATTAATACCTGATGTGTGTAATACACATAAAATTTAATAATTTATTAATTTATACCAGCTCTTAATGATCTTATCCAATCAGATCGATCTTGAAGTTTTTGAGTGATTAAATATAATGTATATTGTTGATCATTTCCATCGCTATATGATATTTGAAATGCATATCCATTTTCACCATCATTGTTAGTATTATCCTGAGATAAAATATTTGGTGAAGAAGTAATGGTAGCTGTTTCAATCACAGTTACCGAAGACAGTTTTATACGACCTCGTTCTTTTTTACGCTATAAACAAATTATGAAAATAATTAAAACACAAATATTATCTAATTAATAGTTATATAATAAAATATAAATAGCAATTCATTTCTTAATTTGAACAGAATGGAAGAACATTTGATTCAAATATTTTGATTAATTTAAATATTATAAAAATATAAAATATCCAAATATTTCAATAATTTAACTGAAAAACCAGAAATCAATAAAATGTAAATACAACAATTTTTTCAATTTTTACTAGTACTTAATAAAGTCATCAATTACATATTTAATATTTATAATAAAAAAACAATAAGTGTATATATTATAACATGTTAAATGTAATTAATTATTTTGAAATTTGTGCAAAATAAATAATAATAAAATATATTTAGTTTTATGAATTAGATAATCTTTAGACAAATCTTTTCGAAAAATAAGAAAAAAATAACTATTGACTTGGCATTATAAATTTGGTAATATTCAACAGAATTAATAATTTATTTAATTAAGTACAAATCAGTTTTATAATTTCTGAAATAATAATTTTTTTAAATAAAGATAGTAACGTAAATGTTTTTAACTATTAGGTAAACTTAGATAAAGTTTATAAAGTTCAGTGTATTTATGATTTACAGTTTTACACTATACAGATATAGATATTTGTCTTTTGTTTTACACTTTTAAAATTAATATTTATGGTTTAATAATATTTTTAATTCTAACTTAAAGCTTGATATTAAGAATTACAGTTTAACATATTATGTATAAGAAATATCATCATTTATGATTAAGATTTGTAAATTCTAGCAAATATTTATATATTTTTTTTGGTAAGTCATAGAACATTGAAAGTAAGGTACAAATTTGTTTCACACTTTCTATATGTTGTTAAAGAAATTTAATGTTTCTAATTTAGAGTTTTAAAACAGTACTATTTATAGTCATATTTTTAAAGGGAAAACAATACAAATTCAATAAAGTATAAAAATATGCAAACAATGAAACAAAACCATGTTAAACATGACGTATTTTAATTTTCAAATATTAGATACTTAATCAGTTATTACTGCTAAACACATCAGACAATTTATTCCATTAATTGTCAATAATATGGTTATTTTTAAAATAATGCCAGATGCATTGTGCAGTAATTAACACATTTCTGTTGTATTTACATTTCATAGTCATACCAAATACTTATAGTTCCTAAATATATACCACCATATTCTATAAAAAATTTACATTTGTAAAATTTAAAAATTCTTTGATGAAAAAAAATTTGGTAAAAAATTTTATTTTGTATATTTACTAATTTTTAATACTATAACTTCTGAGTCCTTATCACATTCCCCAACTTATTAAGTTTATAAATTTATAATTTTTTTATTAAATATAAAACTTTATAGAAATTGATCCTATAAACATAAAACTAATAAGTAATAACATTCATAATTTTTAAGAAATTTATACAGATAATCATAAATTATTATGAGCTTGTTCTCAGAAACTATGTAACTACAAAAAAATACATAAAGAGTATAAACAAATCAAAAAGGAATAAAATAAATGTACATACATTTATCAACTATCCATTAAAAACATAACAATAAAAAGCCAAACAGGATACAATGTTACAGTGCTGGGTCCTTATTTTATTTCACTCACCTCAATACAGGATAGTGGATTAGTGGATAGAGCTTTAATATTTTACATTTTAGAATAATTATAAGTTATAATATACCATAATTTTAATTAATTAATAGTTGAGTGATATAAAGTTTCATCGCCAAAAAATGTGTCCACAGAAAAATACTATTAGGTATTAAGCCAATACCTATTTTGGTCAACATTAAAACACATTTTTTACAATCTGTCCTTCATATGGATTTTAATATTTCTCAAAAAAAAAAAGTATCATAACCTTATTCTATCCAGTAAAAGAACTCGTGGAACTATTAAAATTGGTTTTTCTGAGCATCCCTGCATAACACCCAACTATTGAGAATGGTTTCGCTATAGCAGGGTGTTGCACAAGGATGTATTGATTCGGTGCATTCTCTTCTAGGACAACGCATAAGTTAATCTAAATTTTTTCTCTACAACAATAAACCACCATGAATAAAGAATTTAAACTCAATAATAAATAGAGAAATCATACACAATAAATAAACCTTACAATAACATAAAAATTATTTAAATTATTTGAATTACAACTTGCCCATTATTTATCATACAAATAATATAAATTATTAATTACCAAATTAAATAAATGACTTATCTGTTAATTGTTACGTTCATCTGTCACAATAACTATTTTAAAGTAAGTATAATAACAATTTCTTGATTTAATATAATAATTGTATTTTTCTACTATATGTTTTAAAATGTACCAATATCTGGTAAAACCCTTAAACATATTAAATTATTTAGTGAATATACATGCATATAAGTGCATACATTGTCAAGAATTATATAATATAAATAAACAACATGCACATTTCCTATTGAATATATTATGTATTAACATTTCCCAACTTGTACAAGTCATTATTACGAGCAAATTAAATAATAAATAGCAATGATTAAATAGTGTTAAAATGAAAAACAAAATATGTATGCATAATTTTTTATAAATATTATAAATTTGTGATCTTGTACTCAAGAGCTTTACTGAAAACCATTTCAATAATGGAAAAAGTATCAAATATACAAAATAATTTAAAACAAAAAAAAATGTATTTACTTGATAATTGTTTTGAATTATGTATAGGTAAATTGAAAAATTATTCTATTTAAAATTTATATTACTTAGGTGGTTCATTGTTTATTGGTTAATGATATGATCCTAATATTAGTAACAAATAAAAGCATAATATGTACCCTGTTAAGCAGTTGATGTATGTTATGGAGACACGGCAGTGAGCTTCTTTCAATAATTTCCTATGGAACGGAGAACAAATAATATAAGTTATTTTAATATTTCTAATTTTGTATTTATGTAATTTATAAAAAAATAAAAAAAAAAATGACTTAGAAATAAAATGGGCTAAATTAATAATAAATGTTAAAATTAATACTATAATGAACCTAGTTAGACCTACCCTACTTAATCAGTATTAATTTATTTGTCAAATAAGCAAAAAATATATATTTTACTACATTAAAAATGTCAACTCTTGCTAATATTAATTATAAATTAACCCCACTAAATTAATTTTTTTATAAATTATATTTACTAAGATTTTTACTCATCATTAATGGTAATCATAAATATCTACTAGAATAATACAATAATATTCACATGTAAAAACTATTTGAATATCAATACTATTGAACTACAATAAAAGCTATTAATAAAAATTAAGTTTATAAATATTAGTAAAATTAATGAAGTGTATCTCTTAAATATTTGTCTATTAGCCTATTTTATTTCCAAGCCATACAATTATTATTGATTAGAAATCAATTAGCTTGATAAATTATAAACACAATTCCGGAACACCGAGCACGAAAAATAAACCTAATGAAACCAAGGTAATAAACATTTAAAACAGTTCTCTGATAATTAGTATTTAAAAAAAAATTTTCAATTATTTTTAAACCAATAATGATTAGAACAATGTGTAATTTTATTTAATTTTTACTATTTAAATTAAAAATGTTTACATAGGTAATTCTTGATTCACATGAAATATATAGGATTTAGTAACCCTGCTTATGAAATATCGGTGTTCATGCAATAATATATGTTATGAATGTGAAATTAATAAATGTATTTTATATAAATGCAAATGTTCAACAACAAACTAATCAAAAACCAATAAATTCAGATCAATTAATACACTTACTTCTGATTCAGATTCATAGTAAATGAAGTTCTTGGTTGTCAATACAAACCATCTTTGTTTGTAATTAATAGGCATGAATCGTTTTTTATTTTGTGACCGCTTCACCATCAGACCCTGTTTGATGATGTCACAGTCATCAATTTCATCTTTGCCAGCCATCATCGTGTATCTAACAATACATACTGGAAACTATTTAAAAATCATAACAGGCTTATAAAAATTCAAGAATCTAATTAGGTAGACACAAAAATTTTAAAATCATAACATTATATGCAGAGATCATAAACAGATTAATTTAAATATTTCTGCATGAGTTTTATTTAGACTTCCTACTACACCAGATTATTCAAGGGGTTTAAATGAAGGTAAAAAATAAATAAATGAAAATCGTAATTTGTACTTCACACAGATCACAATTGAACAAGTCGAGTTTTTTTGTATATCATTTATGTTGTCAATACTCACTGATTTTCTTTATTATTTCAGCCTTCGACGAATCCGAGTAGTTGGTCGTGGATAGAACATCATCGTATTCTGTCGTCCGCGAACTGATTGTTGGGTTTAGTTGTAATAAACTGAGTTTGAAAGATTGATATAATAATTATGAAGGAAAAAATCAACAGACAATGAAGGAAAAAAAGAGTGTGCGATAGACGTTAACGTTCCTTGGACGGTATAGTTGACGACGAAACGAAATTTAAAAAAATAATAATAAAATAAATAAATAATGGAAATAAAACGAAAAAAAAACCGAAAACCAGTTTTAGTATTATATATCTTGTATAATAATATCTGTTGGTACTTTAATTGTGAAAGGGTCGGGCGGGGGTGAGGACGTCGTGCGTTCTTCGGTGGTGCTGCTATCACCGCTGCTAACAGGTGACCACGACTGAATTAATGGTTACCAGGTTGCCACCGGCAATTGGTAACCGGACATCCGAGTGAATTTATTATGCAGCAGCTGATAACAGATCGATTGTCATTATCGTTTATGGACTCCATGACTATGATTACCCGTTAACGTTAACAACAATAACAAATCAACAACAAGACAGAGTACCAGACTGCCGAATCTGGACTTAGGTCTTAGACTCTACTACAACTATAGTCATAACTCATAATTAGTGTTAAGTGACCAACTTGATTACTTGAAAGGAACTTAGTGGCTTGTGCGTTGCGAGTTAGTCGTAATCGCAATAATACTTAATTACCGAATATTATTAGGCAATAAACTGAATAATTGTATGCGGTCTTTTTTGACATATTGTTGCAATATTATACGTGTAACGTAAAGGTAGTGTTCAGATAATATCACCACCTACAGCAACTACAAGTTACAACTACTGTCAAGTAAGTACAATTTGAATCAAATTATCTATTCACTAAATCCCAAAACTCCGTTTATACTTAGATTTACTTCGCAGATTCACAGTTCACTTGCTATATAAATTGTTTGCTTCTTATTTATGTTACGAACCGTAGGTACTGCATTTGCATTCTAAACAAAAAATATTACAATATAAACTCCATTTTTTTAACTTTAACTTTAATTGTTTCTATAATTTTATTTAATATTCAATTTTATTAATGTTATTTCTAACTTCTGAGTATTTTATAAGTATATCTTAAGTAACACTTATATTGTACCATTTTAAGATTTAAAGTGTAATATTGTAATTATGTCAAAAAATTGATTTGGGTTTTTCACAATGTATTCAATTTTCAGTAATGTCAAATAATCAAGAAGCGATGCAAGTGTGTTCTTTGCCTTTACCACCTGTGCAATACTTCCAAAATTATTCAGATGAAAACATTAGGCGGGGCCGTGCTTCTAAACCTCCACCGATAATTCAAGAAACATACACAATGTTTGGAAACCCCTATAATGCTGAAGATAGTATTATAAGACCTTTAGAAAGTCAGGTATGTTGTACCTACTTATAAAGTAATAATTTATGAATATTATTTGTTATTATAATTGTTGTGGTATTCATTTTTTATCTTATAGAAATCAAGTGATTACAATATAAATAATATACTAGGTACATATTATATAAATATAAGCTTAATTTAAATTATGCGATTTCAGGGTTTTAAACGCCTTTACCCTCAACATTTTGATAGACGACGTGAATTACGTAAACTTAACCATTCGTTATTGGTGAACTTTCTCGATTTACTTGATCTGCTAATCCAATGTCCTGACTCTCCTAGACGAGCTGAAAAAGTTGATGACATAAGTCTACTGTTTATTCACATACACCATTTATTAAATGAGTTTCGTCCTCACCAAGCACGAGAAACTGTCCGTGTCATGCTAGACTTGCAGAGGAGACAGAGAAATGAAACCACAATACGATTGCAAAAACACATAGATAAAGTAACATTTTACATTAATAATTTTTATAATTGATAGTAACTTAAATAACTTAATATCTCATAGGTTAGTGATATCTTACAACAAACATTAGAAAATTTGCCAGACACAGAGCTTGATTCTAAGTTAATGGTGGATACATCCAAAATTGATCGTTTGGAACAGAAAAATGCTGATGAACCAAGAGTTGACAAATGTGTACCTAAAGATAAATTGATGTGTCATCTTATTGATACAATGAATACCAATTAAAAATTAAGACAGTTTATTTATCTTTTGTTATTGTTTTATATATTTATACTTAAAAATATTTTGAACTAACAATGTTTTTGTCATTCTTTTAAAATTGAAATATTTATGTCCCCATGGCCCTTTACATTACCTTTGTGCATTTTAAAATTTAAAGAACATTGAATAATTTAAATATACATTTTTTTTCTATTGATAGGTAATTGGTTAATATTTTATAATGATATCACTAAAATATCTAACCACTGTTTAATTGTATTTATCAACTTACTGTATAATTATTTTTTCTAAAATAATTAATTATGAATTGAAGTAGATTTTAGTATCACTTGTATATTTTACTTATGAATTATGGTACTTTTTTTTAATAATAATATTTTATAAATCTATTGGTTAATATTTTTTATTATTAGAAATTATTATATGTAGTTTTTTATAATAATAGAAACTTAAAACGGTACTTATATCCTTGATTTTCATATTAAATATTATTTAAATTTTTGTTCTGGAAATTAAAATTGATTATATTATCATTATTTTTTCTATCATAATACTGTATATTTTAGAAGTTATAGGAAAAATGTTTTAAACACGAAATTAAAGAAACATTAAATTTTATAAATACAATTATAGATTTAAAAAAAAAAACAAAGTATTCTAATAAAAATAAAATAAATTTGTTTTTTATGTTTTGAAATTTAATGTACATATTATTAGTTGAAATTAGTTAAATACTCATTTTAACTAATAAATTGTATACTTAATTATACAATAAGTAAATATTGATATTTTCTTATGAAAGAAAAGTGCATATAGAATTATAGAACATTGTAAGGTAAGCTATATAACAATAAAACTAAAAAAAGACAAACTAGTATTTACTAATATAAAAATATATTTAATTAATCTTATATTGTTCATACAATACTGAATGCTGATGTATTAATGTGTTCACAACTGTATTAGTAAAAGTAAAAAAAAACACTATAACTAAACACAGGTGATAGGTATTGCACTAGTATAAATATAAATAATTAGTGTCTCATAATTTATGAATACCTTATAAGAGGCAGTTTCATAGTAGAAAATGTTCTAACTAGCCTTTGAAAAAAAAAACTTTGTTTTATCTATTTGTAACTTTTAAGTATTACTAATTAATAGGGTTTGAGATTTAGAACACTAAAATAAAATTAAAATACGCACTAACATATGACCTAAAATACTTAAAAGTATGCAATTAAAAAAAAAGGATTTATTAGATATGAAAAAAATTGTTATTATTGGACATTTAATTATAAGAATATATATATGTATAATGTATATATTTATAATATAAGTAAATATTTATTAAAATTTCTATCTTTGTGATTGCATTGAACTATTAGATTATATTAGTTTTTTTAACATTTTCAAATGATAAATTCCTATTGTTGGCTAGAATAGACGTCTTATATTTCGAAAATGAAAGTTTCATGTTTAACAGGAGCTTACTTTAGTACTTTTAATAAACCAATTCGGATAATTTCATTGTTTTTAACCATTTCAAATTGCTTTTGTTGAGTATTTAAAAATGACGTTAAATACATTTTTTTGACAGCTAAAAACAAATAGTATTACTTTGCTCATAACATGTGTTTTAATTAATTATTCAACATTTTAATTAATACAAGTTCTATGTTCTCCATAAATTGTTAAAAATTGTTGAATATGCGTCAATATAACAAAATATGCAAAAATAAGAAAAATAAAATTTTATGTTTGTATTCTCTGTACTATAAAACTTATTTTTGTATCACTGCTATGTTTACTACACCTATGATGGATATGCAAATGCTAAAAGTCCCAAACCCTGCTCATTGATAATTTTTAACTAGAGATTAGAAAAAAATATTTTTATCCACACCTATTTCATATTACAACCTAATACTTGCGACAAAAAACTTCCAGACTATTATATTATGTATTATTGCATTCTTGAGTTCTTTACAACAATAATTTTTAGTTAACAGTAAAATAGTCAGTCGTACCATTACACATATAATATGTAAGCTATTAAAGTATAAATTATACCCATACATTAGACATTAATTAGGTAATAATTATATACATTATTACCTTTGACAAATCTGTACCCCATGGTAAAGAACACCATATCACAAAATAATAATTTTACAGGAGATAATATTTTTGATATTCTTTACCGTTAAAACAAATGGACATTGTTTTATGAATGATAAAGGACTATGATAGTTGATAATGGTTTTATGTTTCATAGTCGTATTCCCATTACTAATAACTGGACATAACGCCATATACCTTTACATAGAACGAAAAATATACAAAGACATGTAGCTAACTCTATTTTGTTAAAAATGGACATGGTGTCCTTTACCTCTGGAGTACAGAAATATTAATTAACAAACATTTTAATTTTACTTATTAATGTTTACTTGATGTTACTATAAATATCAAAACTGAACAAATAATATACAATTCTGCTGCTTCAATTAAGTATATATATTTTTTAATTTTATACAATAAGTTAAAAAGATGAAAAACATAAATATATCCATGAATTGGTTATCTGAATAAAAATGTAGTATGTTCAATCTGTAATACAAATGTTATCTGATTAAATTATTTGATATGAAATAAAGATACTATGGTTTTATTGACTACAAAAATAAAAACATTAATATAATCAATATTTATAACTATATATCTTAGATATGGATAAAGTTAAAAATAAACCATTTATTTTTTATAAGTATTTTAAAAAGTTGATAATTATAATTTACTTTTGGCGGCCGGGAGGAAGTAATGCGAAAGCAGTCCCCTCCCGGTCGTCGGTTCCAAACCGCAAAAAAAAAAAAAAAATTATAATTTACTAAACTATTTGAAGTAACTCACTATAATATAACACCGGCATATAATCAACTAAACTGTGTTACTTTCATTGACTTCATAATATTAACACTAGAAGATGGAAAGATAAAATGTACAAAAACCAAAGGGGTTAAAAATAATAAATAATTTATAGTAATAATATATGGATATCCCAGCTGATATTTAAGTTAAGTACCTTACGAAATAGCAGTTGACTGACATGTTGAGAAATGACAATTAAATTATTAATACATGGGAAAAATATTAAAGATAATTGTTATGATTGTGATTATGGTTATGACAAACTGGAGATAATTTATCAAATAATAAAAATGGGGGTATAGATGTTGTAGGTAAGCAAAATAGCCACAGAGGTTCAACAAATAATAATAGAAATAGTTACTGTTTTATTATATACAAAAATTGTCATACATTTTATATATATATAAAAAAGCAATGAAAAAATGAAAATAACTGCTGTCATTTAGAAAAAAGTTAGGTATATACTAAATTAAATTATGTTAAAAGTTCTCTGATAGATAGGACAGTCTCATGTTTTTGTTATATATTTTTTTTTATATTAAAAAATACAGTTTTTTTAATGTTCTTCTGATTACGATAAAAATATACTTTCAAACAAAGTAAGAATTAATTTTATTATTTGTCAAATACCTAACTGTATTTGAATATAAACTAACATGTTACAAGGTAGCTAAGCTTAGTGAATTTACAAAATAATTGGTCAGAATAAAAATGAATATGTACATAGTTCAATAATACTAAATCATATTATAATAAGCATTATTGCTTGGAAATAAATGAAAACTATTAACATTTAACAATTAAATCAGTAATGTACTTATTATATGAATAGTACTAAGAACATGTCAGTGAAAATAATTGAATTTGATTGAATTGTAATTTACATCAGTATGGTCGCCATGAACGACGATTGGTATTGTTGGTGTCAAATGATCTTTTAGTGTTCCAACCAGTACCACCACCACGACGATTATTATCTAAGAAATAGAAAATTATATAGAAATTTTAGAAAAATATATTACAGTTAAAATAGTAAGTAATGCCAGAAGTATAGTTACTAGTTGTATTGTTAGAGAATTTGGCACTAAATTTATCTTTTGGAGGCTGATATATTTGTTGGCTATTATTGCTGCCATCAATTCTTTTAGATTTTCCATCGACTGTAATAGGTTCATGCTTTTTACCTTCCTGAATAATTTGAGCCTATAATAAAAATTATTAATTTTGTCACTTTTGTAATTTAAAAGGTATGTTACTTACAAGTTTGGTCTTAGTCGCACCCTCAAGCCAGGATAGGTTAATAGTTGCTTTAAATCTAGGAGGTATATTAAATAACTCTTTAATTAAAGTATTTATGTTCCATGCTAATTTTAATCCTTCTAGTTTTTTTTCAACAATTGGATTATTTTTTACATCCTCTTCTCCTTTTTCTTTTAAATCTTGCCTAACAATTTTTACAAATGTTTGAGTACACGTTCCAACATATAATAACCTAAAAAATTATAAGAAAATTTCATTTAAAATAAATTCACAGTAAGATTTATTTTTATTTATTATACTTTTTCTTAAAATCTTTCTGTCTTTCAGGATCTTTGCTCAAAAAATCTGGACATTGTTTTCCAAGTTTGTGGAAAGTATACAAAAGTGCTTCAACACGATGTAAATCCATATCTTCTACTTTTTTATTAGAATCATTCTCAGGAACGGTAACTAAATCCTAAAATTGTATATTCACTTTAAATTTAAATAACATATTCTAGAATAAAATAAATAATCATTTACAATTTATATGCCCTTGTAGAAATTAGACATGCTTATGCCATATTTATTGATAGGTTTTGGGTTGATATTTTTGTACGAAAATTATGGATTTGATAATTAAAATTCATTAACTATTGTTTTTAAAAATCGAATCTATACAATAATTACTTATTGAACAAAATATTTAAAAACTTTTAATTTTTTACCATAGATTTGGTTTTCTTTGCAAAATTGTACAGGTTAGTTGTAAAGAAATATATTTATATCTTGCTTCAATTTTTTAAGAAAATGAAGTCTAACGGCATATACTAATGAAATTTATTTTAATAATAAGTAGCAGATAAAAAATAATGAAAAAAAACAGATTAACATGTAGTTGAATTTGAAAAAAATATTGACAATGATAGTTGGAGTCGGTTTAACTGTTTGTGTTTTATCATTTTTATTGTATATTTGAAGCATGATTATGATCAGCCAGAGGATTTGTTTATGGCAATAAATAACTCTTAAAAAAAATGGGCCTGAGTTACTAAGAATTTCAAAAAAGTTTAGTTTGAATAAATCTTTAGAAGATACATATTAGTAAACTAATTATTTTAATATATTATAAAAAAACATATATACATAATTGTATTATTATTTTCAAATTCTAATAAAAAAAATGCAAATAGTGATAATGTAATACATAATAGATGTTTGAAGTTATGCTCTAAACTAATTTGACAATTTTGGTATTGACAATACCTTAATCATCTCTTCAAACAATTTAAACTACTTACTAATAAAGCTTGATACACTTGTCCAACTACTGCTTCAGGATTCATTAGTTTACCACAATATGGTACAGATTCTGCTAATAACTTTAAAATGATGAATTGTTTATCATTATCTTTTATAAGAGTATAGCGATTCAACAATTCACATATGTAGACAATGAACTTAGTGGATTCTACATGGGCCTAAAATAAAATAAAAATTACATTCATTATTTTAATCAACTTTTGGACTTTGTAACAAATATTTACCGAAAAAAATGGAATAGCAAAATCCAGACAAGTTATAAATCGATTAACTTGATCTAAATCTTTTGGATTAAAAAACTGATCAAGTTCAGCTGTGCTTGCCAAGAGTTCAACGAGTTCTTTTTGACCATCTGGTGTATTTATTAGATGAGTCAATGATAAGATAGTCATGAGTGTTTCAAATTCTTCACAAGTAATATTTTGCATTACTTTTTTGCATTCTGCTATTATTAAATCTTCTACATCTCTTTTAATTATATCTTTACCCAATCCCATTACTTTGTTTGATATAAACTTCATGGAACGTTCTCTTACCACTTCCTCATTTGATTGCATTTGGCTAAATATTCCAGTTAAGGCACCTATTAATAGGTTTAAAAATAAGTAACGATATAGATAATTTATAAATTGTCCATATTGTTTGAAAATATTACCTTTAGCATCAATTTTAAAGAGTGACAATAATGAATTCTGAGCAGTAAGCAATTCTTGAGGGTCGTCAGCCTGAAGTAATTGAGCTAATATATCTGCTATTTTAGTCAGGTATTCTTTAGACTCTTTACATAATACTGGTAAATCTTTAATTGCTTGTTTTCGTATCTAAGTACACATAACATATTATATAGACATAAAATATAGTTTATTGATTAACATTATATAGTATTAACTATTAAGTATATATAAATGGATCGCCTATTAACTTACACAAATATCTTCATCTTCACAAAGATCAAGTTGAGCTTCTAACGCTTGAGCAGCAAGGTTTGGAAAATGTTTAAAAAATCTGGTTATAAATTGAGATGCAAGTCTTTTTTCTTTAGTTGATCCTTTAACTGCAGATAATATTTCCAAATACTCAGGTTCTTTCTATAAAATATTTAAGTATAATTTATTCCTGACAGTTAAAATATATATGTATATGGAAAATATTATAAGGAATCAATGGTTTACTCATAATATAAATATTACCAATAGGTAATCAATATATAAATATATATATACATACACAATCAATATGCCATTTTTTTTTTTACCACAACCTATTTACAGATCATTCAATTTTTTTAAGTGTTAAGTGAATATAAAATACCTATCACATCCATGCAATGTGTTTTAATTATTTTAGAACTGTATAAAACAATATAAATCTAAAAGGAGCAGAAAAGACAAAAATAAGTATTCACAATATAAAAAGCGTTCAATTCTAAGACAAATGATATTGGTTGAATCTTGCTCCAATGAATTAAGAGAAATTGAAAAAACATGAGTAATGTTATTGGGCCCGGCTCATTGTAATTACTATTATGCATTACTCGTAAACATGTAAAAGTTTTTCGCTTCACCCAACAATTCATGTATCTACCTACATAAAAATTTTATTTTTGGAATCTAATTTTTGTATAAATGTGTAATTTGATGTGTTTAAGATAATTAAAAAATCAGAAATTCAATAGGTATAACATTTATTTATTTATTTAGGTATAGAAGAAAAGAATATAATTATTCATATTAATAGTTGTCAGCTGAGTTTTTTTAAGAAGCAGAAGTATTCAAATGATAAAATTGTATTATCATGATTATAATCTTTTAACAAACCACCATTATTCTCAATATTATGATTACTGTACTTATTCATTGATCTATTAAGATGATGCTTCTTCCGCATGCATCGTCTCCGTTTTACAAACTTACAACACAGTGAAAGTGAAAACCATTACACGCAGATGTGGGCAAGGACCACTCGGGTTGTAGTCCAAGTTAAGCAACAAAATTTTAAAACTAATAAGAGGAAATGTTGAACTGTGCAGCATTATTTTTATTTTTTGAATATCAGAATAACAAAAAATAAAAACTTCTTACTATTACTTAGATTCTATTCTATAATCAATACTTATGATCAATTTTAAGTATAAAAACAGTAAAACTTAAGAACTCTTGGATAAATATATTATATTTATTAATTCAAACATACTACTACTACTTAATACTGTATACGGATAACATTATATTACATTATGTTCTAAATAGAATAGAATTAAGAAGAAGACGCATAAATATGATTGTTTTAAACTTACCTCGGCAATGTTTTCCTTAGCATCGGCAAGTATACCAAAGTATTTATACATTTTCTGGATGTTGTCTTCGGCCTCCATTTTTCTGTTGGGGTATACAAGTATTACCTATCAACGGTTGGTTGAACGGATTAAGTGGCAATTGCAAATATAAAAACGTCTATGAGTGACAATCGGAAGATACGAATTACGAATTCACTCTTAACCGTCAAACGTTATACGATAAATAAACGAAAAGTACTAACTACTAAGCTACTGGTGAGGACAGCGGGACGCGGGTGGCTTAGGAAATTAAGATTCGATAATCAGAATGATAATTCACGGGTCTGTGTAGTTTTACAATTAGTATGAAGTAAATAATAATTATCAATAAGGACGGCGTTCCGGTGAGATTGGTATGTGTTATACGGTAGTCACAACGTGTTTAGGTTACGCCGTTACGGACCAGTGCCGTAAAAAAACAAAACATTATATATTGTGCTCAACATAATATCAAACAAGGGTCATTTACTTCTTTTACCACTAAAAATCTTTATTAGATATTTGGATCATTGGATTCCAGTGATCCCAAAATCAGGTAATAAACTCCATATAATTCTTATTAAATCTGCATCCGCGAATATGGTGCCAAGACGTCATGGTTCTTACGCGTTGTTTAGTTTTATGTTTATTCCATACACGATGTTGTTGTGGTATCAATGTATATTGATTAAATACTGTTTTATCATCTTGTGTTATTATCATCCGCGAATGCAGTAATGCTTTTAAGCGTCATAAATGTTGGTATATTACTCATAATTCTAAAGTTAAGGATGCTGGACCTTAACTATTGAGTATTGGTGTATTCATCAATTTATTAAATACTGACTTTCAGGTATAAAATTTGAATTTTTTTTTGTATTTGTTTTGTATAATTTAAATTAGTAGCTCATGGTTTAATAATTTGTTTTGTTTTTCATGCGAATCTTATGATAATCACAATACTATAGAACAACACTATCGGTTTTGTGAATTTTCTTGGTAAGTTTAATGTCATTGTTTTGTAGTAGTGACCCATAGGGTCAAAAGTTTAATTAAGGAGTTGCAGTCTCTTACTTACTTAACTAACTTACCTTACATATTTGACTTATAGGTGCTCTAATGCGTTCATGTGTTGTGGACCATGAATTTTTATATTATAATAATCAATTATATGATTATATACTTATGAATGGGATATGACTTAATAAGCTATAACTTAGGACATTTAACTATTGTCTATTATTATCATGTCAATACTCATTAAATCTCAACCACATATTCTCACTTAATAATAGAAAAATAGTATTTAAACATAGTAGATTAATAAAATGCACCGAATTTTTGTGTAGCCTCACTCTCTCAAAATGACAAAATGTAAGAGAGTCCGTCAAAAGATCTTATAAAATTGTCTTTAATTTAACATTACAAACATTTTAGATAAAATATTAAATCACTCAAAAGTCTTGGAAACAATTTTAAGTTTTACATTTTTACATTGTATAATTATTGTCTTAAGCACTCAATAAATAAATACACTAAGTACGTTATCTCAATTGCGAATGTTTATCGTTCATATTTGTTAACATTGAAAATTAACAATCATTTTGTTACACAATGCATATTATGATTATAACTACAATTTAACTAAGTATTAACATTTTTATATTCAACATTGAAAAACTGGTTCTAGTAGATTAATTATTGCATTATTATTATTATTCTTTTTTTTTTTCTAAAAATTATATTATTTAACAACATTTTTTTTACACAATACAACATTATAATATTATATTATATAATCAAAGAAATAATATATATTTATTTAATTAATTTAGATATTTTAGTTATGTGAGAAACATCTATTGCAAATTGTAATTATTTAATTCTATGTTAACTATTTATTGAATTTATACTTCTAAATTGTGAACTCATGGGCCTCCACACAAACTTGTTCAATAGGCTCATTATATTAAAGAATAATAAGAATAATAAAAAAAAATATATATATTTATATGTAGGTACATATTAAAATGTTATTTTTGTTACCCAGGAATTTTGTAATTAAATTACTAAAATGGATTATCAAAACCGTCCTGGTGGTAAGACTGGTGGTGGTGGTGTTGCATCATGGACAGAGACTAATAAAGATAGACGTGAACGTCTTAGACAATTGGCTTTGGAAACTATTGATCTTCAAAAAGATCCTTATTTTATGAAAAATCATTTAGGTAATTATTATAATTATACTTGAGTAACTTGAAAAATTAATATTTAATTATATATACATGTTCTTAGGGTCCTACGAATGTAAACTTTGTCTTACTCTACATAATAATGAGGGAAGTTATTTAGCCCATACACAAGGTAAAAAACATCAAGCGAATTTAGCACGTCGAGCAGCTAAAGAAGCTAAAGATGCTCCACAACAACCTGCTCCTGAAAAACCACGAGTAGAAACTAAAAAGTTTGTTAAAATTGGACGACCTGGATATAGGGTTACGAAGCAAAAAGATCCAGAAACAGGCCAACAAAGTTTACTTTTTCAAATTGATTACCCTGGTTTGTAATTTATTTTATATGCTTATGTTTTTTTTTTTTTTTTTTAATACAATTTGATCTATTTAACTTATTGTCATATGTTTGTTTAGAAATTACTGATAATGTACGTCCACGCCATCGATTCATGTCGGCATATGAACAAAGAATTGAGCCACCTGACAGGAAATGGCAGTATTTGTTGTTTGCTGCAGAACCTTATGAAACAATTTCCTTTAAAGTACCAAGTCGTGAAGTGGATAAATCTGAAATGAAATTTTGGGCTCATTGGAATACTCAAGCAAAACAATTTTATTTACAATTTGCATATAAAGTTGAACAAATGAAACCACCACCTCCAATGAAACCTCCTCCACCATCTCTTCCACCTCCACCACAACACAACATGATGCATCAACCTGGTTCAAATATGATGTCTCATATGTTCCCTCCTCCGCCTATGTATAATCCTGGACCACCTCAAATGATGAGTAATATGATACCTCCACCTCCTCAATTGATGGGTTAATAACTTTATAAAAATAACAATGTAATAATTTTAAATATGTTTTATTACAATCTAAAATACTCCGTAAATGTTTTTCTTTGGTAAGAATAAAACTGTAAGAACTTCAATAAATTTAAAGAAATTAAAATGGTAAATTTCATTTTGTTTATTACATTTCATTAAATGTGTTCAATAAAATGTTTTAACATATAATTAATTAATTGTTTTGATACTTTTTATACCTATAGCCTACAACAATATAGCAAAATTGCTTGCTATTTATAGACATTTTATATTTAATATAAAATCTATGTATACGTACAATATTTTACAATATAGTTATGTTTAATTATAGAAAATTATGAAACGAACACACACAATTTATTAGGTATATAAGTTATTATTTATACCATTATTGCACACACATATACTTACTACTGACACCTTTGTTTTTTCCATATACACGACAATGACTTTATATGACTGGATGCGATGGTCTTAAATGATAAAAATGTGTTGCCATCTCGACACATCTTGCTATAACAATTTGGCCTATTTTAATTTCTTACTAATCTAAAGTAAATTTCTATGGACATTTTATAAAATAATATTAATCTGTTTATATATACGAGTACCTATACGACAATAGTTAGATAATAAACTTATAATTATTAATTAATAACCAAATACCAAACACAGAATACAAAATATCCACCTCTATATTTTCTTTTTTTATAATAGGTAATGATTTTTTTAAGTATTAACCACATTTTTAAATACTTAGATTTCGTATACCATTTAATGAGTGTCTTGTAACAATAATAACTTCATTTTTTTTAATGAAAATCGTTAATTGTTGATAGAATTTTTATTTTTTTAAATGTTAACCATTAGTTATTGTCTATTGACGAGTTATTAAACTGTAAGTACAAAGAATAGGTAATGGTCCATAAAAATTATTTCACAAAAATATAGAATAAATTTTGTAATTATTATATACAATATACGCCGTTTATAAGGTTCAGTCTCTTATTAGACTCAAAATTGTCTAGAATGGTCCGGACGTAACCAAATACATTAAAAAAAAATCGGTTATAAGACTCAAAGTTCGTAAAATAAATAAAAAATAAACTTTTTTGGTTATAATTTAGAAATAAATTGATGTTGAAAAATGAAATAATATTCGTATTGATTATTTATAGTTTCTATTGGTACCTTTTAAGTTTTAACGTATAATACATTTTATCGCAGATAAAAATTCACATTTATCGCAACGTTTATCGTTATTATAGTGAGGTATAAACTATAAATACACTCCTGGCAGCTGCACAGTTATTAGTTATAGAGTTCAACGTCGTAGTTAAACCACCATCAAATAAAGAGGTTATGGAGGCTTTAGACGAGTTAAGGAGAGCTATGTCCATCACCGTGGTAATAATTTCAATATACAATACGAATACGAATAGGTAGTATATTCTCGAAATATTGGAACAAAATAAAAAACAAACTAAAATTACAATTTTTTTTCAAAAATAATAAATATGTTCATAGTTCATACATACATACAACATACATAATATTAATTATACCTACATATTATGTACCTATGTAATTAAATAATATAAATAAATAATTAAAAAAATGTTTCTACTGCGCCTATAAAATTCATTCGGTTATAAGATTCACTTTATGGCTGGTCTCAAAGTGAGTCTTATAAGCGGCGTCTACTGTACCTAATATTTCAAACTAGTCGTTATTATACTTTGACAATTTTTACTAATTTTAAAATGTTAATGTATAAATATATATATAGTAATATAATAATGCATATTAGTAATCACTATGAAAAAAGTTCTTATCGTTTCAAAATTCATTATTTCTGTGTTTTTCAAACTTGAATATTTTTTTTTTTTTTTTTGTTCTGATATTATAAAAATAAAAACGATATTGCACAGTCCAGTACCTATCTCTTTCTAATGTGAACATTTTTGTTACTTATTTTGGATTACAGTCTGAGTGGTCTTTGTCCGCGTTAAACGACTTTTACCATGTACGTTTGTAAATCATAATTTGCAGGTGAAGCATCCTTTTTATTACCAGTATTAATATATTATACCTACTTGTAAAAAATAAATTTAACGAATACATTAATTCAGGAAAATATGATGATGAGCTGTGAGCATAATTATTGTTGAATTACCTGACTATATATTTTAAACAATCATACTGATCTATGAAATTGAATTTATTAACCTATACGTGTTTGATAAAATATCTAATTACCTACATTTCATTTGCTCATTTTATTTGTATACAGAATTAAGATGTAAATTAATTTTTTTATGAAGTGTCATTGGAGATCGATGGATGGTCTCTTCACACAAAGTCCACATGCCTTATAAATAAAAATATAAATATTTTTTTGGTTTATTGTACTAATCGGTAATAATGTATAGATGATAGATCGTTAATTTCTCTAATAAATAATATAATAATACCTAATATTATAAATTTGAATTAAATAATGCGTGTAGATCGCGTTAAAGACTATTATTATCTTATTGCTTTTATTTCATTCGTAAAATTTCTCCATAATTATAAAACTACAATGGAAAGACAATATAAATAGGTATATGTATAAAAGAAAAAATTAAAATTATGTAAGCTAATATATTAATGTTATTAATTTAAACAATAGGTATCCAAATATTATATATATATACATTTTACTGTGTATACTATATAGGTACATTTAACGAAAACAAATAAGAATAACAACGACTATTTCAAACAAGTCTTTAGTAATAAAATGTCTTGTTAATTATGTTTATCAGTCTTGAGAAGTCTACAGATACCTGCAGCTGCGCATCTTACAAAATTCTCAATAACAATAGCCAATAGGTAAGTCCTATAAAATTATTAATAATATTTATTATTTACCTAACTATATGTTTATCAATAAATAAAATTGGGTATAAATTTTTTACATAGTATATACCTATACTTACAAATATAAAACTGTGAAAATAAAATTCTTAATTCTTATTGAACATCTACCATACGTTTTACATCTATATATCTATATATTTAGTACGTTTTTGATTAACAGTAGATAATAGATATACCATATACCTACTTACCTGTAATATGAACTATTACATTATACAGCTATCAAACAAACTTTTAGTTTTTTTTCTAGGAAATGTATATTTATCGTTTACCGATAATGATATACAGATAGTTAGGATAATGACGACTTTTGCATTATTTTTCTTTGATTCTATACAATGTTATCTTACCTGAAAATTTGATTCATGCTTCCTTGATGCAGAATATTCTAATTTTATTTTGCATATTTTTGCTTTTTTTGAAAATTTTTAGCTATAAATGCATTTTTTTTATTTATTAACGTCATTTTTCAACATTTTTAATTCATTTTTTCATATTTATTTTGAGGTCATTTTTTGCAGTTTTTGTACAATCAAAATTTAAATTTAAATAAAAATTTGTATAACATTAAAAAAAAATCTTTTTAATATTATTATTATTGTGAGGTTTTTGTTGTTATGAATTGATAAAACAAATGTTCTTTCAGATATATTCCGATCATACCCGCTTTATTTTTTTTAATTTATATTTTATTTTTAAATTATTTTTAATAATTTTATAACCAAAGCTTATAAAATGTAAATGTATATTATTATTTATTGATATTACAATTCTTATTTTAAAATTCTATTACACCCATATTTCTTATAAAAATTATTATTTATAAATTAATTATAAATTATTATATATTGTAGTTATACACTTATATGGTATATCTTATACCAATTATCAATACATAATATAAAACATTTATAAAAATGTTCTTAGGCATCAATGGAGGAGCTATTAGCTTCATAAATACACATACACTCTTGGATCTATAGTTAGATACTCTGGAATAATTTTTTTTTTTAGATATTAAATTTAAAATATTAAATTATTGTACACTTACTTACTTATTGTACACTTGGAGTATATTTTTTTTTCTATTTGCATTTTTAAAGTTCAATTTACGTAAATAAATACTATACCTATTTATGAAAAAAATCCAAAGTATTGCTATTATTTTAATTTTTCTAACTTTTTTTTAATTATTTTATATGTATACACAATGTTATAGTATAAGGATATAAATTATTATACATTATTCTTATTATTGTTATGCGTACACTATTATGTGTAAAGTTATAAAATACGATAACTATAATTTAATTCTAAAGGTTATTATTTATTGGTAATAACTGGCATTAATTGATAGGTACCTATTTATGAATTTATGACTCAATGTTGAATGAAATATGTCACCCCATTAGTTTCATATACGATTAAATAACAAATTTTTATTAATTTATTTTTAAAACAAATATCACCTAAATTTCACTGAATATTTACTTACATTAAACATTAAAGTTTTTGATTAAATGTTAGTTCTTATTCCATAAAATAAACGGTTAAATAAGTGATATATTTTTTTAAAAAAATTCTATGTAATAAAATACTATTTTAGTATTGTACATTGTAATATTTAAACATGAATATTTGAAATTTTAGATGAAAAATCTGTGGATACCTTCATAATAAATAATAATTATTATAAATTCAAATGTTTTATTGTAACAATAAAAATTGCATGCGCATTGGTTATATCACATTATTAAAAATTTAATTAGCCATGAAGTCACTAAAAAGTAGAAATTTTTTGTGTAAGAATAAAATAAAAATCAATACATTTTTTTTACTAAATAAAACCAAAAAGGATAATGTCATCATGATGATAATAATAATAAATTAATAATTATTACAGAAATAATATTTGATTTTAAATGTGATGAATAATAAATATACCTGTACCTATATAAACCTACATATAAAATATATTAATATACAATTAATATATTATGAAACTATTAATTTTTATAAATATAAAATATTCAGTGTTAAATATTGTCTACAAGTTTATTACTCATAAGTTAAAATATAATACATTTAATGAAGTGTTTTTCCAAAAGTATGTTGGTAAATAAATAAGTAATTATAATATTTTAATTTTAAACTAATGTATAATTTATTATATTTTAATGAGTGTTTGTTTCGTTTATAATTTTACATAGGTGTATAGGTATATATTTACTGTATATTACATTAAATTTTCATGCAAAAAAATTAAACAACAATTATTATTTACAATAGAATTATTAAATTATTATATTATTAATCAATTTTAAATTTGATATTTTGAGGATTTAAATCTTGATTAGGCACTAACAACAAATCCTAATCCTGAATCGAAGTTTTTTTAAAAACAATAATATTTTATAATATGCAATATACTTATTACCTAAATTAAAGATTGAACGATTAAATTATTAATAATATTCGATAAAGTTAAACTTATATAGCGATAGGAAATGAATTATCGCCAACATATTTCTAGTTTCAACTTTTTATCAATAAACTATAAATAGTACGGTAGACTTTTAGTTTTATTTTATTTCTGACGTATTAATAAATTGATAAAGTTTTAAAAATTTGATTTGAAGATCAGTTGAGCATAATAAATTATAATATTTTTTTTTCCTTTATTGTTATATGCACAATATGTACCTCAAGAGTACAATAAGAGTATTGGCTAAAATACAAATTATAATACATGGATAAGCTTGATAAAAGCAACCATCCAGTGATGACACTTTTAAGTGAGGTTATAATATATTGTATATTATAAAACATAATTAAATTAAATTATGAACAAAAACCTATTTAATTAAACGAAACGTTATTGAAGTGTATTATTGCTATCTCCTCTTAAACTACTGGATCAATCGTCATGAAACTTAAAATATCTATTAACGATCATCTTAAGGGTGCATAGAAAGTTTGGCATTTCTAAATACTGTCATTATTATTGAGTGGAGAGAAACGTAGGTCTTCTATCTCCTAGTTCGATGCAATAACCAATTAGGTAACAACAGTAAAATTATGACGACGGGATAAGTTGCAATGCTTGTGGAATTTAGATCAAGAAAATGTATATGACAATATACGGAAATATTTTTATATGTTTTATTTAAATCTAGAAACCAAAATATATTTTTATCTTCTATGAAAATAATGTTATTATACTGATGAAACAAAACTGTATTGTAAATTGTGGGGTATTGTGATGATAAAAAATATAAATTTCGCTAAATACATGAAATTGACTAACTTGCTACCCATCGCTCCACCCTAATTTTTTCCATGGACACTACTAGTATACACTTTATTTTATATATAAAAATATAATATACCTATTGCATTTCTCGAGAATTAGTTAAATGCTAAAATAAGAGACGTAATACATCATACTAACATAGATGGTATGTTTATTATGACTATACTCGTACTATGCGTCTAATGTCTATGTATAAATACAATAAAAATAAAACGATGAGTGTATGATAGTGTGTGATATTTTGTGGATTTATTATAAACAACTAAATAAATCAATTAAAATTATATTTTATTATTTTATTTGCTTTTAAAGTAATGAATTGGAATTTGTTTGTTACGAAAAATATAGAGTAAAATCAAAAATAAATGTATAAATATAGTATATTATTATACTATTTTTTTTCCATAGATAGGTATAATTGTTCATTTTCTTAAACTTTTAAAATCTTCCATTTCCGACGTGGTCTTGCAAATCATTTTTTTTATTACAGAGAGATCGCGTGGAATCTCAATTTTAAATTTCAGTATGATGTTACCCCTCTTGTCACAATTTTCTTCGTAGGCTGGCATTCCTTCACCCCTTATTACCTTTTGATACGATGGTCTATAAATAACAATAATATCAGGTTTTATCAATTTATATACTTTATGTACCTATTAGTTTATACATCGTTAATAAATAAAAATAATAATAATAATAATAATCTTAATAAACTTTAATTTTAATAATGATTAATACATTTTAATATTTTATTATCAAAATACAACAATAATAAGTGAAACGTATATACTATATACGTTTTAATTCTATATAAATTCTATTACACGTAGCATTAGACAATGCCAAGTCGTCCTTCGTCACAACTGGTAAAATAAAAACAAATAGGTAAGTATTAGTTAGGTATTTATTTAAACATGATTTTACTAACCATAATTATTATCAATAATAAAATTGTATGCAAACTCACGGGACTGTCATAAATATTTTTTAAATAATTCAGTTAGGTAACTTAAATTTCATTTTAGTAATTGACTAGAACAAATTCTATCGTTCGTACGTAAGTATTACAATTACAATTAGTATAAGATATATTAGGGCATATATTTATACTATTATTATAATATTATAATTGTTTATTTGACTCAAACTAGTTTCATAATTTTTAAATCGTACTTATTCTATTTTAATTTTACATATCTTTTACTCCCAGTATTTATTATTTAATGTTTTATTTATTGATGTTTATTTAAATGTTCTTAATATAATAACAATAGTTTTGATATTTCTTAGTTTTTAAATATTCTTCAATAACATTTAATAAAATAAAACGGTTTAATGATCTAGTTAAAATCATAAATTTAAAGTAAATTGGCTCTTAAACTCATCTTTTTCAATTGTAATCATAATTGATAATATTATAGTAATATGGTATAATTATAGGAGCGATAAATTGCTCACATATCATAACTATGAGTATAATAATTAAATAATTATTATTAGTATTTTAATTGAAGAACTAAGAAATAAATTATTATGTTGATTTAACAATAAATATGTATTTAATTAAGAACTTATTTACTTATGAGTATAATATTTTAAATCAAAAATTAAATGTTTGTTTTTTTCTGTATTTTTTTTTAAATTGATTAATAACAGTTACAAATATAAGTGATAAAATATTAATAGATAGTAGTGTTTTGGAATTAAATTATTGTTTTGGTCCAACATAAAACAATTAAAAATATTATTGGTAATAAAACAATTTATAGCATCAACAATATTATTGTAAACAATAAATAAATTAGTCTGTTAATTAAATTGTATTAACGGTCTTTCGTATATGCCTTGGTATTTAAATACATTTTTATACCTAACAATTTTTATAAAATGATATTACAGGTAGGTACGTACGTTATAACTTGTGTGATATTCACTCTTAATTGCTTGTTATCTATCGTGTGTATTATGAATTGAACACCAAACATCATTTCTTCGATAGTTACAGAATATGTGCTTATTAAATTTTGTCCACTCCTTACAAAATGTTTATGTGGTAAATCATTGGTGATAAAAACTGGCAAAAATATCATGATTAATAGTATCAATATGATATTATACAATACTTAGAAACTATAGATAAAACTACTTGTTTTGAATTTTGAGGAATAAATGTGTGAAATAATAAAAGTGATACTGATGATTGGGAATTATTTTTATTTGTGCATTTTCTAATTAATTTTATCCTTTACCTAAGTATTATTTTTTTTTAATTATTATTAGAATCTGATAATAACAACAGATTCTATTGTGGAAAAATTTTAGAAATAGACCCGAAAATCTATTGTATTATTGTAGACTTCCTACTTTGTAGCTACCCTCGTGAGATATAAATATTATAGATGATCATTTATGTTACCCAAATAAACAATATTTTGGTGTATTTTGTTACAATAAAAGTAGGTATAGGTACATATTTTTCATTAATTATTAAAATATCGTTAATATTTTATTTTCATTGATGAATTTAAAATAGGAGGTATTTGTAATAACAACTGCCTATAAATGATATTAAGCATTATATCCTCATAAATGTATATTGGTACTTAAAAATAATGATTTTATCATTTTACTAATTAACATTATCTACATAAACTATATATTTTTTTATTTAAAAAAAAAAAATCATGTTTAAATCTTAATTAATAAAATAAGCAAAATTCATTTTTATTTAATTCTTAACTTTTATTTAAAAACGTATTTTCGAAGGTGACAAGATTTAATAGTGATTATACTTTGATGTTATAATACTTATTTCTAAATTTAACTAACTGGCAATAACATAATATTATTATCTATAATACCTACTATACTATTTCATCACAGTTCACCATTCGCATTTAAAATTATATTGAAACTATTTGTTATACTCGCGTGCTCCACCCCCATGAATAGTTGTTTACAAATTGTGTGGCTGTTTCTTTGTCTTATAGTTATTTCGATCATAAAATGCTATTAAATGTACATGCCTTATACCTACGTAGAATATTGAATAATAATAATTTAAGGAGTTTATAAATTCTAATAAATATTAAATATACTTATAGATAATAAAAATAATTTTTTTCTTAAATATATTATATAATAATATTATAATGTCGTTAAATGAATAACAATATTAATGATTATTGATTATTAAACAACATTTGGCATGACATTCTGTTGGTTTTTGCACCATACAGCCAATCAACGCATTACTGAGTTACTATAGTACCTAATTTTCTATTGGTTATTATTATTATTATTGGATGTATTTTAACTCATCTTAACTACTCGAGGGTCAAGATTAAGTACGTCAGTCGTAAGGTTAGAACGCTGTGATTTATACTTCGAACCCCGAAAGGCCGTTCAAAACATCCAACTGTTGTCACATCTCCTATACGTCGACAATAATAATTGATTCATCGTCGATTCTATATACACATTCTGAGGTGGGTCGTGGGCAATTGCTTAACTATAGGTACGCTTTAAATAATTATTTTAATATATCATAATATGTAGTACATATACATCGAAATTCAAATTTTACAGGAGATACACAAAACGTATTTTGTACGAGTATAACCTATTATGTTCCTTTTTCGAAATAAATGAAATAAAGATACATTAAGTCACTTTTGTTTCTATAGGAACACGTAGATTTATTTCGTTTTTACACCAAATAGTGTGTTTAGATACAAATAACATATTTCTGTAAAAATTTGAAAATGTCAAAATATTGGACATGTTCCCTAACAAAAGTCTTAAATCTTTAAGTTTATCTAATATCTTTAAGTTATCAGGTATAACAGTAAAACATTTGGTAACGATACGGTGAACGATGTGGATTTGTATGCGTGACAAAAAATTCGCTAACATTCTCACCTCTATTTTAAATTCTGAGCTGAGCAATGGATATATTTATTGGTTTACAATTATTATGTACTTAAAAAATTTCATATTATATTTTTAAATTAGAAAAATTCTTAATCTTCTATATTGAGAGTGATTTCTATTTTCTAATAATAATTGCATTTATATACAAAATTTCTAAACAAAACAAATACGAAAATGAAGGCACTCAATCCACTTACTTACGGTTCTTCCATCTGGCAAGTCATGAACAATTTCACTGTTAACCGGTAAACCTTTAGGTATTTTTAAATTAGTAATACACTGAGTTCCATCACTTTTAGGAATATTAATTTTTTTTAATGCTCCATAAAATATCTATCAAATAAATTTAAAAATATTAAAATTATCTTAATTACGATGATTAAAGCTTAAATATTTTTACATAATTATATAAATCATAATTATTATGAGTAAAAAGTACATACTGCATAGTACACATTATTTTGTCTGTTTTATTACACATGAAAAATTATGTTTGAAACTATTGTTATTTCATAACAATTTAAATTTAATATTGGTACCTAAATATAGAGTAATCGTAATCTTGGTCAGCTGTAACATTGATCACTAAGTTATATACGTACATACCTATTTTCAAAATATAAAATGTAATATCTATAAATTACCTTACAATTTTAGGTCCGTATAAAATTATGTACCTATGTTTTTATTCTTAAGTTATTTTTTTAATGAATTTGTACAATACTGCAATATTGTAAAATTTTATAAGGGAGAAAATAGGAGACATAAATAAATACATAAATTAGAGTTACATTTGGCCATCACCAGATATTATATCATCGAATTAAATTTTAACACGTCTATTACGGTGACCCACTTCACAGTTGACACTTATACTATACAGTAGAATATACTCACTTGACACTTATCCTATATTCCTATATTTTTGTTTTTTATCGATTATTTTAAAAAATATTAGGAATTTTTAATTTTTACCTTTCAAAAGTATCACAATTGGATCCAATTTTTTATTAAAAACCACCCTTAAAGTTTAAGATCGAAGTATTTGTCTACTTTATATTACATATGCAGTATGCAC
The DNA here is from genome assembly GCF_020184175.1 of Aphis gossypii. Taxonomy (NCBI): domain Eukaryota; kingdom Metazoa; phylum Arthropoda; class Insecta; order Hemiptera; family Aphididae; genus Aphis; species Aphis gossypii. Next base: position 5,024,207 of record NC_065531.1, on the reverse strand, counting down.
ATATAAAACATACTTACACACACACATGGTTGTAAAATATATACTTCCATCGTTCGGCTCAGAAACTATAACTATGAAAATCTGCTAAATAATATTTTATTTTACTTACTTCGTTCAATGTTAAATAAATAGGAATCTTTTCAACGTCTTGTTTAACACCAACATTTATTGTTGCTTTCTTGTTTAACAACATGGATATTATATGAGCATATGGATTCGTGGATCCATAAACTGATCTTAAACCATAAAAACAAGTAATATTTATTAAATTGTTTTATAGGGAAGTACTTACATATAATCATAAAATATAATATTTTTTATGACAGTTAATATTTTCTATGAATGTTAAAAATTGCAGATTGTTTGCCATTATTACTTAAAAATAGATTCATAAAAAGGAAAAAAATATACTATTATTTATTTAAATGAAACATTTATGGTTATTTTAAATAATATGTCAATTTTTTTTACCTATATTATATTATTAGAAATCTCTCTTTGATCGAATTATGAAAAAGAAATTTATATTAGGTATATTTTAATACCCATACAAGTTTTACAATTAGCAATCACTATAGTAGTTATTAATTATTATAAATATAGCATATATTACTTGTATGTTAAAAAAATATCGCCGTGATACAAATGCCGTCTCATATCTTTTTCTTTATTAACAAATACACCTAATTTTATGGCTCGAACCCCAAATTGATCATGCATTTCACGCCAAAAAGGATCACTAAGAACGTCATAAGCCTCAAATGCATTAAGCCTACAAATTGTTTGTTCTTCGTTCAATTTTTCCATACCATACTTATGTATGATTTTCCGAAATCTATACATTTATAATTAATATTAAATACATTGAAATAAGAAATATATCACTATCAGTTAAATAATGTACCTACCATTTTAATAAATTTATATTTTAAGCTATTATGCATTTGGGAGACATTATGAAAACTTACGCGTTTAATATATCAAAATTCGAAGAAGTTCTTTTTAATCCTAATACACTGTAGTAATCAATATCCATGATGACGTGTCACTTTAAAAAAAAAGTTATTATTTTTAGATACAGAAAATCTAAATGTTTTTTGTTGATACAATATATGGTATCTAAGTATTATATATATGTATATGCTTTTATAAATATTTATGCATTTTTACCAGAAATTCAATTATGTAGCTATTAGGCAAATAACAAAATTGTATAAAAAGTAATATTAAATCTAGAATATTATATTATAATAGGTAGATATGTTTCGTACTATACACACAACTATATTACTGTTATGGTACTTTTGTCTTTTTTTGCAATATATTTTATTGATAAGATTGAATATTTTATTCATGCAAATAAAACATTCATGCTTATTAAATATTAATATTCAAGAATCACAGGATTCTTGATTTGATTCCAATATTTATTGATGTAGATAATGTTTTTTATTTCTTGTAAATAGAATAGTACACTACAATACAAATTGCTTTAGTTGTCATCGTAATAATTTTGTGAAATTGTTGGGCCATTTCATCGGGAGTAGATGATTCTACAGCAAAACGGGTCGGGTGCTCAGGTGGTACATTGATTATTCTGTTGAACAATAAATAATGGGAAGGTTATAACTACATAGGTACCTAGTATTTGTATTTTTGTTTTTAGACATATGAGTTCTATTAATTTATAAATGGTTCAAAAAAAAAAAAAAAAAATCGACTAGTTTTTATGATAATTAATTAATGTTTCACTTCATATTTTTTTAGAGGGAAAAACATTTATTGGAAAGAAACAAAGTTATAAACAAAACCTCATTACTGGATAAAAATGCTTTTTTTTCGAAGCCACATTTTTTTATTTCTTATTGAAAGTTTACTAAATAAATATAAATAATTTTATCAATAGTTCCTTTACAAGATAGGTAATCAATTAATAAAATTGACTATTTTTCTAAATCACACAGTATTATGTACCTATAATATTAACTGTATGTAAACACTTAATTATGTTTCTGTCTTTCAATACGTCATTATTTGTCGCATAAAATTAATAATACCATAATTAATTTTATAAAAATATTCTTTGATGATATTTTTTTTTATTTTAGAATTCAATTATGTAAAATAAAATAAAGTTTTGTTTGTATTTGATTTTAGATAAGTAAGTTTAGCTAGTAGATAATAAATTAATAATTATCGAACTATTTCATTTAAGCACCTATTGAATAATTATAATATAAATATGGTATTGATTCCTGAAGTTTATCTAAGAAATTGACAATGGTTCAAATGATATGAAAATATGAATGGTAGTTAAATTTATATGTATTCATTGATGATACGTTTATGGTAAAACAACGTATAACATATTTACTCATAATATCTGCAGTCTGTACTTAGATTCATATTATGTGCAATTGGTAATTTTAAATTCAAAACAAAGCAATGGAAATATGTTTTACCACGATATACTTATTTTCACTTTTGGTGTACAATTCTTCCTAAATTGCAAAAAAAAAAAAGATTTCATTTTAATGATAATTTGAGATCTATATTATGTCGAGTCTTTTTGACAATTAGTTAACATATTTTAATGAATCAGTAGAATATTTCCTTAAACATGGTTTAGTGGTCAATGATTATGCAACTCAGTAATAATCATGTAAAATGGAACACTAGTCATATTCTAAATGACTCTTTCAAGAGACGATTAGACGATTATAGTAAATTTTAGTGAATCATTCTGGTTATTAGGATAATAAAATAAAATAATAATAAATGATAAAATTAATTATTATGTAACTTGCATGCATATCGACAAGGTTGGCCGTGAAATTTGAATATAAATTAGTTTATGTCTAATCTTCAAAACTATAGAAACACGTTTGAGTAAGCATGTGTTATTGTATTACTAGGATAATAATATATTCGTATTATTTACGTTTAAAAATAAATCAACAAAGTCATCACCTTTAATAAGTTTACAATGATGCAAATTAATATTTTAAAAAAAATTTATTAATTATTAAGTAATATATATATATATATATATAAATTAAGCATTCTTGTTCAAATGCTATTTTATATGTTTTACGATTAATGACTTTTTAGTTATTGAATGTATTGATTTTAGTAGGATAGGACTTTTTTAGAATTACTACCAACTTAGATCCAATTTACTACCAGAGGCGCCGTATTTGAATATTTAAGCCGAAAAGGTGATTACAAAAAAAAAAAAAAAACACATATTATTATAAAATCAATACAGTTATCGCTCTGCTCATAATCTAACATATTTTATGTGATTCTAAAAACTAATTAACTTAAAAATTATATTTTTAAATCGTTCTTTTTATAATTAAATTATATAAAAAAAATATTTGCCTACTTCTTAATAGTTCTCAAAACATTAAAAGTATTTGATACAATTAATGTTAAACGAATAAACCTGTGATTTGCATAATATAAATGCAAGGCTGTAACTGGTCCAAGGGTCCAAGGGTCCGGACCCCCTCGAAATGTTTAAAAGTAAAAATATTTAAGGTAAATTTATAGATAAAAATGACAAGTGTTCAGTAACTAGATATTTAAAAAAATGTTGGCTCCCCACCCCCGAAATTTTTTTCAGTTACGGCCTTGTATCAATGTATAAAAATATTTCCAAAAACATAATTTAACTTTAAAATATAGCGGTGTACATGGAACCAATTAAATTAATTTTGTTCTCTTACAAAATAATACTTGCACCTAAATTTACAAAATACTGTTATTTTGTGGTTTTAATGTCTAGTTCTATATGGGGCACCACCTAAAAGGTTAGGCAAGGCTTCCATTTAAATATATTACGCTTTAACCGCAAATCAATTTCGATTATTCCATTTATGCAATCTCGTGATATAGCTAGTTGTTTTCTGTTCACTATTGAGTTGAGAAAAATTAACTTATACCCAAAAAAAATTTCTTGTAGGAAAGCGTACCTGCTAATTCTATAAAATAAATACGTACTTACTTATATAGGTACTGTTAATATTTTCAATAAGTAAATATTATTATTGTGTATCTAAATACATACGTTCATTGTTTTAAGGTTTATTTGTTCGAAACTATGCTTCCGCGATTAAATGGCCGAAATATAAATATTTTGTATTTGTTTATAATGCTGCAATAGTACAATGTAAAGCACTGCATGTGTACGTGAAATTTTGAATGTATGCCATATGGAGCTTATATTTTGCAATATCTAATGAATCTTGCTACCTTTGTCAGAGCTATTATGATAAATTTCTATAGATCAGCACTCAGTTGGTAAGTATTTCAAGTGTTTTACTTGAATTATTGGATACCTAAATATTATTACACATCAAATTATACTTGCGAGTTCATGCCGTGTTATGCATATTTAATATGTGCAAAATCCTAAAAAATATATCAATTTTAAATACTATTTTTCTTTTATACTTATTATTTTGTATAATAATGTTTATAATTTTATAATAATATTTCAGAATTGGGGAAACACCGGAATATAATAACAAGATAATGAGATAATAAAAACGTAACGTAAGAACAACTGTTGACTGGAATAAAGTAGGAAAATTGTATTTTAATAATAATAAAAATATACCTAATGATATCACGAGTCCCATTGTAAGATTAAAGCATCGATTTTTTGATATGTATTTTTTATTTAGCCTGTTTTTTGAATCACACAAATAATTGTTTACATATATGATATTCTGCTACATTAACAACACTCTTAATCCAACTTCTAAATCAGCCAATTATTGTTTTTGCAATTGGGGGGGCAGTATAAGCATCATCATTAGCAGCAGCAGGAGACACTCACTACAATTCTAGTAGCAGTCCAGTACAATCAGCCGTACGTACAGTCAACAGACCGATCACTTTCGGGGATTATCGCGCAGGTTAGTACTGATAAATGATAATAATATATTAATATATTAAAATGTATGTAACTTTCCATAAACGAGATAATAGTTGATTATTTGTTAAAATAATAATATGTGGTTTGTATAATGTGGAGAATGAGTTAAATAATATGGTTTTTACATTTGTTTGTCACTTAGTACTTATTTCATGTTCAAAATTTTAAATCGTGATGAACCGTTTTTATTTGCATATGAGGTCGTAGTACGAGTTGTATGAGTGTTATAATTAAGAAAAAAATGTATAGCAAAAAAAAAAGAATCGTCTGTGTTTACATACTTGATGATAAAATTAAGACATAGACAATTTATTTATAATAAGATACTCAAGTTATTGTATTCGTAGGTGACTGATATACTTAGCTATTGCTGTAGTTATAACTTATGTTCATTGATTGCATATAATATAATGAGGTATCTCGTCAGCATTATGGAGTTGAGGAGTTGTTACGTCATACTGCGAATTTTCCACAAAACAGTACGTCATGATATGAAGTTTTTTTTTATTGAATGTTTTGAACAAATACTATTTTACCGTTTCAATATAACGACACAAAGTTATAGATATTATATCGATCGAAGAACAGTAGCGTAGGTATCTAAATAATATAATATAATATGAATATTTTTACATTTTGGTTTTAAAACATTTTAAGTTTATATTTGATTTAGATAACCAAATATGTATATAACGTAAATCATTAGCATTTAGCACCCATAGCACAGTAATTAATATGGTATAAAATCTAACGATGTATTTAAAAATATGATTAATCTAAAATTAATATGATATTTTTCACTTCTATTGAATTTTTATAATAGGTTAAAGAATTGATTTGTTTTGAACAATCGAACATATAACAATATTGCGTTTTTACAATGTTACAACATTGTAATACTGAAAAAGTGTAAAATTAAAATAGTATAGACACTGTGATAAATTAATCAAATGTTATTGTTGTCTAAGAATAGTACATTTAGTCGTTATACATAGCTTTATTTGATGACATACATTTCTTAGAGCGTTGTAATGCATGGATGCTTTAAAAGTTTTAAACATTAAATTTGTAATACTTATTACAATTAAATTGGGAATTCGAAGTATTGAAGTTATTTTAGTAGTATTTAAGTTTATCAGTGTTGATTGTCTTTACAAATGAATTTATCTCATTTTAATAAAGTTATTGCAAATACAAAAGTTAAAATGAAATAATAAACACGTTACATATTTAATTTAATTTAATCATATATTTTTTTAAAGATCAGACTATTGAAAAATAAATTAGCATTAAAAAGTTTTTTTTCAAATATTTTAGTATTACTTATATTGTGTGAAAACATAATAAAAATTATTATAATGATACAACACATTTATTTAAGTTCCCTGTGAGTAATGAATGTAAATTATTCTTAGAATTTGTATTTTTATCTTAAAAATTAGCGTTAATGAACTAATAATTTGATTACATATTTAAAGTTTATATAATATGTTGAGTTATTGTCTTCTCAAAATTCTTATAATACCTAGACGGGTTCTTGACTTTGTTAAAATTGTCTTCAATGTCTTTATTCTAGGTATCACATTCACTTATTGTTCTGTATTTTTGATTTAGGTATATGTAACAGAGTAGGTAATAAGAAAAATGCTTAAATAGGTATTAGGTATATACTTTGGTTGTTATTCAGATAGGTTGATTAGATATAATAACAATAATAATACACGCAATATTGATATACCTATTATATACAAGATGTATATTGTATAAAATATATCCAATGTCAATATTTTAGTGTATCATAATTGTATACCTATAGGTATACCGTTTAATTTAAATATATATTTTTATTATGTAAGCTTACATATACTTATTATACTTACTAATATCAACTATCAAGTTTCATAGTGACAAATAATTTAAATAATGGTAAGTGTTAGGTAGTTACGATTTCCATTTTAGTGATATAGGTAATGATTAATTACGTAACCTAGCCTAACTTAGGAAAGGAATTTAAATGCGTATGCAAAATTTCCTATAACATTGTTTTCCAAGAACAAAATTATTTTCATACATAAAATAAATAAAAATAAATTTTTTTTTTACTTTTTTATAACGTTTTTCTTTTAGAGCATTTTTATTATTTATTATTTTATATAATATTATTTTAATTAGCTATATATGAATTATGTTTTTACCTATCAGATAAAAATAGCAGTCTAATAAACAAATTGTTTGTCACGTGATGAAATATATTATATATATTCAATAACTAAATTTCTGTAAATTGAATTAATTAATTGTAATTTATTTATATTGATTATTTTTTTAACGGTTCTACTTTGTCTGTTTTGAGTTACAATTTTGACCACATAAAAGATATGTATGACACTATATTTTTTCGTACATTAGAAAAAATATCACATTTTTTGTCTTAACAAATTGTAACAATAAGAATCTTAACAAACTTTTCTTACCTAATAATAATTTAATCTTTATTTATACTATACTACACTAAAATTATACTTCTATTAACAAAAATAAATCAAATATTATAGGTAACAATTATTATTACTCATTATTTACAATGTATTGGATTCATCTTAAACTAGGGCCCCGTTTTGAGCTATTGTAATAAATTAATATTTTTAAAAAGCCAAATTAAGTTTAATTCTTTTTAACATTGAAATTATGTAAAATAAATGTTAACAAAAATTATCTTTTATGAATAAAAAAATAACATTTGCTATCAAATTTTAACCATAAATGTATTAGTAAACACCAGATTTTTGTTTAAATGTTATTAAGACATAATATAAACTACGTGGTAAATAAATACTATAGTATATGAATTTATTAATGTATATGAAATATACTTTTAACGAAAAAAAATATTATGTGAGACATAACTGGGCGTTGAAGTAATATAGTTTAGATATTACATTATAAGGCCATTATCGACATCTTTTCGTAATCCAGGGTCAGTTTTGAAATGAATATAAAATACTGGTAACGTCATCATCAGAGCACATTGCGAATATGTTTCCCTTATGCTGAAAGTAGGAACTGTAGGCGTACTAGTCATAAGTGCTCAGCTGCTGACGTTAGATCTACTTTTGCCCTCTCACTACTACCTTCGACGTCACTCACATCCATCATGATGTGACTATAACCTATACTTCCGTGTAGTTTAAAGTAATGACGACGTCATCTTGGTTGTTGTCATTAATCTGTAGTCTGAACAATATTAAACATATATTCATAACTGACGATTTCCGTCCACTACTAATACTATGTCATAGAAACTTTTCACAGCCTCAATATTGTCTCTATCTGGTTCCCAGTCAATCAAAGTGGACGACTGCAGTCTATAGGCCTTATTAAATGCTTACATTTTCTTTATCGATACATCTAAAAACTGTTTATAATAATTTCCATTCAATAAAACTCACTTCATGTCAATTGTGGACAAGTCACATAAAAGTAGTGTCTTTTTTTTTATAATAGTTTTTTTTTTCAAAAGTTTTTTTGAACTATTTTATTGTATAGAAAACTACAAAGGTCATTAGCATACATTACTTAATCGAAAAATTGTGATTTTATAATCACGTTCATCTTGGGATTTGAAATGAAAGTGACGACGTTTCTATTGTTTTCTTATAATTTCAAATTGTTAGCTAAATATTAAAGACACTGCATATTATAATATTACATAAAATAATTGATACCTACAACCTACTAATATAAAATACGATCCTTTTTTCAAAATACCTATCCTAATTTTGTATAATATGATATTTGAACTATAATTTATTCAATCGCTATAGTTTTTTATTTTTTCACTGACGTCACCGGATAATTTTAGTTTCCTTACCCTCTTACCATAATACATTTTATCAACGTTGTTAAAATCATTTTGAAATATAAATTGTTGATTTAATTTAAGTTATCATCAAATGTATAAATTTGTGTTTTATGAAATAAAAAGTCATCCAGTAATAACATATTTCGGGAAATTCTATTCGTTTATCATTTAGCAATGATAAAAAAATATATACATTTTATATAAAATAATAAATAATGGGAATATCATGTTTCAGTTATAAATAGGTACATACTACACGCATACCAGATTATAATTTAATAATTATTATTATTACTATTGACAGCCAAGGAACTGGACTTGATCTTTATTGATTAATGAGATGATATTAAAAAATAATTATAATAACAAGTTCTAGCCTTAATTGTTCGAGAAATAATTGATCACACCTAATATAACTAGATACCTACGTAATAATTTCTATAGGACTGATGTGTTTATAATACATGTATTACATGTAACAATGTAACATACATTTGGGTAACTATAGACATTAATCTTTTTGTATTGTATTGTGTATAGGTATATATTACAGTTAACATAACATATAAATACGAAGAAGTATTTAATTAGAAACATCGTTTTTTACATCCATTATTGTGTCCTAGGCTTATGATTAGTAAAAACAAAAATATTAAACAAATTTGCTATCCATCAAGGACAGATGCGACGATTAACCAAGTTTTCTTTGATACTAAAATCAACAATATAAAATATTATTAAATACAAATTGTACCAAATGTTTTGTAGTAGTATTGAGTAATAATGTAATATTGTACGATTTCGTCGCATGTAGCTATTAAACATTTTGTGTAATAATATTATAGCGTACAACGTTAGCTAAGTTACTATTGAAATACAATAATATGACGTACCTATTATAAAAGTATAAAAGTATTGTTTATTTAATATTTTAATGGTATTCATAGGGTCAGTTACTTACCAATTCTTTAACGAATTTAAAAGAACTTATAATAAACACAATGATTGTACCAATTACCGATGTTCAGCTGAAAGAGATTCAAAACTTTTGCCCAAGATCAAAGGACGAGATTGATCAAGATGTAGACATTGTAAGACACTGGTTGAATAAACAACCACATCTACCCAAAACAAGTAAGTGCCAAGTTTACAGTAATATCGATTTTAATTTATTCGACATCTAACGTCTTATTAATATGGGGCTAACGAACCAAATTAAGTATAAGATGCTATCTAATAATACATATGAGTGAAGAGATTATAATAAACAAAAACACCAATCTTTGAGTTGATAAATAAAAAATGAATTTCTTATTATATTTTACGTTTTGTGATATTCATTTAAGAAGTCGTCATGATAATTTATATTAAGCTAATTTTCTTTGATAGTATTACTACATAAACATAATAATTGTATATTAGTACCTATACTAATATTATTATTTTCATAATTATATTGCAAGGATATAAGTAAATTAAATAAGAATTGCACATGAATTAACCGGTTGGTGGTCGTAATATAAGTTAGGGGTTTACGACTCGTTATAAATGTATACTATAGAACTCTATACAACACGAATGCATATTAATAATTATACAATCATCATACGAGTTATATTATAGACCTAAATTTATATCATAGATGCTATATATACATACATATAAAAATAAAAAATATAAAAAAAACAGACACAGAAGGTTATTTGTAAATTTAGGTATTTATACCTTTGACAAAAAGTATAATTTGTAAATCATTACATATTATATGGGCATACGTAAACTGAGCCCAAAATTTTATCCATGTTAGAAAAGTATAATATAAACTGCGCCCGACTAACTAAATTACTAATTTTTGACTTATTAAAGTCTCTATGGTTGAAATTAAAATAGATACATGTATAACACTAAATAATATAAATGAACCCTTTAAATTCTAAAATTCCAAAAAAAAAAAAATGCGAAAAGTTACAAAATTTAGTTAATAAATATAATATAGTGATTTAACTTCAATTAATGAATATGTATCAACAATATGTTATTATTTGTTATATTTGTAATTATTTTACTTTTTAATATTATATTTTTTTTTAATTCCTAATTCTGTTTTTATTTAAATTATTTATATTATACCGTATATGGCTGTAATGAATTAAGTATAAATTAAAGATAATTTTGCAAAATAAAGCTATTGATTTTTAAAATTTTACCTGGGCACAGTTTACATCTGTGATTTTGTGTTTACTTGTATTTTGGGTGCAGTTTACAATCGCCATATTATATTAAGTGCAGTAAGTTTACATCAGTTCTCTGTATTTGTTTACATAATATATAATACGGTGTAAAATTGCTGTAAGTAATGTATCATGTTTGGTTTTATAAGCCTAATTTGGTATAAAATAAAACAATTAATATAAATATTTTTGGGAAAAGGTTAGAATAATCAATAAACATCAATAAAATATAAACATTGTTCCATTCAGCGCGTACATCAATCAATCTTCCATAGATGAATATAGTATGTAAAATAATATATCGAGTTATAACACCTAAAGACAAAGTCGGTGTATAAATACTACGCAATCGTCATTCTCATAGCCATACGTAGGACCAAATATAATTAATTATCTGTTTATAGAAATTCAAAAAGAAAAATGACTAAACTAGATAATGCGCTTGAACAAATGGTTTATGCAACAAACTATGTATAGAAGGTTTGATGGAAATTATTTTTATAATTTTAATTACTAATGTTAATGTTTTTCCATAATTTAGTTTTAATTGTTTATCCGTCATATTTTATAGTTTTTAATCTTTATTTATCAAGATTCATGTAAAATGTAAATATTAAAATAAATACCTATGCAATAGGTATCAAATTAACATTAAGACAAACATCTTTAAGATAAGTATTCATGGGTCCCACACGATCATGCTTGAGAGGCCAATTTTATAATATTATATATTTTATAATATTGAAAATAAAAAATAAAAATAATTAAATAAATTATTTTAAATTGCAAATCATTTACGAATTATAAATAATAAATTCAACTCGTTATTTTTTTCAGGTGATGAATTCATAAAAAAAGTTTTATTTAGCTTAAAATACCGTACGGAGAAAGTCAAACTTGTGATCGAGAATTATTATACTGTTAAAGAATTATTTCCTCAAATTTATGGAGACTTAGATCCAACATCAGAAACCTTTCGAAAACACGTAGAAGCTGTGTAAGTTATCTACTTAGATATCTCAATACCTCATTTTGTCTCATTATAAATGATTTATTATATTATTTATACTATTAATATTTGTTTATATTTAATATACATATTTTTTTATTTTTTTTTTTTTTCGTATGGCGTATTAAAGTCCGGGAGTAGGCCCCGAAGGCCTAAGTTCGGACGCCTATTTGGCAGAATTTCTAATGGGGCACCCGTAGGTTTCTGCCATGCCCCGGGGTGGGGGATGGCGGCACTTATTCTTCGGACACCGTGACTTGCCCGAAGAAAAATGCCACCCGGTGACCGCGGATCGAACCAGCGACCGGCGCCTTAGATCGCACGGCCACCTCGTCCCCCAATATACATATAATTAATTCATAAATAATAAGTAGATATAGTATAACTCTTATGTAATTTAATTCACATATTATGACGTGTAGGCATGGGCGGTCATAAGTAAAATTTTAGGGGGGGTCAAAATAAAAAATTCTCAAATGTAAAGATAATAATTATATTATGGTAATATTTATTGAGTTACAAGTTTTTAATATTTTTTGTCCAGGGGGGGCAAGTGCCCCCCCCTTGCCCCTCCCAATGGGCGCCCATGCGTGTAGGCTTAAGTAGTAGATCTTATATTTATCATTGTTAATTACATTAAAAAGTATGAACTTAAAACGTTAAATAACTTCTGTGTTTTGTGGTTTAGGTACTAAATAAGACTTAAAGAATATAAATAATAGTTACCTACTTATAGGTTTATTAAACTTCATTATTGTATGATATGCATTATTTTAGTTTACAACAACGAAATCATACTCCAGTTACTTTAACTGACTCATATAAGATAACATGAATAAAAAAAAATGATACTAAGTAGCATATAAAAGAACACGGATCAAAATGTGTTTACTATTTTATTTTTAGATTAGTGGATCTTAAACAATTAAGCCAGTGTATAATTTATTGGTTTATTATCATAAATTATATAAATCGTTGAAAACCAAAAACTGTATCAGTTTTAATCTATGGAAAACATAACTTTTTAATTCGTCGTTTTTAATAAATTATAGTCACATGTTTCCATTGCCTAAACTTACGCCAGACTTCCACAGAGTGCTCTGTTACCGGATGGCAACGACAGATGCGAAAGCGTTTTGTCCTGATAATCAATTGAAACGCAATGAAATGATGTGGAATTGGTTGTTCGATGAAGATGAATTGACATTAGGAGATATTTGGGTATTCGATCTGACCAATATGAACTCTATGGCTCAATGGGCGCACTTTAATCTCAGTTTTATGAAAAAAATTCTTAAAATAAATATGGTAATTTTGTCTATTGATTAAATTTGTCTATTAAAAAATCATACTTATCTAATATATTTCATAGATAATGAATTTTGTTTGGTAAAACAAAATAAAAATTTTAATGAAAGTTAGCGAATTCATAACTAAGCTAGTGTCTTAATGTTTCTAAAAGTAGAAAGCATTACTATAATTCATTATCTGCTACTACAATTAAATAATTTTTTTTTACAATGCATTTAATGTACAATTAAGTAAAAAATAATCTAATCTATTATGTTTTACATAACACTATTATAATAATAAAATCGTTATCTTTGATATATTAAAATATTATTTTGTCTGTATGGTATATAATTACTAATTAATGTTTTAAAATATTACTAAAAAATTATTAGTTGAATTGTGATATTATTTAAATATTTATTATTAAATGTATTTTCAGGAAGCAAAACCAGTGAGGATCAAGCGAGTTCATTTTGTAAATATAGCGCCAATAGCCGAAACTTCGCTTAATTTTATAAAACACTTTTTTCCTCAAAAATATAAGAATAGAGTGAGTAGTATAAGTCAATATTATTAAATATTCATTGTAGCTATTCAATATTTGAAAATAGGAGAGCTAATTTAAACATTTATTTTAGATCTTATTCAACGCGACTTTCGAAAGTCTTCAAGGTCTATACCCAATTGATATGTTTCCAAATGAATGGGGTGGTAAAGCTGGAAATATGGCTGAACTAAGTCGTAAGTACTTTGCAAAACATAAGTAGTATATTATGTTTGTCATTTGTACATTTAAATTAAACTACTTTGTGTATCTGGAATCTTTCACTATGTGCTACTATACTGTCTGTACTTATATATTTTAATACTTAGTTTTTTGATAAATTTTTATTTATAGAAATTTTTATAATTACAGGAAGAATGCATGAAGAATTAATAAAACGTAGAAATTGGTGCATTGCAATGGAAGGTTTGAAATCTGATTCTAGTAAGCGGATTGGTCAATCTAAGATGGCTGATAAGTCAATACTGGGAGTCGAAGGAAACTTCAAGAAAATTTGTTTTGATTAAACACTGCGAGATGAAAACTAATGAATAATATTACCTGTATGATACAGTGTACATTATGTTAAAATTAAAATTTTATTATTGTAATTACTTTTGTACGTGTAATTTATGGTTACAGAATCTGTGATCTGAAATTTAAAGAAACACATTTTAGAAATACGACAATGTATAGTAATATTAATATATAATGTGGTTTAACTTTTTTTGTTTCCCTGTATCATAGATTAAATAGTACTAAACATATATATCAGTATACATATATTCTACTCTGATTTTATTGTATGCAAAGTTGTAAAATATGTAATTTAAAATATTAATAAAATAATGTTCGCGAAAAAAATAAACGCCTATTAAAATTATTGTTTCTTGTTTTCAAAAATAAGTTGATTAGGAATTAAAGAGTTATAAATTAAAATCATGACAATTTTTAAAACTTATTGTTGTATTATAAAATAAAATAAAATATTGTAACTAGGGTCAATTGAAACTCGATCGTGTGTGTTTGGAAGCCGCCTAGACGCCTTCAAGTTGGTCGAGTGTAAATCGTTTCCCTAGGTCGGTGAGGTTTGAGGTTTAATATGAATAAGTGGATTGCCGTATCTGAAAGTTTAGCAGTTATCGTCCTGTGTAAAAGTTTATCCCATAGATTACCAGATGCGTTTTGTATGCAAAAATATAAATATATAACGATACAACATTTGAGTGACTATCTACCAGTTTTAACATAATGTAAATTAATACCAAGCAAGGTTAGGTAAAAAAACTGAAAAAGATTGTGAAATGATGTATGTTTTTTTGTTTTTTTTTTCGTGTCTGTACGCTGCACGCTGGTCGTTGGCGACGGAGGTATCATGGCGGGCAGGGTTGTTGCAGGAGGAACACAGGCGATCGACACAATGGGAGGAACGGCGGCAGGCTATGACGGAGTGAGTACAGAGGTATCGGCGAGGACCAAATCCTCGAGAGGAGGTTCTAGAACTCTCATTTTCTACCTACTAAAATCATATTTTAATGTGAATACATTTTTAGAAGAAGGAAATCAAAAACCGATTGTATTATTAAATTTCACACATAACAAACCATTTTAAATAAATCAAATTTATTTTTACTCATATAATTATAATAATTATATTATAATAGTTATATTTAAATGAATATGCTTTAGTTAGAATTCAAGTCTTAAAAAGTTGAAGGATATATTGTAAAAAATAAAGATTTTGTTAAGTTAAAAGTTAAAATTATGTTTTATATTAATATACCAGGTATTCGTTACATTTTTAATTTATATACGTTTTATATGTGACTTATAAGAAACAATTTAATATTTATTGTCCCAGTTTTCGCGTTTTTTCGGAAAACAACTATTTATTATCGTTTATTTAGTGTTAGTATTAGATTGAAAATTTAACATCTTGACATAATCCTAATTTTTCATAAAAAAAGTGTTCTACGATCTATTATCTATCAATGTAATATTATGTCCACTTAAAGACATTTAATTATATGGCGGATGTACATTGTATCTAACTCTAATGTGTCTGTTATTAACTTTTTTAAGCATCAATACCTTAATGTGAACATTGTCAATGACTATTAAATTAGATTTTATACTCGTTGCCATATAACACGAGAAAATACAATTCTTTTAAATATAACAGTTTTGATTATAACGTATGATTTATTTATATTTATTCGAATATCATTATAATCTGATAATAGTAAATATAATATTTTTAGATAATATATTGGTATATTTGTACGTATGTATTGCATGTATGTATGTATGTATGTATGTATGTATGTATGTATGTATGTATGTATGTATGTATGTATGTATGTACCTATGTATGTATGTATGTACTTGTGAATGTGTGTATGTATGATATAGTCAAAAAGTACATCAGTATATTGTATATATTTTTTTAAAGTGTAAATAAAAGGGGAGGTAATGTATTTGAAGGGGGAGGCGTAAAATATATTTCAGTCACGTGTCAGATCGTGTGGTAGTTGTGATGTTTGACGTGTTTATGTGTATTGCGGAGTTGCCTATATTGAGTAATTAATACAAGTTTGAGCGGTGCATGTTCAGTTATTACCTATATACGTACCGAGGTCCTATGATTTTACATGTAAAAATTTAAGGGGGCGATACTCCAGATATTATACTACTGCTGACAAAATTTCGATCAAAAATTTCACGGAGCGCCCTATTCATCTGAAAATTATATTTTTTCGTTTTCATTATTTCCTCCAAAATTGTGATTTTCTAATGATACTACTAATCTTTTCATTCAAGATTGAATAGTAGTTTTTATTATCATCATCCAAATTCCCATTTATTCATGAAAGTTTTGAAAGATGTACAGAGCGAAACATATATTTAAATTAGTAGCAGTAATATATAACACAATGCAGACAGACAAAAACAATTTCAAAATATGAATTTATACTTACTCAAAAAAATAAATTTGTAAGAGGAGAAATTGGACGTTTAAAGGGGCAAACGTAAATTGCGCCCGGTATTTTTTAGGTATACATTTCTATGTAGGAAATTGCCCAATAGAAATATTATTTTTATTATAATAATATTTAGTATTACCCGGAGGATACCGCGAGAAGGTGACTATCACTATCCTCCAAAAATTATTTTTAATATTATGGGATTAATAAGTTGTTTTAAATATTTTTAGGTTAATTTTTACAGTAAATAATAATAATAAAAAAAAATAATACTAAAATATTAAGTAAATTATATAATATAGAGTAAATAGTATAATACAATTATAAGTTATATATACGCATAGTAATGACTAATAAAACATCATTTTTACATATTCAGCTCTCGTAATGGTATTTTCATTGTATTGTTGAACAATTTTTTCCATTGTTTTGAAATTTATAAGGTTCATTTAAACTATTAATTTTTTTGTAAATTTCGGACAGTAACTCTAATATTTTATCCATAAAATTATAATTAATATGATGATGAGAAGTATAAAAGCATTTATAAAATGACTGTGGAAAGATTCACAGGTATTAGAAGTCCGTGTTAATGTTTACGGAAGCTGATGCCTAAATATTCGGATGAAAGTTAGCAAATAAAATCGCTAATATTATAATAATTAACGGTTACGTTTGGTGTTTACACCAATAAATGTATAAAAGTGTTTAAAATGGACGAATTCAAGGTCGTATTTAGATTAGATATTATTGGGGCATTTTACCACATAAAAATTTATACCTGAAAATTACCGGGTGCAATTAACTATACTATTTTCACTATCTGCTCACTATGCGGGTGCTATTTACAATCGCCCGTTTGGAGTTTATTCCAAAGTATGCCTTAAAAATAAAAGTAAATAATTATGAATGCTGTTTTATTAAATTTTTTTTTTCAAACAATTTTTGTTTTAAGTTTGTACTTTTGTATAATATTATGTATTAATATAATATAATACAGATTCTGGTAAAAGTTTTATCTCACTACAGGTAATCATGTTTTCGTTGAATAAAAACCTAAGAACACTACATGAACTTGTGAAACACCACTTAACTCTTCAACGACCATGGTGATTATCTATCAGGATATTTAAGATTTGCGAGTTTCTGTCAAGATTAGATGAGTCAATTTTTATATTAGGTGCGTACCTACTGACGTCTATGTTTTGATGAATTTACGTTTCTGTCTCCGTTACTCATTGGATCTCTTTCGCGTAAATATTGTGCATAATTATTATAAACGATTATGTTATATAATTGTTTATATTAGGTATACCTATATGGCTATATACATTTTATATCTCTACTTGATATTGTTGACGCAGTTTTTATGGTCGTAGGGAAACCCATTTTCTATTATCTCCCATTAACCATTGTCGTAGTCCTAATCAAAGTATTAACGCATATACCGCTAATATATTATGTTTTGGCAGTTCCACTAGCCTACCTCTGATAATTATTGTTGTTAATTTTTGTAATGTTATAGTCTAATTGTTATATTATTATTATCGTGTTGGTATAAATAATATCGTTATCATTACCCAACGCATCCGTAAACTCTCCGACGTTTCGTCACCGCACGCTGTCGCAAAAACTTTTACAATGCTATAGTTTAATTATTATCGTTGTTTTAATTGAACAGAATCAGAGTAATATCATTATAACGTGTACAATGTTGCAGGTATAAAGATATCTATCTGTCGGAAGAACTCGCGGGGTGTGACCAATTATTATTATGGTTTTACAAATGTTACAGTTTTCTTTTCTGTGGTCTGCGAGAAATGCGCATGATATATTTTAACGTAAATAATGATAATAATAATAATAATAATAATAATAATAATAATAATAATATGTATATACGGTACCTATAAATTATAATGATATACTATATTGTTTAAAAGCAAGAAAAATTTTACTGGCGTGTTGTAATCATAATGATTTTATATATTGGAAAAGTATCTCTGGCGTCACCTATCTACAGTAGCACAATAGATTAATGAATGCATCCGTAAATTCTCCTTACAGTATAATTTTGTCGTGACGTGTTTACATCGATCAACACAACTTACAATTTTAATCAACCATAATACAGTGGTAGTGCATGTGGAACCACTTAATATTCAATATTATCACGTTAATTCCGCAAACAAGTTTAATAACAGAAAATTAACACGAGTATCGGAGTATATACGTATAATAAACGATAACGATTAAGTAACGAAACATTTGCACTATAAGGATAATGATACTGCTATGACCAGTTGGTAATGAAGTCAGCAGCTGAAGACGGAAAACTCGGATTTATCAAAAAGCCTGTTTTTATAACTTTTAAGACCTGCAGGAGGATTGTGGACATTTGGATAACAGAAAATTAAATCTTTAAAAATAAACGCCTTTGATATTGTCAAGTAAAAGGTTTACTTTCTAGTTCCTATAAACACCGTACATAAAACAAAAAAAATTATAAAAAGGAACATAAGAAAAACTCATAAAAATGTAATGTTTTTTGAATAGGATCCGAAGACATGTCAATATAAATGTATTATGCTCATCTGGATTAGAAATATTAGATTTATTTTTTTAATGCATTTTAAAAAGATTTATTTATTATTGGGCTGTAGAATTGTCGTTTATTAAACTATATGGAAAATATTTGATTATGAGTTATCTATATCAAAATAGTAGATTTATTTAAATACTATAAATAAGTATATATTATAGTAGTTATAGTGAAAAATAACTATGAAAAAATCAGGCAACGGCATAAAAAAATGATTAAAATGTATATTTTTTGGAGAGAAATAATAGTTACAGAAGGGTTTCACTATAACAGCGAATGTTAAGATATTTTACCTCCACTGTTAAGATAATTTTTTATCAGCTTAATATTACATAATTTAATTGCGATTTGCGATAGTTATACAAGTGCATTTTTTAAAACAAAAATGAAATCGAGTCTAATGGTTGTCAGAATAACGGAGAAATACTTTGTTATTATTTAAAGTATGTATTTTTTTTTAAATTATACTTATATTATTGTAATAATATGTTATTCAATGTATAACTAATAAATATTAAATAATTTTTTTTTTTTCTAGAAAAAGTTATTTAGATCACTGCTTATAAATTTCAAAATCCAGCGTAGTCCGGATGCAACACTTATATAGTGTTTGAATATTGACGAAATGGCAATGTACTTTCAGATATCAGAAAAAGTATTTATGATACAATTCGAGTTACCAATTGACTTTGTTGTTTTTTTTTTAGTATAATTTATTATAATAATTATTGTAGTACTGTACAATAAGTAACTACGATGTACAAGGCATCTATGGATTTATTTTAATGGATTATTTTAGAAATTGCATTGACGTTGTGACTCACGAGTGCAGCATTCACGTACAAGAGTTGTGTTAATTTGTTAATTCGTAAAATATTATATTTATTTATATACTTATAGGTATATAAATATAAAAACCGTTTATACTCATTACTCATGAACCAGAGGCGCCATTTAAACACAAACAAAGAATATATTATATTATATTTTTTAATCATATTTTTATATTATAGAATCTATCGTAATTAGGGCAACGACTAAGTACTTCATCGAGATCATGTGTTTCGATAAATATTGTTAAGCAGTGACACGAATTAGTAAACGAGATTAGGTACGAGACCTTGACCTGCAAGAGGTTCGTAACACTGAAGTCTGGCCAAGTGCGTTATCTCATTACAATAATTTACACATCGGTACGACGTGCTGTAATGTGGTTATAGATCCAGCAGGTATATAGGTGTAATAGTATTAAGTTAGTAGGTTGTTTTTTAGCTGTTTTTATCATTGAATCGGCGTTGTTATGTAAACTGCGTATGTACGATAATACGTTTCTGAATTATTTATTAATTATATTAGTACAGATTTTGGCATTTTTTTTAAATATATAATTTTCACATAACAAAAGTATTGTGAGGAAATATTTCTTTAATATCTACTTATAGTTAATACTTATACTATTTTGAGGAAATTAATTAATGTATTGTAGTGCATAGTGTATAATATTATCTATGTTATATATTTTGAATAAATATGATTTATGATGTTTATTAAACATAGGTGAATAAAGATAAAATAAAAAATATATAAACAATTATTATAAAATACATACTTAGTAAGTTATGTAATGGATTTGCTTTTATTCATACTTGTGAATATAATAATTACGTATTTAGTTTTACTGTCAAATATTAGTATAGGTACCTATAGTTTAGCTGAGACATTGAAATCATTTTTTTCTTTCTACTATTTTATTTTTTACTTAAATATTATAAAGGACTATAATAATAATAATAATAATAATAATATGTCTAATTTTGTATTTTTTTTTCTATTCAGACGATGTTTGTTTATAAATTTTGATAAAACTTTCTTTTGATGTATTTTTTAGAATATAATTTGGCATTGATGCTAACAATTAGTCAATCATCTAAGGACATAGAAAATTGAGTTATAAATTATTATCTTTCCTTAATGATGTTTGGTTTTTTTTTTGTATATATAAATAAAATATTTATATTTTATAATGATTTTTAATTACATATAGGTATGTGATTAAAAAACTAAAATAATATTATTAAGCATATGTTTGTAAAGTATCTAAATACTCAGTTTTTATTTTGAAATGTTTGAATTTTTATTTTCAGAAGAGCTTAGTGTTAAATTTTAAACTCACCTATTTTTAGGTATACGATTTACAACCGAATTATATATAAATTTTTTAAATTATAAAATTATAAAATAAATAAATAAAATATGATTACTATTGCATCTTATCACACATTATATTTGTATCATTTTATACTAGTTTAATAATATATACCTACAGGAATACTACTTATTGTAATATTGAAATATCAATGTTAGTATGTATAATGTGCGTATATAATATAATATAATAATTATCTTAATATACAATATCATAAAAAAAACAAATAAAATGATTTAAAAAAAATATAAAACATTCTTTACTATTTATAATGATACGCGTATAGTTAACTTTTCATGATTTAAATGTAATATAATGTACATTACACTGTTTTGTAAACTTGTAAAGTAAATTTATCAGTCCATATTTGCACCGTTAATTTCTAACACCTACAGCAGAATTCCTTGGTATTCTAATTTTTTTGATCTCGAACAATAATAGAAACACCAAATGTTATTATTAGACGTATACACGTTTCTTCTTTTAATAATTTAAGTACCACACTAGACATTTTTTATTTTTTTTTGAACATGGTTCCGTATAAAAAGGTAATTATTACATTACATAATTATTGAAATTGATAATTCAATGTCACTATAACCGGTGTCATTATGAACTTAATTTTTGACCCTTGAAGAGTCTACATTTTTGGATATGTAGAAGTTAAAGGTATTGTTGGTATTTATTGAGAATAATGTGTTTTATGTTATTTTGAATGCCTAATACCTGTTAAGTTTCAGTTTTTGATGTCTTATTCTTAACGATAATGTATCAGTATGTTTTTTTGGTGTGTGTTATAAGTAGACCATTAATACTAAAATAATTTTTTAATTGTTTTAAAAGTTTGGGGTTTTCCCTCTCAATGCAAATTTTTTGATTTGATTAAGTCAAGTGTTTTGATCTTTTTAAAATATGTTCTGTTTGTGTCCTACATTGATTTTATGGAGTTTTTTTTTTTATTTCACCATAATATGGTATTTTGAATACTTAATATTATTGTGTTTGTATTGGATTTAAATGTTTTAGCATACATTTTGTCTGTGGTTTGTTTATTTTATAAATTAAAAATATTATTTTAATATCTTGCTTTTTCTATGAAATTATAATAACCATTTATCTTATTACCCATTGCCTATTTTATATTTAATAAATTAGTAGATAGGTAAATACATTTAATAGATCGCATATTTGGACCACTGCCCAATAGATATAGTATATATACTATGTGTTTTTGTATTGCATTTTTATACAATATAGTGCATGACTTTTAATTATTAATTTTAAAAAAGTCGTGTTTAAAGCATCATAAACATAAAACAATAAAGATATATCTTTCAACATTTAAAAATAATACAATTAATACTGTTGTAGTGATTATGATCATGTACCTATCTTAATTGTACTCATTACACAATTTCTTTTGAAACTAATAATATAAACTACAATTTACGTTTGATGTTTTATTAAAGTTATATATTATATTAGTGAATAAGATTTTTTTTTCATGTACATTAATCTAGACAGCCGTAATTATAATTATTGCTCATAAGAATCAAGAGAAATTAAAGAGATTTCGAAATATACCATTTATTTTATAACTAGTCACTAAATATCTTAATGCGACCGTGAAGAGAAATCATAATCATCATATATTTTCTTTCAGTAATGTTCAAAGCAATATTGTTATACTTAAAATGTATATATTATTGTCCGCTACTATAATATATAGTACGTTAAACTAAAACGTAAATTGAAAGAATTTCCTAGAAGTCTTCTTACTCATAAATAACGTTTTTATTTTGTTTATTTTTCCCATTTTAATTCGTTTTTAATGGCATTATTTTAATGATGCGTATTCACATTAATGATAAACACGCTGAGAGATGTAGATATAATTTCATAATGTATTGTTTTTGTTTACAAATTATCCTAAGTTCGAAATGTTAAATCATTGTCAAGTAATGAATATAATTTATAAGTAAAAGATGACAAAGATAAATATTTAATTTGTTCACATTATTTTTAATGTAAGCCATGAGATAAAATAGCATTAATATAAAATCGTTACTAGTGTATTATATACTATTTAGTCTCATTAAGAATATTCATATAAATTAAATTATTGTAATTTTTGAAGAATATTGTCACTATAATAATATTAATAATGTAAGCGACGGTTGACTGATAATGGTATCTATAGTCAGTATAGTCACCCCATAAAATCTACCAAACCAATTCATTTAAAAATAGTCATGTCGTAAGTATCGTGGACCGTGGTCACCTTGTAGAATTTTAAATGATATATATGAAATTGTTTTTTTTTTTTAGATAAAAACCAGCCTCAATTTACAATCGTTACTATTATAGATACGGTGACTGTACAGTGCACAGGTACGTTTAATTATTATGATTGTGTTCATTGATGTCTAGAATAGACTATTAATATATATATATATATAATATTTATCCATTATGTTTGTCTGAAAAATAATAAAACTCTGCAATAAAATTACTAATAAATTTAATTGAAATAGTAATCATTTTTGATTTTTAATAAGCATTGGGTATAGTTTACATCCTTTCCAAATATTTAAATACATCGTACGAAACAATATATTTTTTGATTGGCTTGCACGACGTTTGTAAAATATTATTGTTTGTAAATATATTGTATCAAAACATCGTTTAGCTCAACTCTTTGATTCAAGAGATTATTACGTGTGTTTAAATTTTTTATTTTCCCATATAATTTAATAATTACCTAGGTATTTATATATTTAATAATCGTTGTCCTTGGTATTGCCTGCAATTATTTAATATTCCAAGTATAAAAATATACGTCCATCATCTTCATTTATCATCTAAATGTTTTATTTTTTTTAAATAATCAAAAAATAATAATAAATAATATATTATGTACAAAAAAATGTAGATTTCATACCATTACCCAAACCACAAGTGGTGATACTACTCATTTACAATTCACTGAGATGACATTCAAACTCAGTCAGTACGCATTTACAATTTAGAACACTTAATTATATTTAGTATAAATACTATTAGCTACCTTCTCTAAACGATATCTATACCCAAAGGTGGGCAAGTTAATGAAAAGAATTATAACTGTGGCTTGTTAAGTTAATTCAATTAAATTTTCTTTAGTTACAGTTAAAAGTTAAGATGAAAAATAAAATAAACTTAACTCAGTTAAAAAAAAGTTAATTTTATTTTCAAGTCAATTAATTCATATCATAAATTGCAATAGTATTTTGATTTGTATAAATATTTACCAAGACGCTTAGCACTGTGTAAACATAAAATTTAAAATTATTATTATAGTACATACTACATTGTTACTAGAAACTTATTGGCTACATCTATTCATAAAAAAATTTAAATTAACTTAACTGTAAAATAATGATAATTAACTATAAAAAGCTAAATTAAAACAGTATACAATTTAACTAAAAAAAATTAACTTTTTAACTTAACATTAACTTTGTATCAAGTTAATGCCCACCATTGTCTATACCATAGAATACTGTAGAGTCTATTCTGTACTAGTACCATTAGGTGTACAACAGACCTTAGATCATATTATACTATATGATACGTATATGATCTAAGCAAGAAACATTTTTATATGCAATTTTTATGTTACGATTTTGTCGACTTGTCATTGTAATAATTATAATTTTGTTTCTTTTATATTTATTATGAGTATGTATACCTGTTGAACGTGCTACGAAAATTGGAATTAAATCTGCTTAAATGATGGCGTTCAAAATAATAATATATACTTTTTCTGATGACGATACCGTTGCAAAAATATTATATATATATGTATAGTGTGTATCTACAGAAAAATTTAATAAATTAATATTAATGGAAAAAAAAAATCTAAAAAATACTATCACAAGCGTATTTTAGCAGAACGTCTTGTATTTATAACGTACGATTTTGAAACGTAGGACTAGTGGTTACCCACTATTGGTCTGATCAATCATACGGTGTTCAGAGCCAAATATTTTGTAGTCTGATGATTTGATGAACCTTCCATGCGTCACTAATCATAAAATTATTATTATTATCACTATATTACACTATTATTAATATTCTATACAAATTATATTTTGGTTTTGTCCTCGGTTTGTAAATGTTTGGTATTCATTTTATCAACGTGCACAATAAACGAAAAATTCACGCAATCCCGTAAAGTCTATGTCGCTGCTGCCCCCAAGGTGAGTGAAAGTCGTCGATATCATATTATATTTGTATTATGCATCATTCCCTCGTGGGCACTGTATTTTCCCTACTCCGTCGCATTATCGGCCTCCACCACAGATACATTCATGCCGATTCACACTTTGCCGTCGTCCTCATACGATAAACACTCGCACGCTGGAATACCGCAGTCAGTATCCGGTAAACTGTACAGAAACTATCGCGGATTTACGTCGAGGAAATTCACAAAAGGTAAATATCTTATACGATCAAGTTAAAATAGTTTTAAGTGCGTTAATGCAACCATCTATTGTTCTACGGAGAAAGTAGAATTGAAAATTGTATTGCTCGATATAGGTACGCTAAAATTGTTTTTTACATATTATTCTATATCGATAATTTGAGAGACATTATCGAACACGGATTATCGTGATTAAGTGAAAGGATATTAATCCTCTGCACGCTCGTCTTCAATACATCTTATTTTGGTTGCAAAAAAACCTGATGCTGACATGTATAATATTATTATTTATTTTATAAATGTATTACAGCATTATAATTATTGTTGTTAGTGTATAACAATGATGATACTGTAAATAGGTATATTATAATCATTTTATCCAATATCATCGCCGAGATGATTTTTACGAAAGACATCCACCACATCGAGCCATTATTATTATACTAAACGTGTCAGAAAGATCAAACAGGTTTTTTTCTGTAGACCGTTTTTGGTTATTTCTGAAAAGAATTTTCGTTATTTTCTGTAAATCGTGTATCCTATTACAATACATTTCACAAAACGTACATTTCGGGGGAATACGACGCGCAAATGCAGAAGATAACAGTACAATTAGGTACCTATGTGCCTACGATAATAAAAATATATACGCGAACGCAATATTGTTAATTACCAGTAGACAGAGAGTTTCTCTTTCTTTTTGCATTCACATGGAAGCTGTACAATGAAATAATATTTTTTAAATTGTACCTATGTTTTTTTTTTAATTATTATTTTTGGTAGGTACCTATATACATATTTAAAGCTACGTATGACCAGACATGTGTGTTGTGTGTGCGCTAGCAAGTGTATATGTGATTTCTTATGGATAAATAATAATTTATTATGTTTCGTAATTGAAACTGGCGATGTGGTAATAACGCGCCGACTCGTTATACAACGGTTTACAGAAGAAACACAACGCGCCGCGTTCCACACAGTTTTCGACAAACATCGTCTTCCCCAATCCTCTGCACGGCGAGACCGTCAAAGTGTGCCATACGTTAAGGTTCAAGATCAACTGCCATTGGCAAGTTGAGCATAGTAACCAAGGATTGAAGTAGGTACCTACTTAAGAAATGTGCGCTATAGTCTTATTATCATTCGACCTAACTGCAGTAACTTGGAATTTGCTCTAGAAAAATTCAAATAAAAAAAATTGTTAGACTAAGGTCAACTATATAATATTAAATTCTGTACTGAACATACCAGTATCCCTACAGAATAAACTGGAGAAAGTTACGTATTGGCATTTAGTGACACGCGCACGTTAACCATAAATTATTATTATTTCCATTAAAGGTCGGGACTGTCTACAAATTCAGGCTCCCATTGTTGGTGTTCATAAAAAAAAATAATTATGAAAATAATGAATACCTACGGTATTATAGATATATCGTATTCGTTAGAAAATACTTTTAATTATCGTCAACAAATCACCCAAAGTAAATCGTTTTATAATGTACCAGATTCGTCAATCACCGTGGCAAGCACCGGCCAGAACTTTTCTTTTCACGCGCGACGATAGTGTAGGTTTCTGTCTAAATTATGGCAATATGTACGACTATTAGAACAGTAAAGATAACAAATAGAAGAAAAATATGCACTTAAATTATTTTGTATTTTAATTCCCATTAATATAAAACGGATTTATAACGTATCCATAAAGTACTGCTATCATTTCACGTAGTATAATAGATGTATACAAAATACATGCAAATGTGGTGTAAGTCCCGAACCCCGATAATTACGTATTATTATACTTCGTTTTCCCTCAGTACGGCTCGTTTCGGTTATTATCAAGATATCACTTAACTAGCTAATTATACCTATATTGCTGCTGTTGACGTGTCGTCCGACTTGTGTTGTTGACGATGACGTATACCTGTAATAGAGTGTGGAGGAAGTCGAAATTGTAACCTATCGCGTTATTATAATATAGCGTAGTTATCGTTTGCATTGTATGTACGCACATACGTAATTTCCCGTACGTAATATTTTAGTTTAGGTAGAGTTAATCGTCAATTTTTTTCGTTGCGATGTGCCCACTGTTTCACCGACGATTCCGGTTTGTTTGCAGTATTACGTCGTTTTACCAATAGATAATAATATGTACCTCCTAGAATAATAACGGCCTTACTTACACTTCAATATTAAGGTTTGTCCTGTCGGTAAACCCCGGGCGCCTCAAATCGTATAGAAAGCTATACTTGTAAATGTTATTATTTTTCTACTGCGTTAGTGCACAAGATTAGACTCTTGTTACGTTTTGCACCCATCGGGCTTCGGTATTGGTTATTACTTATTAATATATAAATTTAGTATAACCATCATGCTCTACCCACAACGTTAAAATGCGATTGAATTCGAATTTCAAAGATATAAATTTATATAATTGGATTTAATTAAAATATACAAAATTCTTAAATTTCCATTGAATAAAATAAAAATGTAAGATAATAAGTGCATTTGAAAATAAAAATAAATTTGTCGAATTAATTGCAAAAATGTTATTAATATTAACAATAATCATAAAATAAATAATTACCATTAAAAACGACAAAATATTTTTTGAACTAATATGACCTGAACGTTTTGAGATAATCAAAGTATGAAAGTCACTGTCGTTCTTTATGGTCATTCATTTAATTGTAGCTGAAGAACACAAACTATTGTTTTGTAACGAATACAAACACGTTTCTTTATTATTGGTTAGATGGGATAAAAAATGAAAAAAGTGTTTACTTAGAACATTTTGTTATTAAAAATGAGAATTAAACTAAAATATAATACTAAATTGAGTAAAACTATAAGATATACAAAATACTGGAAAAATATTCAGTGAAATAAACTATGTAGTATATATATATATAATATATATATACGATATTCACTTTTTATTTGAAATATTACTCATGCATTTTGACTGCGATTGTTAAAAACTTGCGCATGTTCGTCCTTGGCCGCTGTCTTCCGGTTCTACAATCTCTTGAGCGCCTATATTGTCGTTTACTCCTATATGACTTATGTCGGACACTTAAAAAATATTGACACGCATATGTCGGGTTTCGCGGATCATCGTGAAAAGCACAATATTTTTGAGCTAACAGTGTGCGAAGGACATCGCGGTCGGCTCCAGTTATGAGTACACACGTCGTACGACCTTTACACATCGGCAGGATAAGTCCGATACAAACGAGTGGCAGACACACGAGTCGGCGAGCAACAAAAATATAACAATATTAATACCTTGGTATTATATTAATATGACATTAACGTAGTATTGCGATTTCGTCGGTATGGTGATAATCGAATGCAGGATGATGGATGAAAATGTGTCTGGATGAAAATTCGAACGTCCGCAGAAGGTCACCCGGACGTCGTCGGCTGTAGTGTAATCGCACTTGTGATATTCCTATTGTCGTATGTGTGTAAAATATTATTTTATTACGACTTATTGCCCAACGGCCCGGAGACGGTTTCAACGCGACGATGGCCACGATCGAGTCGGTTTTGTGGTCATTATTATTATGCAACGGACGATTATTATTAAACATTTTTTCTTACCTATACACATACACACACACATAACGAGTCATACCGTAGGTATATCTGAGCGTATACGCACAACGTAAAGTATATAATACGTAAACGCGCGCGCTGCCGCGTGCCGTAGACTTTCTCTTTCGCATTACTATTATTATTATTACATCGAAGACGTGTACCCATAGCTGCTCGCGGTTCGGTCGCGCAGTATCAGCTGGTAGTAGTTCTGGCCGAGTTTACTTTTGTAACAATTGTTTGTCTTTCTTTCCGACGACTGTTCTTATCCTCTCTCGTTCGCACGCCTAATAGACGATAGGTAATAATATTTTGTTATTTTATTTGTGAGCATTATATAAATACGCCGTAGACATCATCAATATTTGCGTGGTTCGTTATCATTATTGGTTTTTTGTGCAGCCGACAAGATGACTCTCGTACAACCCACCGTGGAAATGCAACAGCACATCCGCACCGAGCTTAACGAAGACGTGTCAACTCGGGAAAAAGATCTGGAACACATCAAGGAATGGCTACGTTTACAACCACACTTGCCGCAATTTCAAGGTAAGTTCTACAGTCCACCCCTAAGTGTAGTAATTTAATTTATGATTGTGTCACTCTATTCCGTTCATCAGTCAACTACAATATTTAGATAATATTACTCAACTAATTATTTGTTAGAAATTTCATTTCCGTGCATCCAAGTATGTACATCGAAAAATATTTTTTTTCTGAAATACAATTAAAAATGGATGTGGTAGTTTAAAATATATTCTTAAAAACTGTTTTTTTTTGTCTAAAAATACATAAATAATATTTTCAAATAAATACACTTTTTGAAATAATGAGTATATGGATAGTTAAATAGTTAAATAGCTTAAGTTAAAATAATACTTAAATTATATTACTTAAAAATTATGTAACTATATTTTTTTCAATAATAACTAAATATTTTGTCAAAAATTCATCCTTATGAAATATTTCTTATTATTTAATGTTAAAGCTGTATAGTTAAGGCAATTAAGCAATTGTATCAATTACATTTTAGTTAAGAAATATTTATTCTTTTATTTTTTTTATAAAATCACTGTATACTCAAACAACATAAAAAAAAAAAAATGTATATTTATTTATTAGTTCCAACTACAGTTATAGATAATGCATGTAAAAAATATTATTTTAACTTAATGTATTTTTTTTTTTAAATTAAATTTTATTAATATATTATTATATATTTCAGTATAAAAAGCTTTATTGATACAAATTACAATGGGTATTTTAATTAGTTAAGCTGTTGAATTGATTAGACAGTTGGCTTACTTGTATATATTTACTTATATAGTTATATACTTACTAGTATGCACTTTCGGTATCATTTATACGCATTTTATATTGATATAATATAATATAATGAATTGCAATTTTAATTTTATGCAAACAAAAAACAGAATAAGCATCATACATAAACATAATTTTATTAAAAACCTAGTTACATAAAATATACATTTGAGTTTTGCGTAAAGACAATATTATTAACAAATACGTATAATACGCACGTTATGAAAATTAATGTATCTTTACTGATATTGTAATCTAATAATTTTATTACACCTGTATAGGCCTTTAATTATAATTTATTTCAGAAAAAATAGAAATACCTGTTGCTATTTTTTATCATTTAAGTTTTTTGCGATCCTTAAATGTATCTTTCAATATCGCCCAATATTTTTATTTTGATGGTTCGACAGGAAAAAAAGCAAAATTATACATGTATTAAAGTATTATACTATTTTTTAGACGATGCTCGCATTATGACATTCCTTCGAGGATGCAAGTTCTCTCTCGAAAAGACAAAGAGGAAGTTAGACATGTACTTCACAATGAGAGCAGCTGTACCGGAATTCTTCAGTAACCGGGACCCAACGTTACCGGAAATCAAAGAAGTGATGAGAGTCGCGTAAGTATAATATTAATATGTCAAACGTAGTGTAAATAAGGTAGGTATTAAAAAACTACCATATTATGTTTTCCATTTTAAATGCACATAAAATTGTAGAATAAGTAAAAAGATAATTTAAACGGTATGTGCAATCACATACGTATATTATAAATATTGGACGGTGACTATTATTAGTCGACTAACTACAATTATATCTACCAAAAACTCTTATAAATACAGATAACTATAGAAACTAATATTAAATTCGATAACAATAACATTTTTTATATAGCTTACATAGTGTACCAAGCTAGGTGTCATAATAATTAATATGTTATCGTCAAGGTTATTATGTCGTTATTTCTAAACTAAACGAGTAAGACACGCTTTTATTTTTTCTTATTTCATTTTTTAAACACCTATTGTCATATTTTAGACTAAGTACTGATTTTCATTAAGTTTTGTTATTTAAAAATGTACCAACACGCAAAAAGTGTTATTATTTTCTTTACACTTTCTGTTCCACATTTTTCATTATATTTAATGAACGTTAGAATTACATTACGTCATAATACATCTACACACTACTTAACTCGACTGTATATTTTATTATAATAATATACAAACAAGATTTGATCTTTTTTGCGGATATACATTCATAAATTCGTTTTATCATTACATGATTATGTTATATAAAATATAATTGTATGTTTACAGTCATTGTTGTTAAGTGAAGATAACATGATGATGGTGGAGAGGTATAGGTACTTTGATCAGTTTTATTCTATCAAATTGTTCGTATTCGAGGCTTTTGATTTGCGCAACTTGAGATGAGTATGAAGTTAAAAGTACCAAGTTTTGTTTAAATTAGAGCAGAAAAATAGTAATTTGTATAGTTAAATATTCAAGTAACTTTAAGTTGGTTGTTCAGTGAAATTAGGACAAAACTGTGTAACTATCAACTATCCGTTGTATTTGCAGGATAAAGAGGGGGCCCCACATAAGTACATGATTCGTAAGTTCGTGATGTTCATATTTTAACAATCTTTCCAAAGCGATGTGCACAAAATATCATTATTCATTCTTCTTTTTAATCGTATTTTTATGTTTTTTCGTGTTTCAGAAACGTACCGCCACTTCCGGGCTTGACGCCAAATGGGCGCCGTGTAGTTATGATGAGTGGTGTGGATTTGGAACAAATGGCTGCATCCGTGGCTGATGGTATGAAAGTAGTGTTGATGATAGGTGACATAAGATTAAAGGAGGAAAACGTTGGAGTGGCTGGAGATGTGTACATTTTGGACGCCAGCGTGGCCACTCCACAGAATTTTGCAAACCACTTTGCTAAGTTTACACCATCTCTGATAAAAAAGTTCCTCATCTGTGTACAGGTATAGCTTATATTATATTGTATAATAATAATAATATACGCACCATTTAAACATTGAAAATGTCCACTGATTTAGTTAATTGAGAAACATGTTAGATAAAATATTATAGTATAATACATTATGGTGTTTTCAGTGAACGACAAAAAGAGAAATCTATTTAATTTTAGAACTGAAATAAAAGAATGTATACCTAGTAAACTGACCTTGTATCTGAATAACGATTCGATTAAAAAAAAAATGATTATTTTTAAATGCTATATAAAACTAATGAATCATCACTTCTCTCAAATTTATCATGGTAAACAATACTATGTTAGATTATGTTTGAAATGAAATTTTATGAACTTTTACGTCTTATCAGTAAAAATATTAATACAAAAAAGTTTGAGTTAACAATACTTAATAACATTTAATTTAAATGTATTTTATAATAAATTAAGATCAAGTTATCGGTATAACACTTAGGACGAAAACAGACAAAAATTACATTAAAAAAAAAGGTTAGATTTTTATTTTGATTAAAAATTTTTTTGTATGACTTTCTAAACTCTATACTTGCAATAAACCGTTTTATATTTATATTACTTTTTCTACTTTTTCATAACACAATCATTGGATTATATTTTTACAATTATTACATTGTACACAAATTTATAAATTATAATAACAAATACTAAATCATGATTAAAAAAATATATATATTATTTGATAACCACAGAAACATTTATAAATTATATTTAGTCCTTGCTGATCTATTTTTTACAACAGAATATATATTATATTAATTAGACGTATTTTAATAAATAGTTGGATGATAAACTGATTTATTTACATAATAGTATTTATTTATTGTTTTTAAATGGGTATTAACCATTTTAAATTAAAGTCAAAATTTAATTGTTGAGAAAATATTATATTAAGACTTATACTTTATGGTAGTAAAAATAGGGGTTTAAATGGGCATTAGACATAATACACCGCCTTAAACATATTTATTTGATTGATAGTTGGTAATGAAAAAAAGTAAATTAAGAAAGGTGCGTTGATATATTATTTGGAAATAATTATTTAGTCATAAAAGTATTTATTAAAAAAAATATCATATGCGTTTTTAATAAACTTTCATGTATATTTTAGGAAGCCTATCCAGTTAAATTGAAAGAAGTGCACGTCATAAACGTTTCACCACTTGTTGATACAATCATCAACTTTGTAAAGCCGTTTCTTAAAGAGAAAATACGTAACAGGGTAAGTGTACAATAGAGTTATTATCTTACATAATTTCTCTGTATTTAATAGATTAAACACAATATGGTATTTATATAATATTATGAAGTGTATCCATAATTTAATTTTTTGTTCCCTCTAAATAGATCCACGTACATTCATCATTAGACTCATTGAACGAATTTGTACCAAGGGAAATGCTTCCAGAAGAATATGGAGGAAAAGCTGGACCAATGGCTGACATTAACCGTAACATTAAAATAATTATTCAGTTAATCATTACTATAGAACATGATAATATTATTATGTTTTTCTTTTTTTTTACTGCTTTAGGTCAATGGTACGAAAAAATGGTGACTTACAAGGATTGGTTCAAGGAACAAGAAAAAATCAAAGCTGACGAATCCCGACGTCCAGGAAAGCCGAAGACACACGACGATCTATTTGGAATGGAAGGTTCCTTCAAACAACTTTCTATTGATTAAATGCATCAGTTTTGTTCTTAAAACATAAATTTAATACAATTTACACGTGTTTTTATATTGTTCAATAATTTGAACACTTCACAAACTGGGTGGTTGCCTAGATACTTTTTTTTATTATAGATTTCACATAATTTGGACTATATATTTTAATGCAATTTCCTTGAAACCAAAGCAATTAAACAATTTATTTTTATATGCATTTTTAGCATAGGTTTTAATTTTTTGAAATAATCCTATTAGTGATTTTGTTTTTATAATAAATGTTTACTTTATACATAAATGTATGCAGAATAATGCACTTCTTGTCAAAGTATTAACGTCAGCATATATTAACTTTTGTTATTATTATAAGGATATCTAGTTTATTTTTAGTTAATTTTTTTTTGTATTCAGTTCCATATAAGAGAAAATATGTATCTAATCAATATTTTTATCAATATTTTATACCTATACAATTTTTTTCATAATACTAAATGTTACAAAACTAAATAAATCGAAAACTTTCTTTCCATGGCAGCATTTATACCTATATAATATTCTAAATTATTGTTATAGCCATGTAGTTGGTTATGATAACATTGGTTTAATCGAGTTGAATTAATTCTAATCCTTTTTGTTCTTATTAAAGTGATTGAGTTCAGATAATCATAACAAATTATAAAGATGAATATTTATAAAATTTTATAATTTTATATTATAGGCATATCATTATATAATATTATATAGTATAATAAATAATAATTAACCTGTCAATACTTAATATAGTGAGTTAAACAACTTTTTTTCATTGAGATAAATAAAATAAAAATTTTATTAGACAATCACTATTTTAAAATCATTAAATGTTTGGAATAAGAATTAATTTATAATTTTTGAAACTGGGTTTAAGACGTTAAAGTTATTAATTGTTTTAATGTCTACCAAAGTAAATTAAAGTATTATAATGCAAGTGTTACCTACATAATTGTAGAGGACCTAAATGTCAACCATTATTTAATTTTATAAAATAAAAGTTTTTATTTTGTCTTGAATATAATTTTATTAACTTTGTAAGATAAGGTAAGTAGATTTGAAGTAATACAAACGTACTCCAACGTACATTGGTAAAGATTAGTCTATATTAATTAGAAACTCAAGACTTGAAACGAAATAATAGTAAATGGTGAGATGATCTGTTCTTTGGAGTGCATTTATAAGTCTGCCTGTGTAACTATAAATCACCTAGACCAGTAGTTCTCAACCGATATGACACAAAAAATCAACTAGAAAAATTTAAAAAAATTTAAAAAATACATTTTTGCGAAAAAAACTCATATTATTTTGTTCATATTAATACCATTGTTTTGAACGTTTATTTCTGTGTACAGTACTATTTTTTTTAATAATAAAATAATTTTTAAGTATAGTATATACACAGAAAAGGTAGTGAAAAAATCGTTTACCTGTGTCCGGGACGCAATCGACGAACTCTGCATTATAAACCTATGATTATTTATTATTTTAATATTAGGGTGATGCAGTATTTGATTCTAGTGCTTAAAGGTGACATCAATTAAAAAAGGTTGGGAAATTTTGACCTAGACAATACTCTCAACAACCCTAACCCCTTGACTTTATTTGTCATGTTTATTACAATTATTATTATTTATCATATTTAAAATCTGTTATTAACTCAATTTAAAGTTATCTATAATATCTATATTAACATTAACTATTTAGGCAAATATCCTGAAAAAGGTTATAATTTTTAATAATAATAATAATAATAATATCTGAATTAAATACAAGTATACAACATACAACTGTTAAGTAATCAATTAATTATGATTATACAATATTAGTAATTATTTAATTATTGTATATTAAAATTAAAATAATTAAGTATGTTTGCCAACTAATATAATATAAAATATAATCACTATCGTTAAAGATTTTTAATACTGAAAATAAAAGTTATCATAATAAATACTGTGTATGGTGTCAGAAGTTGGAAGTCTGAGGGTACTTGATTAGTAGGTTCGCAGTTACACTAACCGACTTATGAATGCACTTCAAAGAGCAGGTCACCGTGACACCGTGCGCCATTTTATTATAATTTCGTTTTAAAAGGCATTAAGACGTAGTGTATTGTAGACATGATATTGTATACCAAGAAAAAAACTCGTGATCAGTTATGATAAATTAGGGAGTTAATTTAAAGAATATTAGACTAATATCCGCAATCGGTACATCAATATATTTAGTCATGATTTTTCCGCAATCAATTTAAGGTTATCTAAGGAGAATCTGGAGTAATAATAAAAAAATTAGGTAATTTAATTAAAATAAAGTTGGTTTACAAAAAAAATTAACATAGTAGAGATATTCTGCTGAATAAAAATCAAAAACCATAAATAGATATTGAATTAAAACCATCTGATATAAAAAGTACAAAATATTCCACATTATCCTAGATTAGCGTTGAACACTCCTTTTGAGACCTAACCGCTGTAAATTTAAATTTGAAAACCTCCAAATTATACGTTGTATCCAATTTTTTTCTAAAAAGAACAATAAAGATAATTAGATAAATTATCAATTAAAAATTTAAAAAGAATGTTTATACTTAATTAATCATATGATTATATCAATAGCAAGTACTTTTTGTATATTATGATCATTGATACATAATTAAAATTCAATCTAAAATACCGATTTTTTTTATCAAATATATCATATTTTTAATACATTTTTTGGTAAAAACAAGAACATACCTAATTAATATGTATACATGTTGATTTTTTTTATTTGATGAAAATCCACACCGTATAAATATATGTTATTGGACTGATCATGTTATTGTTTTTATACGTATTATTCTGCACTTTGAGACAACTTCAGCTATTATTTCAATAAATAAAATAAATAAATCTCTGCAAGATGACTCTTTGTTTGTGTAATGATAGAAGTCTATTCATGTCTTTTATATCACATTATTATGAAATCGTATCTAGACGAAAGTTCGCGTTTTGTACGTAAGCGTAATTTGAGTAATTTTAAATAGACTGACTAAAAAATAAAAAATAATAAAAATAAAATTATATTTTATTACTCAGTTATCTCGCATTCAGTAAATATAAACTAATGACAGTTTCAAATTACCTCAATGATTCAAATGATGCACATATACTAGTACATGAGAGATATTATTAACTGTAACCAAAAACAAACTCAAATGTGACAAAGAATTAGTTTAAAACAAAGTATCAGACTATTGCGTTAAATTGAAACTGCGATAAAAAATCATATCATATCAAATCGTCTTATCATAAGATAAGATAAGGTGCGTACAATATACAAAATGTGTAATTAAAATAATTCTGCAATTATTGTAATAAACACTTGACAATAAAAATAATAGAATATTGTTTTTTGATTTTCTTTTACAAAAAAAAATGTCTTTACTAAATTTTGATATGTACTTACTTGCTTATTAATATTATGGAGTCCTTTGTTTAGTGGTCCCAAGTTGTAGACTTCTTAATCCCCCCCCTATTCCGGCTCCAGGTTAAATTAGTTATGAATCAATTTCGGGATATATATTTGTAAACATTTTGTAATAAGAGCTTAAAAGAATGAACTTGCCAGTTATACTATGTTTATATTTATAACAATATGTTTCTAAAATAATCAGATTGAAAAAGGGTGAAATTCGTTAAAAATGTATTACCATAAAACTTCCTCGCGACAATGCATTTTAAATGTGTCATTTTTATTCCTGTTTATCAGTGAATATTTTTGTTGTTGATTTTTTTGATGAGACTATTAAGTTTATATCCAATGAGTAAACTTTTAAAATTTTATAATATTAGTAACTTAAATATCATTACAAAATAATAAATGAATAATAGAATGTTTTTTTTCAATATTTTTTTTCATGCACTTTAAGATCTAGCAATTAAATAAATATATTTTCGTTTGATATAGTTCCAACGCCTCTTAGCCAATGTAACTCATTGATTTGACTACAATACTAGACTGCATTAAACTAGAGATGCAGCTCCGCACAAGAAAAATAAATTATAGTGATGACCATTGACTATAGTAGCTTATTAAATTTTTTATAATTTTATATTTCTATATTATAAACATCTAAACAATATATTATTATAGTAGTAATATGCAATATAATTTGTAGATGTTCAGTATTTTCTCAGTAGATGTTAATGCATTGGACTTGAACATTACTCAACCCTATACGGTCGGATTATTTATGCGCATGTAAATATAGGTACCCAAAGTGCTATCAATTTTATCTTCTAAACGGGTTGCCGTCGTCGTTATTTTCGTCAGGCAAGTCGGTAGCCTGTTAACTAACGGCTGTCGAGTAAACAGTGCAGACGATGAGACGTTATCCTTAATGCGCTCGTGTGCAACGGACGGTCGACACTATTTCCAAGAATTCAGGTGATGGTTTTTGATTGCTTTTTGGTTGACTGACAAACGAAAACCGGCACCAATAATAGTGTATAATATATTATTATGTGTCTTACAATAATATAATTTTTCTCAGTCGTGACGTAGGGTTTGTTGACCGTTTTATTTATATGATTATTATTATTATCATTATTACCATTATTAATACAACGCTGCGCACACACGAATTCGTTGACTCCTCTGTTGTTTGATACGGTAATGGATTGACTAATGGCGTATAAAACTTGAGTTCTATAAAAGGTTGAATTATATTTAATAATTTTATCTTTAGCTTACTTACTACCGTTGAGGTCGGTAGCTTTGGTTTTAGGTTTTTGAACAGAGTAACAGCTAGTGCAACACTACCCGATGGTGGCCTAATAGGACACCATCCCGGAGCCAGATAAGTTGATCTTCCGGACGCAATTAAGTATATTACCTATAATTGGTACATAATATTATGTTTTAGACATATATAAGTTCCATATAAGTTTTGACGATTTTCTTACTACTTCAAGTTATGGAAACTATTGAAACTTAATTACTTTTTGTAAAAAAAAGTTAGAACTTCATGGAAAATCCTTAAGTACCTATATAAAACATAATTACAAAATACTAACTACTTATAAATGACAAAGATACATATATTTCTTTTGTATGTAAGTATAAGTAAAAACAATATATAATGAAGGTTTCTTTTATTTTTTATATTTACGTATTTCTACAAAACGTAAGAAGAATATTATAAAACACAGTTATTGACTCAAATCATGATTGGAATGTCATTATAAAATAGTTAACACTAATAAAATTAAGCGAAAATAAATCATTTAGCTACCAATAAATTATCAGCTTATGTATAATTATATAATTATATACCAGTTGTTTGTTTATTTTGTTTTGTTATGCGCACCTATTAAAAGTGGATTGAAATCAAAAATATGGACTCAAACTGAACTTTTTAATAGTACTTATGTCGAACTCGAACCAAAAATTGTATTCAATATCAAACACAATCCATATCAAAAATGTTGTTTAATATCGAACTGATTCTGAACTGAACAATATACAATTAAAATTTAAGTATTATAATAATTTGAGTTATCTATAATTTTAATAATCTTATAAATTGTATTATTTACAACACTTTGCTCCATATATTTTTGTTAAGAGACTTGACAGTAAAGCATTTCTATTATTACTATTATTATTTTACATTAATATAAAAACCAATTATTATTGTCATTATTGAAAACTTGAATAAGTATTCGCATTTAACGAATAACAAGTATCGTATAAATTCGTATACATATTTATATTTTAAGGGATTTATTAATACTCCTTAATTTTGATTTGTGTCCTCGTTCTCGCCGAGATTGTATATAGAATCTGTATTATAGACTATAATTTAAAAAGCTCAAAATTGTATTTACAAAATTAAAGTAAAACATCAATAATGCCTTACGAAATTCAAAAATAATATCTAAATTCTTATACTTAGCTTTATTTTTGATCATTGGTCAATTAATATTAAAAGTTGTAACGATACACATCATTGTTTCTATTTGTCAAAACAAATTTGGTAGGTATATTCAATAGTGTATAATTTATAATAAAAAATAAAAATATATCACATTGTTATAAAATAGGTTACAAGGGGTTTAGAGCGGATAAGCCCTCTTTTCGAGCTTTCCATCTTAATGACAGTCGTATGATGTAACTCTGTTTAAATCACGCTAGATACAATATCAATATGTTATTTGTAATGTCATAGTTCAATATAATATTTATAATTTCTTCAAGTATCGGAGTTGAAAATGACGATGACGACGTAAATGTATATCCATGAACTTTAATTTCCCGCAAAAGCTTTACAACGTTCTCGTTGCATCGACTTCACACGACCGATTAACATGCTTGGCTGCACATTCACTTTCTAGCCGATAAGGAACCGAAAAGTCAAGTAAAGGTACCTCATAACAATAACGATACTGACAATTTTAACAACAATAAAAGAAAACTATTGCGCTTGTGAGCCGCATAACGAGGAGTGCGTAAGGTTACGCAATTTCAAGATTGACGCCGCGATAATTTGCTGCTTAGTTTGTGAAAGTACGTAGGTCGTGTATAATCGTCTATAATCTTTTGAATTTTCTTGCGCGCTCCTTATTCTCAGAACTCGACGGGCATCACCTACTTACCTGCCTGCCTGCTCTAAACCTATGCGTCTAATGCATAAGTGTATAATATATTATAATAGTCGGTAGTATTTCTTTCCCTCACTATCACTCACTCCTCTCCTCACTCTTACTCACTCTCTTACACTGTATTTCCCTTTCTCTCTCTCTCCAACTCTCTCTCGTGCACATTACAAAATGTTTGATAAATATTATACATAAGTACATTGTACCTAAATGTAACTTAATCGATTTGAAATCAAATTCTTGAGTACTGCGCGTTCTTGAATTTTTTTTTGATTTTTTGATTTTTATATTATATTAAGTATACGGAGTGATTCACCGATCATGCTCACTCTTTCTACTCTTAAAAAGTACATTTTTTTAAATTACTATTACTGGAATAATTGAGTTTATTAGAGGATTATAATATTTTCAAAATTACTTGGTATTTATTTACGAAAATTAATAAGAAGGGTGTGGCGATATAAAGTATTTTGTTCAAATAAGAACCATCTAGTGTTGTTAATAGTATAATTTTCTACGAAATGGTCGACGATACTAAATTTTCGAGTTTTAAAGGATTAACTAGTTTCTAAGTTACTATTAAGGATTTAGCATAAAGGATAATAGCCTATAATAACAATTTTACATAAATTAAAAAATATATTATGAAATATTCAGTCTCTAATACTAGAACTTATTATGTTTGGGCAACATTTACATATTTTAAAATTGTAATACATTAATATTAGTTATTATAATTTTAAAATGATTTTAATCCCCATTTCTTGTAAGCCTATATACATTATAATTTTAATTGGTAACTTAGAAATTACCGGTTAGAATTTCAAACTATAGGTAATATGTATAAATCATGATCATCCTTACCTATATCATTAAGTATTTACAATAAAATAGGATGGTTCTCGACTTATAATCAAGAAATTCGCATCGCCTAATAGTACTCTCCACGAATTGCATAAAATAAAAAAGTAAGTACCTATTTAATAAAGCAGTATCCTTAAGTTTACCTTCTTAAAATTTAAAAAAAAATATATATAAATTTGAATAATTTCATTATTGAAGGGAAAAGGGGGTGAGCACTGAGTATTCTCGGTGAATCACTCTGTATAATATAATACATCAGGTTTTACAATAATATGTATAATGTATAAACGCAAACGAATTAAATTAATAATTATCCCGACCCGGAATGCCCCGGAGGATGCACGGCGATTCTACGACCGCTGCAACGGCGTTGTCGGACCGAGTGAACACAATCGTTCCCCACCCCGCTTTCGAAAACTATCGTCGTCCTCGGAGGGAGTGACGCGGAACGAAAAAAATACCGGCTGAGGTAAGCTATAGTGGTATAAGTACGAGTATAGTGCGCGGATTATGGACGAGACAGTAAATATATATCGGGTACTATATATACTATATAATATATATTATTTAATATAATATAACATATATATTATTACCTGTACGGCATAATAAGGTCAAATTGACACAAGCAGCAGTTTGTTGCTGTTGCGCGTTATTCGTATTCAGATTATTATATATGTTATTAATATTGTCGAAATATAGCCTGTAATGGTGAACGAATTTGTATTTTATTTCAAATCCGAACCGCTGATATTTTTTGTAGATTTTCTTGGTTTGTAGTTAGCCTGGTCTAAACGAAGCTGTTTTAACGTGAACTATAAAATTGTTGTTCCTAGGTCATATAATATTATAATTTATATTATGTTCACGCCAGATCAAAACGTATACATCTACCTATATCAATATTAAATCATATTTACGTTCACGCTTCGATCAGAAAATAGCAAAACGAAACGGAGAGGGTGGGAGATAATATATAAAAAATAAAAATATTATTAACATATTATTATTATTATTCGGTATTATTGTTGGTATAGATGTGTACATAGTGTGTTTCTGTATAGTGTTCATGTTTCCACTCAAGCGACGTATATTAATAATGCTAATAATAATAATATTGAGTCGGAGTGTCGACCTCGGTAGTCGCGGAACTAGAGCCAATCATCGATTACTGCGGTATAATAGGTATTAAATCTACAAGACAAAATATTAATGCTACCGTGATACTAAATAACGTGTATGATTGGTAGGTATATATAACACTATGCAATTATACCTATTACCGTACGTCATTTCTTATAAAAAAAAAAAAACAAAAACAATATCCAACTCTCGCTCCACTCCGTAAATACGTCATATACCTACATCTTCGCCGGTACACGTCACGTATATAATCGACATGTATAATAATATATTACACCTATTATATTAACACCACTTTACAACGAATATTGAGTTATTCTAATTTGACAAAGTAAAGAAAAATAAATACTTGTTCGTTTAAATTGTGATGAAAATGGCGAATTTGTAATGTAATGGGATTTTTAATATACCTAATTCTTTTTTATACAAAATCCTACGTTTCTGAACTAAGTATGACTGATTCTTGATCTGCAGGAGACCAGATATAATTGAGCATGGGCCCTATATCATAAAGTACATGCTGCAGTGCTATTTAATCATGAAATCATTGTAGTTAATTGTCATGATCAATAAAAATACATCGACCAATATGTATTGATATAATCATATGATACAAATAATATACGTAGTGCTGTGAATCGATAATACTTATATATTATTTATTTTTGATGGTTGAAAACCCAAAATCAATGATCTACTAAAGAATTTGCCTGGTTTTGTTTTTAATTTGATTTTTAGTTGTTTACCTACACTCTAGTAATATTTTTGATTAGTGCAAGCAACAATTTTATAGATAACTTACAATCGCTGTTATGTATAGCCCATAATAATATAATATTATTATCTTATTTTTTTCTTAGTGTTTCGGTAAAATTGTAAACGTACATTGGTAATTGTAGCGGTTTTCAAATGAAAAAAATCGAGATCACCCACATTTACTGTAAATATAACATTATGACGCAATAAAAAAAAAATGTAAATTATTCAGTTACAGGTAAATTAGATCACATGTTTGATTTAAAATAAAAACA
The DNA here is from genome assembly GCF_020184175.1 of Aphis gossypii. Lineage (NCBI taxonomy): Eukaryota > Metazoa > Arthropoda > Insecta > Hemiptera > Aphididae > Aphis > Aphis gossypii. The sequence continues at coordinate 4,979,742 of NC_065531.1, read as the reverse complement.
ATATAACAAACTATTTATTAACAATTACTGAAAAATATCCACCTAATCCATATGTACAAAGTAATTTATTAAGCATTCTTACGCTCTTATTTATTTTATAAGGAATTTATTAAAATTTAGGATTTTTGAATGGATTTTTTTAGTATCCTTAAAGACCGTGTTTTTAATTATATATTTATATATATTTCCTGTGACCGCAGAAAATATGATAACCAAGCAAGAGGATTTTTTACAGTATTAATGAAATTAATGTATCCAATTAATAAATTGAACGTGTAGTAGCTTCTAAGTTATTAACATGTAAAATGTAATAATGACAATAAACCTTAGAATAGTTAAAAAAAAATAGTATGAAACAGATGTAATATTGAATTTAGTGTTTATTATACTCAGATTTTTCTACAAATTATAAAATATCAATTAATTATTCAAGTATTCAAATAATCATATTCAATTTAATATATCCTGAACCTATTAAACTTAGTACATATTATACAAGTTTGAACATTAAAATTTCTTTAAATTAAAATTTTGTATCGTTACAAGACACCAGAAATGGTATAAAAAATTTAAATAATTAAAAATACTGATTCTTAAGTCTTAGTTGAAAGTTTCTCATGATCAAAATTTGAATGAATTAATTTCTAAAAGAAAAATCGCAGGTGATAAACATGTTCACAGAAAAATCGATTTGCAGCATAGTGCTTATGTCTATATTAGGTACTCATATATTAAACCATTTTATCTACATTCAATAACGTATTTGAGCTTCTCTTTTTTACCACCTTTCACCTAAATATAGAATAAAATAACATATAAATAAAACGCACATCGTTTCATATACAATGTACATAATACAGTTTTATACAAAGTCTGAACAAAATTGAATTTTTTTTTTAACAAGGTTATGTTTAATGATAAATTGCTAATATTTAACCTTTGCGGATTTTGGGTGAAAGCAAATTACTATTCGGCGTATTTTGACGTGTAAAAATAAAATTTTGCAGGAGTAGTTTATGAGTTATAGACATTTAAAATATAAATATGTATGAAATGTCAGAAGGGTACTCCGAAAAACATCTGTCCACTGCTTATCCAAAACCGTTAAATATCTTATAATTAGCTATATAACTTAATATAATAATAGCTACTAGCCCCGAAATTTGATTTTCTACACACCGGAATACTCTCAATGATATTCTGCTTTTAAATACAAAGTTAAAGGCGCATGGTGAAAAAAAAAACAAAAATAGCGAAAAATTTTTTTCTTAAAACACGTTTGTCTCATAATAATTTAAAATAATTATATGTGTAAAAGTAATATTTTCCAATACGTTAAACGTTATTGTACTAATAAGACGTAGTAAAAGAATCTTTTGGTGCATCTTAATAAATTGATAATTTCGATCCTGCCGCGGAACCATCGTTTGCGTTTGCTGATTTGAACGTTTAGCAACCGCCCCGTTCTATATAAAAATAGTCAAATACCTATACCTATCGTTCTGGCGGCGAACGGATTGCTTTGTTTGACAGTTCCGACGCCGCCACCGCCACCGCTGCCACTACCGCCGCGTCTATTATTTTTTCTCCTGTCGCCGCCGCCGCAACAGCGTTCGATTATATTTTACTCGTCCGTCTTCTCGACTAAGTCGCCGCCGTCATTATTATTTGGTCGAGTCTATCTCCACAGTCGTCGTAGCCATCGTCGTCGTCGTTCTCACCGTCCGTGAGATTGTATATTTATTTTATTTTCGTTTAATTTTTTCCCCGACCGATCGTAGTCTTCGTCGTTGTTGTTTTCCTGCACCATACAATAATAATATTATTATCGCATTCAATCGCTGTATTATTTTCACGTCATGCAGGACTTGCATCGCCTTCTCCGCCGTCGTCGCCATCGTCATCGTCGTCCGCAAACCTCCACGGCAGTCTAATCATTTATTGGGATAGCTATACTCTACACAGTGTTGTTAAAGTTTACGTTTAAGTTCATTCAGTTGTTATTGTTTCGTGAACATCACACTATACCTACCAGTCACTACTTGGCCATGCGGTACATTACGACCGTGGTAAGGCCTTTTATTTTTGTGATTATCATATATAAATTATAAATATACTAATATTTAAGGTTTAATATACTCATGTAATGTGAAATATTAATATACGTTTTTTTTTAGAAAATAATTATACAAAATACACATAAAAAGTTATATTTTAGTCGTTAAATCAATAGATTTTGAAAAAACCACATTGTGTCATGTCAATAATAAATAATATTATACACATACTATTATTTTCATATCATTAAATCACTCGTTGAATATAAACACATTTTTTTTTACTAATATTTTGGTTAAACTTTTTATCATCGCGGATGCAATTAAATTTCATAGAAATTATGTATCGGAAACTTTGTGCAGGGAAATTTGTATTGTATATTCAATTGACTTTTAAAAATCAATAGTAATTAAATGTACATTCTTTTTTAATATGTTGTTATAAGTATAACAAACTAGAATACGTCATTCGGAGTGTTATAGGAAGATTACTTAATAATATAATAACGTATGTTTATGACATCTGAAGAATAGGTATTTGTATAAGATTTCCATTGTACATTAGTTCAAAAGTGGAGATTTGTGTATTTATTTTGATTTTAGTTCAATATATTTACTTTAATTGAATGTACACAAAATGTATTATTTATATTATTACATCGTTGAGTTTATTTATTATTATTCTTATTTTTATAGGGAAGGTAAATAATATTAAAATGACGCTTTTTTAATAGAAAAAATGTATTTTTAATCTTTAAAAATGTTGTATTATGAATATGATAGAAAATAAATTGTAATTTATTTATTTAAATTTTCTGTCACGTTTAATATTCGATTAAAAATCCATTGATTTTTCACTAGGAAGTATACATATAGCTTTAGAAAGTTTAATTTAATTTAAATACATACAACATATTTTTTTACAATGATCGTTATAAAATTATATTATTTAAATCTGTAAATTTGTAAATATATGTAGCTATGTGAATATATATAAAAAATATATTTAGATATTATCAGTAATAAAATAATAACGGTTGAATAATCTAAAATTCTACTACTTTCCAATTTGTTATTAACATAGTAATATCTTAAGGACATGACGTATATTGCCTACTATTTAATACACTTTTTAAAACTATGATAACATTCTATAATAATCATACGATTGATAGGATTTTATAAATAGAAGTTTTCTTCATCGACAATTAATTAAGTAAATTACCTGTTGTATATTTGTATTGTGAGACGTTCATTTCAAAAATCATTGCGCCGACGAGGTTAATATGCTAAATATATTTTTATTTACCATTATTTCAAAATAATTTTCGATAATTGTTTACCATGTACGTCTTAGATATTCAGACGAGTTTCGATAATCTTCTATACTTTTACCATGCTCGTTCAAATGAGTAATTAATAATACATAATGGAATAGGTACCTAAAATTGAAATAGAAAAGGAATTTATACATTTTTTTAATCATCCATTATCTAATTGTTAAAAAAACACCTTGAATCCTTCGAAAATGGTCTTGTATACTTTATATTTGTGTAACTTTACTTGTATACTATATATTTTCTGTGCGTTTAGATCAAGTAAGGAAAATTTACACATATTTTATTATAAAAAAATTCAAAGCTATGTAAATATTAAATTAATTGTTGTGTTAAAATAGTTTCAGTATTAGAAAAATAAAAATTGAAGGTTTTGTTTAAAAATCTAAATGAATTAGTAGTTATTATTTACTTTATGAAGTACCTAATAAAATATAATAAGCTACACGTACTATAGGTTCTGAATTTACAAAATGTTGTATAGTGGTTAGTAAAAATATCAAGAAAAAATGCATTTATTTATGTATGCATTTAGGAATTTAAAAAAAATTTAAGTTAATAGGTATTTTGCCGCTCGAACTTCCAATTCTGAAATTACGTCAGTCATTACTATTTCTAAGTACACTGTCACTGATAAATGGTATTGTCCAATCATTTCGAATTTGAAATAAATGAAAATAAATCATTTAAGTTATACAAATATCATATTAAATTCGAGTTCAAGTCGTCTGTCTGTATTCCGTAGATATAACTCTCAAGTTCAGTTCTTTTTCACATTTTAAAATTTGTACATAATAGATAATTCGATGATTTGTGATCTCTAAAACACAAATGTCATCTTTAAACAATGTTTAAAACGTGATTTTAAAAACAAATATTTTAAACTTTTAAAGGGTCCGTTTTAAACTCATAACTGCAAAAAATTTGTAAATTAACTTTCATGTTTTTCATACAACATGCACCTATGTTTAATGTTTATGTTATTATTGTTTTTACTGTTTTATCATATTCTAATTAATTACCCAATTCTAAAAATGTAATCAATTTAATGAGTTATTATTCTTTACTACTTAAAAAGTTTAAAGTTATAGGAATAAGTAATGTCAAAATGTTCACACAAAAGAACATAGCGTAATACATAAAATTACTTAACACAACTATAGTCGTATTTAAATATATTTATTAAAATTTCATCATTAATTGAAAAAAGTGTCATATAGTGTTCTTTTTTTAAACTATTAAAAAGTTTAAGATTTCTAGATTTTGGTAAAACACAGAGATTAAATAAATTTTATTCGTATTCAATTAATTAACAATTAATAATAAATAAGTCTGTCAAAAACTTAGCTTTTAAGTTACAATATTATATACTAATAGGGCATACTTTAGCGCTCTTAATATTTAAGAAATTCATAGTTTTTAATAAAAATTCCTTTTTTATTTGTGGAATTCAAAAACAAAAATAGTACAAAATATATAAAAAATATCATATTTCTAACGACGAATTCAGAGAATTTTTAATATTGATATGAAATATGAACATCGTAAAAAGTACTATGTAACAAATCTAGTGATACTAGAACTGTCTGTCTCCTATAATTATCAGTAGTCTCAATTTCTTTGAAATATAGTCAAATACACGCCTCAGTTGTTTATTTCTGATTTCATTCATTTTACGTACCTATTTATGCGTATAATACTGTTAAGTTATTATACTTACGTAACTTAATTGAACGGTTCGTTATGTGAAATCGAATCACTATGATATATATATAATATATATATAGGTAATATTCTATTTTCTTACTTACGCTTAAACCTAAAAGTCTCAACGTAAATGTGATATGACATAATATTATATACTTTCCCGTGTAGGTGTTAAACTGGAATCTGCTGCAATTATAATTCCGATTGATGCGGATAATATTTAATTAATATTTCCTCTTGGCTTCTTGTGAAACGACAAATATTCATTATTTAAACTGTATGTTGTACGACTGCAGTGGCTATAGTTTATTAACGTCTCTAAAATTAAATCTGAAACTGAATCATGTTCAATACAACATTGCAAACAAATAAACAACTATTATAATAATGTAATTAACCGTACTTCTAAATTAAATACAATCAATTGTGTGGATAACATAACTATCGGACCCGAATCAAAAATTTTTAATTGAGTATAAATATAGGTAGCCCACCTATATTATTTTTAGAAAATATATAATTATAGTTTTAGTATATAATATATCATATATATAATTTGATAATAATATAACAAATTTATTTATAATTTAAATGTATGGATTGTAAATAGTAAACTATTTACTATTAAATAAATAAATAATAAACAACAAATCCAAAGAGGGGTGGATAAGCCTTTTAGATTACCTAACCTTTGGCCTCCATATAAGTTTGTCTCAGTGAAGCCCAGTAATTTTATAGAAGATTTAAGTAAATAAATATCCAACACCTTGTGAATCTATAGCTAGTGGCTTAGCTATTACTAGTTAAAATATTCATTATTTCGAAAAGTATTAATCTTTTTTTTTTCATTATGCCAAATTCAATATTTATATCTTTTATATTCGAAGTAGAATTTATTTTTGATAATTATAATGTTATAACAATCTCATTTTGAACGGGTAGTTATTTAGTTATAATATTTTATAGCTATAGCATAATTATTTAAAATTCAGATGATCGGAAAATTAAAATTATAATTTGACGAAGTGTTCCTGTGCTACGGATCCGTTTATTCACATTTTAAGTACCAACTTATAAGTTGTAAATAATTTATTACTCATTTGTTTGATAATTTTCATAAAATATTTGTATCTTCATTTTTATCAAAAATCATATTTTAATTTTATAATATTTAGAATCCTTCTGCTGTTATTATTTATAATACCTATAATTTTTATTAAATTATTATGTTTTCAAACTCTTACAACCATCATTAAAAATTCGGATAATTAATAGCATTTAATATATTTAATTAAATTATTCAAACAATATTATTATTAATACTTATAAATCTTAATGATGTGATTATTATAAAGTGTTTATACATGTGTTATACGTGTTGTTAAGTTATTACCAGTAAACGTATGTAATAACTATAATTCTGTTTTATGGCATGTGTTTAATTATTTAAATTATAAATAAAAGTTAAATACTTAAAAACACAATAATTTTATCAAATATTAGGTAATATGAAGATATATGTAAACATCAAGTGATACTTTACATAACGTAACTAAATGATAATGATAAATATTCTGCTTAAAATACATAAATTTAAAAATATAATAATATATTGTAGTCGTTCAATAAAAAACATTTAAATGATAAAGATAAAAATATTTTTTTTATTAACTTTTAAATAAAATATTTTCAAAAACGTGAATACTTTTTGAAATATTGAGCTTATGGTTAAGTAATGATCAAAAGAACCTCCCTACAAAAGAAGGTACGTCGCGCATTCGGTCACTCGGAGTGATTATCTACAATTACAGACCACATAATGAAATCGTTATTTTATATTTTTGTTTCTTTACAAATAAAGATAAATAAAAATCATTGTCTTCCCCGTAATTTAAAGTCATAGGTACAATTATTCACTTTTTTAACACGTTGAATGTATACATCACATTTTTCTTTTGTTATATTAAAAGCTAAATTATGCTTTAAATACAGGTATTTTTTCTTTACGTTTTTCGTTTTATATTGTGGTAAACCACGTACGTGAATAGCTATAATATGAGTACGATTGTAAAAACTAAATAAATAAATACCCGTAGTGTAGTCGAGTACTTTATAACTGTTATTTTTCTCAAATCTCGTGTTACCATTGTCGACATTAACCACACTGCGCCCACCTCGGTAAATTAATTACATAAAATATTATGTTACGCGTTAACCGTAGAGTTCGAGAGGAATTTGACCATTGTCTGAGAGTTTTAGAACAACAAAATTTTTCATATTGCCCAAAATCCTACATCAAACACATATAATTATGATTTTTTTTTATACCATATAAGTTTTTGTAACCGAATTCAAATGCAGTTAAATATAATGTTTGATATGATTTACAATCAAATATATTAAAACAGTGATCCAACGATTTGAAATTTAATTAAATACCTATTATAGAATTTACTCGATTATATTATGATATCTGGAGGTTAAAATATTTGACTTAAAATTAAAATAAACAATAAAAAAGAAAAACGCGTGCATACAAAAAAATCGATTCGCTGACAAATATTTTCGTTAAAAAAAAAAAAAAAAAACTACCGGAAAAAATAGAAAATATTTGTAAATTAAAAAATTAAATGAAAAAGAAAAATTCCAATATAAATATAAAGATATAAAGAATAAATATATAGATATAAATTATTATTTGGTATGTAATTATTAAATCTAGCAATAACTATACGAATGCAGCGAAAATAAAATGAAAATAAAGAATAAAAATACATTTTTTTTTTTCAAATCTGGCGAAGGCGTTAGTTTTTCCTTTTTCATATGTCCTAGCAACTTTTGAAGTAGAGACTTAGATACATTAAGTTTTCTGGTTTGCGTCTCGTCCTTCAGATCTTTCATCAGATTTAATAGTTGTAAGCTAATATTTACTGTACATTGGTTGATATTTCAATTTGTAATTTGTTTTGTTTTAAATAATTTCTAATACCACCACCTTATGTCTGTTTAGTTTATTGACAGATAAAGCGTCCAAAGATATTTTAATTATGTATTACACAAATTTCATTTATATTTCCTACATATAAGCTTAAAATATATTTACTTAAATACTTATTTCTAACAATAGTTATAAATATATAAATAGGTATATACCACTCCGACAGTATGGTTATCGAAAGATTTAAATGGCAATGAACATTCTTCCGACAACTATTTTATAAAAATCCTCATAAAGATCAATAATTTTTGATTTTATTTATTTCAGAAATATCAAAATATATTTTTATAAACATAGATATTATGAGAAATCAAAAAATAGTGTAAATTAGTTTGTTTTTTTTTCAAAAAAAAAAAATTAGTTGTTCCTTTAAGTTCAAACAATCACTGTTTATAATGTAATAGTTTTTCCATTACTCGTTTTCTGGTGATAAACATATTATACAAGTTCAGCTACACTTTGCCATTAGTGTCCAGACAACGACACAACGTACTAATACCAGCAATATACAATGATCAAGCGCCATAATTTACGGCATATTAAAAAACTACTACCGTGAAATATGACGTGTCACAGGGCGTTTAGAAATCGTTCATTTTAAACATAAATAATTACAGCCCAATCTTAAAATCGTGTGTCCAAATCTGCGAGAGTGAGAGGTTAGGGTATTAAAATATTATCTCATATAAATTAACGGGTGATTGTCACATCCACCGAACCTGTTGTGAAGGACGCAATATTTTTGTCGCAGACTTCGGTGTATTATAATTATTTATGATTATGTTACATACGCTGTATTTTATAACTAGTTTTTAGCTCCATTGATTATAGTTCCACCCACAACATATAAGTCATAAAAATAATGTAAACTAAAAATAATTTCTATCAATAAAAACTTATAAAATGTTGACGAAAGAAATATTAATTTTTAAGTTATGAAATTCAATTTAAAATTATTTACAATATTTAAAATAAAACAATCTAAGTCATTTCTGATATTGCAATAATAATTCCATAAATATTATCATACCTAGAGGTAAAAATCCAAGGAATGATCCAAGATACTTCATAGACTATTATTGATATTGAAATCTTAAGCAAGATAATATTATGAGCATTTTAAAAAGCTAGAAACATAAAAACATGTTTATTCCTGCAGAACAAACCTTTACTTGTTAGGCGTATATCAGAGATGGAGGAAACAACAAAAAAAAATATAATAGAGTGTTGAATGATGACATCCTCTTCAAACATTGAAACATCTTAATGTTTCCTAATAAAAATATGCGTAGTACGTAATCGCCTGTATGGACATTCAGTTATGTTAAACATATCGACGGCGTTCAACCCCGTATACAATATTATAATCATATCAGTGAAGATGTGGATTTTTTTCAAAGTACCTATAACGTGGAAATTTCCAAAATTTTAGGAGATACTGGGATATAATATAGTACAATATGATAATAGTTTCAATTTAAAACTTCTAGATGAAAAGGATTTTTGTTAGTACATTTTGTTCGTGTTCAAAATAATATTTTTGTGTAAAAATGCTGCATGCAAGTGATGAACGGCGTTTACGACATTCACCACAATATACATATTATTATACGTGAAATATGGAAGTTGAAAATTGCATATCACGATGATCATGATTATTATATAATATCATTAGTAATGACATTATGCCGAAGCAATGAATCCTATTGGATTTTATTGATGGTTTCTACACTGTGTGTAAGTGATTAACGCTTTACTAGGAAAACGTATTGTTTTAGCCGACGAATCGTGTACGATTTTCGTTCGTAACTTGTTGCTATCGAGTGCCAACGAGGGACACGAATGAGAAAAATACATTAAACGATAATTAATCACTGTGCGCTTTGAACGTTTTCATATTTGTTTTCCCTGATATATTTATAATTAATACTCGCGTACATTAATCATCGCTTTTAGCTTCTATGAATCATTAGTTTGACAATAGTCAAGAAAATTGCCCTATCAGTCATGTACTCTCAGACGTATGTGCCCAATAATATTAGTTTGCGAGAATCTCCGAGGTCCGTGACACTACGATAATATTTTTATATCATGTTTTATTTTAATTTTTAAATGCAATTCAATTTAGTATAGTAATACGAAGTACGAACAATAGTCGAATTCAACCAGAAATCTGTGAAGTTACCTACAATATATTTTTATTTATATCATAGAAATTTGTTTAATATACCTTAATTTTATTATCTATTTTTTATTTTTATTTGTTCTCTTCTGAACCAATCATTGGATTCAGTAAATAAAAGTAATACTGCGAAAGTCATAATGTCTAACAAGTTATTCGAATGGTCCTTATTATTATTATTATTTTTTTTTAATTCAAAAATGTTGTTTTGATGTTATATGGTAGGTATAATAGTATAACGTGTATTATTTTAAGTACAGGTAGGTATCTACATAATTAATAAAATTAATAATCTTCTGAAAATGACAAATTTATTCTCATTTCTTAAGTTTATACTCTCTGTCAAATTAAGAGAGAATTAAATTGAATGTATCTTCAACTTCTGCTAAAATTGAACAAAAAATACAAATATACTGAAGTTAAGGTGTTTTTTATTTTTACACACTTAGGTTTTGGATCTATTAACATTACTAATTTATTTATTATTAATCGTTATCATAAATATAGTATAAGCCATTTGTAATTTTATATTCGTGATCACCAATTTTGTTTTGCAATTCAACAATAAATGCATTCGTATTATTCTTAAAAATATTTAAACAGTGTCAATGTGTAACTAGTCTATTTGACATTATTGCATTTACATTATTATTACTAGGGTTGATAACTTCCAGTTTTTCATATTTTTTTTAGAAAGATTGGTAAAAAAAATTCTAATGATCAATGAATGTGTTTCATAACACCAGGAGATAAAATTTAAAATTTTATTTTGCATAAAAATGCATATTTAGGTATATTAGAAAAATTAAGAATATATTTGGCAGTTTTCGAAATAAGTTCTTAAATTAGCTTAAACAAAAAATAAGAAAAAAATTAAATTTTCCATTTATAAATAATATTTTTATTATCTACCGACAATAAACCTATACAATCGAAATGAGTATAGGAAAGTGAACTTTAGTTTTCAGTCATATTTTGACGAGTATTCGTTTTATCAATGCGCGCACTGCATGAAATTATTTCGTCACGTAATTCAAATAATTTTCAAATATTCCGAAGGAAAATAACCATTGGCTTTTCGTTTAAAAAGTTATGTTTCGAAATTTAGTGATTCTCTATAATAAATATTATAATTAGATAAAATAATAAAATAAAATACATTTTTCAAGCATATTTTAATTGTATATTTCATCATTTTTAAGTGCATAAGTGCATACATATTTTTAGATTTTTAAATACTAGAGATCCTCAACCCTAATTATTACATTTGTTAAATAGACGAGTTACATCCTATAAATAATATTTAATATTATATTCATTTTATTTTAATCGTAACTTTGATAATACCTCTAATATTTTTAACTCAAATTATTTATCATATATGTCCTACAGATGAATCGTGTTATTTTGGCGTCGTTCTTCTTAGCCAGCGTTGCGAGATGTTACAATTACGATGAGGTGTTGCGGTTGTCACTCATGTTCTACGAAGCGCAGAGGTCGGGTCACCTGCCTGCCAACAACCGCATCCCGTGGCGATCCGATTCTGCGACCTCAGACAAAGGACAGAATGGCGAAGATTTATCCGGAGGATATTATGATGGTAAATTTACAACTAAAGTAATGATCACCGCAAAGCGTTTAGGCTCCAGTTTAAAAATAGGAATAACAATTACGCCTATAATACCCACACGTATAATAAACTCTACGAACTATGACTCTATGTCATTTAGTATCCCACAACATGTCTTATAAAACGAAAATATAAACTATACTTGACAAAACCGTCACAATTTTTAGTAGTGAATTTTTTTCTGAATTGTTTTCAATACCTTTTAATTTTGCAAAGTATATACGTATATACCTAGGCTACATAGCTACTAACGCTTTGCCACAGACAAATTTATATATTATATAAAAATGAATATTTGTCTGTATGTCCTTTATGCATTCCTATATGATGGAATTTTGATGACATTTTGTGTGTGTGTTTGATTAGTTCCCTGGGTGATTTAGATTCATCTGATTTAGATTGGTCCCGATAGATCCAACCCAGAGAGGTTTTTAAATAGGGATTTTAATATTTACGATGCACATTTTTGTTTATATATCTATGGTTACTATTGGTCATAGATGAAGAATTAGTAGAAATTAGTATATTTTTTGTATATTAATTGCCATTGGTTAATCAGATTTGTGAATTTCATACTGCTTAATAATTCATTATTTATAAAATAAAACATATTAGAGATTACCTAACCTAGAGATATTGTTTATGGCCATCGAAGTCCACGGAATCGGCTATTAAAAGCAAACTTTTTATACTTGTATCACTGTAGTACCTGCTATAAATTATACTTTGCTTTAATGAAGAATGAAAATATGAAAATATTATATAGATACTTTTGAGCACTGGCATTTTAATGATAAAATTACAATGCATAATATTACTGTAATAAATGTGATATAACTCTAGGATTTTATTAGTTATAACTTATTAGAAATATGAAAATCGTTTGAGAAATCTTTGATCAAGAAGAATGTCAAGGACTGCATCAGAATAATATAATTACTATAGGAGTATAAAACGTCAGAATTCACAATAATAATAATTATTTTTTTTTTTGCAATCGTGTTGTTATATTCTTACATTATGATTTAGGATGTACACGACATCGTCTTGTTTACGGAGAAGACGTTCGCTTTTAACACAATTCAATTATTATTTCATCAACATATTTTCAATCAAATGCGTTATCGACATTATTAATAATAAATAATAATATATATTATACAAACGACTGTGGTGATGAAGATCAACAACGATAAAAAATTATATAAACATATTTATTAATTATTATTACAACTAGCTTACATTTAGCAAATTTTATTATTGTTAGAATTAACAGTGACATTAGTTTTATGAAATGGCGATTTAGGCCTTGAAATTTGCATGAATGTGGCACCTACCTAAATGATATTTATCCAATTAAATATTAATTATTTTAACTTTTTAAAATAATAGTCAGTTTTCTACTAATTGCAGTTAAATTTTAATCATTAGATCTGAGTATTGTTTATTGAATTAGTATTTTTATATTGATTTCACAATCATTAAAGGTTTACACTAATGAATAAAAAACAAAAGATTTATATTAGTTTTTTTATCCTTTGGTTGTATTTATATTTTACATTGTCTTATGTGTATAAATGTTAAGTACCTAATTTAAATTGTAATTTAATATGATACAAAATAATCAATAGGCATTACATTAAAAAATAATATTATTTTAAATTCTGAACGAAATGATATGAATGTATTAATTTTACAATGATGTGTGTTCATCTTAACTTGTCAAAATATTATTTCAATTTAAAACTTTAGGGGTGGTTTCAGATGGCAAAGTGAATATTCTAAGTGCATTATACTCGTAGAGGTCAAAATTAAAAAGTTTTCAGTAGTTTTTAAAAAAATTGGTAAAACAACAAAAATGTAACGGAAGAACGGGAATTTTTACGCAAAGCCGATTTTCGACAAACACGTTTTTTTTATATGGTTATAGCTCAAAAATGAATCATTGTAACTACTTGAAATTTTCACCAAATGTTTATATAAGTGTTATCTATACACAGTTATGTTTTAAAAATATTCTGGTTTTTTTTTGAGCTATTTATAGACAACTGCAATTTTTGATTTTCTCAGTATTTGTTTTTGAAATGTCGATAAAAATATGTTTTTAATTTAATATTAAATTCCTCATATTAAGTTAATCTTAAAGTTATTAAAAAATTATAAGAATTCATATGCAATTCTTTTTTTATTAGTATTAGAAATTCAAATATTTACAAAATTTGTCAAAATCATGAGCATTTGAAAATTACTTTGTAGTTAAAAATTTTTGTATAAGTAGCTAAGAGTTGAAAATTTAACACAAAATTTTGCATAGGTTTGGCTTACAATAGTTATAAAAGAACTTGAACGTTGGCTAATTAAAACAATTTTACCTTTGTTTAAATTTTTATGAAATCCAAAATTCACTCGTAAAATAACGATTTACTATCAATAAATTTTAGATTTTTTTATAGTTAAAAATTATTAATCGTAGAAACATGAAACAAACACCATCCTTTATAATTTATTATTGTCATGGACACTTGGTACATCAAATTATTTCACAATAAATTCATATTTGATTATCGGTAGTAATGGTTATTCTCTTCACGTACGTTTGCTTAATTTTATACGATGAATAAATATGTATTTTTATTAGAAGACACGTTTCATTATTTAATCATAATAAATATTTATTTTTATATACTTAACCTTAATTCTTAATTCTTATACATTAAAAAAAAAAATAATAATAATAATTTCAATATTATGTATTTTAATAACCGTTGATTATAGGTTATATTGAAAAAAAATATTTTAAAAATAAAAATGCAGTGATTTGTAAACTGCGCCAAAATACAGGTAAACACAAAATCATACTCGTAAATTACATCAGAGTTTTTATCAAGTGTAAAAGATAACGTTATGCAAACTGCACCCAGGTAAAATTTTATAAATGAATAGCTATATTTTTACAAAATTATCTTTAATTAATACTTAATTCGTAACAGCTATATAATATGAATAATTAAAAATAAATATATAATTTCAAAAAGTAAAATTCGAGTTTGACCACTATTATAATAATATTATTAATTAAAGTTTGTAACTCTAAGAGTTTCTTTTTTTTTTTTTTAGAATGTTAGTACTGAAAGAGAGAATTTTTACTATTTAGTTAAATTTATATTTCTATTTGAATTTGTTTTTATTTTATATGAAAATATTTGGAATAGTTATATAAAAGAGAGAATTAAAGTGAGAATGAAATGACTCGCATGCATTAGTAGTTTAAGTTGGTTATAGACTAAAATAGTCGATTCTACTGATGCTCGAGCCCAAATTTCAGGTGGATGATACTGAGATTTTTTACTTATGTAACTATACATATACCAAATATACTGCAAGTTATGTCACTCTTTCGTCATCAGACTTTGATTTAAGTAAATAATGTACCAAATACTTAAATACACTTACTTGGTTTAGAAATGGTAAACCGTAGAATTGAACTAACCACCTTCTAATATCGGTGTTTTTATCTTTATAATCATTACTCAAACCATATTCGAAAGTTTTGACCATATATCGCCACTGTTACCCGAACTTAGAGGTTAATTAATTTTATGAAACTTAAATTTTAAATAATTTTCAATCACTTTGAATTGTTCGGCCATCGTGACTCCAATGATTAAAGTGAATACGGTAGTACCAGCAGACCGATGTCGGATTAATTTTGAATAAAACTATCAAGAACCCCAATTTTTAGTCATAGATATTAATAAATATTTCTATTATTCTTTTAGCCGGTGATTTTGTGAAATTCGGTTTCACTATGGCCAGCACGACGACTATTTTAGCATGGGGATACTTGAGTTATAAAGACGCATACGAGGAAGTTAGTAAGTATACTTAGTGTTTTTTGTTTCTATATAATACACCTAATTTGTATTAAATTGTATACCATTGAGGGTAATATTTAGATATTTTATGTATCGAATGAAAATACATTAATAATAAAAATTATTATAACGCAATACTATAGTACATAGGAATTGAAATAATTTCTAAATTGTTTATCATATACCATTATTTTATTTATTATTATATATTATAGACGAATGGGAAAACGCATTAGGCTCGATTCGTTGGGCCGCGGAGTACTTTATCAAGTGTCACGTTAGCGACTACGAGTTCTACGGGCAGGTGGGAGACTTTAGCCTGGACCAAGGTTTTTGGGGTCGACCAGAAGACATGAATATGTCTAGGCCATCATACAAAATCGACAAAAACCGACCAGGTAAGACACCTATCACATTCATTAAATTATCATCAAGTAGTTTATTGGAATTAAGGAAAAAAATGATGAAAATAAAAATCAAATTTGTGTATTTTGCTATTATGTCATATTTTATTGGCCATAAGTTCTTAATTTTAAAATTTAAAATTTAAATCAATAATCCCACTGACCAGGTTCTGGTTTGGTATATTTTTACTTTAATGCTATATAATGAATTTTATAAACTAAAAGATAAATAAAAGTATAATTAAAAATATAAAATTCAATTTGTTGATGAATTTTTCTCGGTATATAATTTTATATTATAAGTTTAATCGAATAAAATTTGTTTAACCAAAAAAAAAAAATAATAATAATAAATAAATATAATTTGAATTAAAAATTATGTCTAGTGAAATCTGATCTAAATTTACATAGTTTTTTTTTATATTTACATATACCATATTATATTATTACGATGTATAATATAGGTTTAGTACCTAGGTATATATTATTATATCATATTTATTATCCAATTCAATTTACTTAGGTTCCGATTTGGCCGGCGAGACGTCTGCCGCTCTTTCTGCTGTATCTATAGTGTTTACCAAAATCGATGCCAATTTTTCCGCCAGTTGCTTAAGTCACGCTAAACAACTGTACTTGTTCGCTACTCAGTATAGAGGGCTGTACCACGACGCCATCAAAGGAGCGGCGCAATATTACGAGTAAATTATAATAGACACTTTTTTCTCGATTTATTATATTTGATCAACTACCGATATTTGATCGGACTCAAATGTGAAATCCATTTTAATTTTCCAGATCAACAGATTACGGCGATGAATTAACATGGGCCGCGGCATGGCTGTATAAAGCTACAAAGGAGTCACAGTATTTGGAAGACGCTGAATACATGTACATGAAGTACAGACTAAAAGAACGGCCGAACGAATTTTATTATAACAAAAAAGTCGCAGGCGTACAGGTGCAGAATTCACACAAATTTATAATATATTTTATAAAATTGTATAGAACACACGGGATATTTTATATATCGCACATTAAATGATTCGTATCAAATTTAATTTTATACGAGAATGGGAAAAACACTGGTGTTGATCCTATGATTTTATCTATATGTGCAACTAGGAGGGGTTTGGTGGGGTAACGCACTTCACATAATTTTTTAGTTCCCTCAAATACGCACATCATATTATATTGAATCGGATTATAAGTTTCGAAGTATTTTGTTCAACGTGTCAAAATATTGGTTGAAAAATAGATTTTTGAGTTTGCTGCATGATCGTTTCTTAAATTTGGTTACCTATTCTGAATGTTGAAAGAGATTTCAACGATTTATTGAAAAATATGGTATTTTGGAAGTATCTATCTTGTTATAAGACGGACAACTTAATTTAAAATAACACAATTAATAATTATACATAATACTATAATATGTTTAATATACATGCATATTTATCCTAAGCCATTTACAGGTTTAGGAATTTCTAGGGGACATTTTCACACGCATTTATTAAGTCCTTGTTTCCTCTAAAATCTAACTTCGATGTTCAAATAATTATTCATGTTTAAACCAATCAACGTGTGCATGTGCATATTTGCTTTTATTGACATAAATTAATTTCTGTTTTAAAACTATTGTTTTATACCTACTAT
This sequence comes from Aphis gossypii, assembly GCF_020184175.1. Taxonomy (NCBI): domain Eukaryota; kingdom Metazoa; phylum Arthropoda; class Insecta; order Hemiptera; family Aphididae; genus Aphis; species Aphis gossypii. Next base: position 4,961,899 of record NC_065531.1, on the reverse strand, counting down.
TCTGTAGTATAATTAAGATGTAAAAATTCTTCAAATTTTATATTATAAAATCAAATTAAATGGATTGACAAGAATCAATATTCTTAAGAGTGATCGAGTATTTAAAAAAAAATAGTTCTAGTAGAAATTCGGTAACACAATAATTAAATTACAAAACATTAATAATACTTTATTTCCCAAAAATAACTCAGTAAATCTAATTCAGTTAAAATGTTTCTAGGCTCTTCTAGCTGAACTAACTAATCAATCCGAGTACACCGAAGCAATTCAAAATTTTTGCGACTACAATTTATACGTTCAGAAGAAAACGCCTAAAGGACTGTTGTACATCGAAAAATCTGGTACATTGTGTCACGCTGCGAACATCGTGTTTTTATGCTTGCAGGTATATAAAAAAGACTCCTTTGGAGGTGGTGGTTATTCGTTTATTAAAATATCAATCTCGTTTTATAGTGTATGTTTTATTTTTGTATTTTTCTTATGTAGGCTGCCGATATCGGTATAATGTCAACGCAATACCGAGAATTTGCAAAAGAACAAATCCACTACATACTGGGAGATGGAGGACAAAGCTTCGTTGTAGGATTCGGTAAAAACTACCCATTACAACCACATCACGCAGCAAGGTAATGAAAACAGTTTATAAAAAATATATTAGTAATTCTTGGGAATCTCAAAAAAAAAAAAAAAAAATTCCCTATTAATTATATATATATTATAATTACCTAATTAAGCTATTGCCTCTATTAATATTATTTATCGCTCATAACTATAATTACATATTATTATTTGTATTGCTATATGTTATATCGTTTAGATTTTATTTGGCAAGGTTTGAGATTTAAATACATTCTTCTTGACTATTTGTAAATAGTAATATTTTATTTACATGCATTAGAATACTTAAATTATGAAGTAAAACTATTGCGCCTTAAAATATTATAAGTATCAATCTCTATAGTTTTACGTATGTGTAGTTGCTTTTGCTCGGAGTACTTATAATGATAATTGTTAATTCTTATAATCATTCAATTATTTTTTTTTCAAATGCCATGAGAAATTACATACTTCGATCATTAATATTGTCTAATGTATTTACTTAAGTAAAAATGTTTATAATATATACATATTACATAGTGATGTGTTTTTTTTTCTAAAAAATGTAGCATTCTTTAGATTTAGAATCTTTACATCCAGGTTCGCAAATTTGCAGGACTGTCTACATGGTATTAAATATTAAACCAAATTTTACATTTTTTTTTTTAAGACCCAATAGGTATTTTTTTCTATAAATAATTATAGACCTAATATTTAAATTGAAGTAAATGGGTATTACAATTATGAACTCAGTCTTTATAATATATTATATTTATAGTTATCTATTATAATATATATATTCATTTTTGTAAATATATTTTTAATGTACGATAATAAAATGTTAATTTACTAAAAATTAAAATTAAATAATTCAGTTTATTATTAGTATTTTTATTATACACGCATTAATCATAGGTATGTATAATAATATATGTATATTATGATACTGTATTAATATTAATGTAATCATATAGAGTTTTTAGTCGTAGAAAAGTTAAATGTTATTACAATAAAAATCTAAGAACATTTAACATGAATAACTTAACTGATAATATGTACTGATCGTTTAACTATAATATTGTCGGTTCGCAGCTCGTGTATGGACCGTCCGGCTCCGTGCGACTGGGAAGCTTATCGGAGCACCAAGCCCAATCCGCAAGTGCTGTACGGCGCGTTGGTCAGCGGACCCGACGAGAACGACAACTACAAGGATCTGCGGGAGGAGTACATCTACAACGAGGTGACGTTGGATTACAACGCGGGCTTTCAGTCAGCCGTCGCCGGGCTCAAACACCTGGAACTGCAGGCCGACCGGAACAAGGCCCTTCTGAACACCGATAACGGTGTGCTGTTCAACGGAAATTGGACCGAACCGTCTGCCGCAGCATCCAACTCGACGGACGCGTGATTTTCCCAGATCATACACCGCCTGATCACCTCATTTCATTTCTGTTTCTTAAAATCAAAATAAAAATAAAAAATGTATATGTTTTCTTTGAACCGGAGACGATGAACCCGCAGACCGCGAAACAGATCACCGCCTAGCGTCATCATGACATCCAAAATATTATTATTATTGACGACGGTGACGAGTCGCATAATATACACGCGTAGGTATGTGGTACATACAGGGGGAGGAGCGATAATAAATATTCAATTTACAAACTCTCTCTCTCTTTTTTGAGGACTAAATTAAAGAGAGGATTTACGGCATTTGTTTGTTTACAAAGATTATTTCTTTTTCTTTTTTTACTAACTGTTTGAGACCAAACTGAAAATTTCTTACATTTTTGAAATTCAAAATTTTGTTAAATAATAACACGATAATAAAATCGTGTGGTACTAAAAGGGCCATATGGAAAATACGAGAAATAAAAATAGTATTCTACTGTACTTACATTAATACCGATATCGAACTCGATTTTTCTCAAATTGTTTGATTAGAACTATTCGAATATCTTAACGTTATGAATGTTCGAAAACCTATCTCTAATTATAAAAATATTGTCGGTTGTATTTGGTCAAAAGTTATTAGGTTTTATTAAAAGCCTATGGTTTTATATCATAAAAGTTTATATAAATATTGTATCCTCGGTCGGAGTGGATACCTGCCACAGCCGCACGTAGAACGCAGCGCCGACGCCAACGTTTTGGAAATTTCTATATTTTTGTGGTAGGTATCGATGACTCGTGTACCACGACGTCACCAATGTATAATAATATATTATAGTATTTTGGCTGATAGATTGACACGCTGGTGTGTATTACGTTTCGCATAATAGATTTCGTGGAACTATACTGCCCGGACTCAATGTTCTGATACATTTAGGCACTTACATAGCTGTGGGTGCATTTTGTGTTGTAAGCGAGAGAGTATATTTTTCGTCCCAACTCAGTGATATATTGTTATTATCATTCAAGTCTTCGGTGATATAAAAACATGTCAGATAATTTTTATTTTATGTTATTTATTTATGTGTTGTAGTAAAACTTAGACTATTACGAAATATATTATATTATATATATTTAATTTAAACTAAACTTTTGTATTTCTGAATATAGCATTCCTACATCCAAACTCGAATATAAAATAAATTTAAATAAATTAAAAAAAAATTTAATACTAATATTAAATAAATTAAAATATAAAATAAATTTTTATTCAGGCCATAGTGATATTATTACTGTATCAGTAATATATAGATACGTTTATATTGTGATCTTTATTTATTAAGTACCTAGGCAACAACCCCCTGTTGACCCCTGTCAGATGATTTTGAGAGAGCAGTTGATCTATTTGAAATTGTTAATAAGTGTTAATCCTTGCATTTCTATCCTATTCATTTATTTCCTCCAATTAATGTGATATTTTTATATTTTGTTAATTTTTATCATAATTATTTATGATAAATGTTATCATTGGTTTTAGAGTAAATGCATGAAAGTGTGTAGTTTGTTTCCCCAGAAAAATTTCCATCATTTAGAAGTGTCCGTTTGTGGACAATGTTTCACTGTAATATAATTTAAACATTTTTTTAAGTTACGATTTAATAAGAATTTTTTAACTTAAGCCCAGTCAAATAATATAATATAGGTTCTTATCTGCAATATCACCATACCCAGGTTAGTATTTTTAGTTTTTAAATAGTAGACATTTGTTGCAGACTAATTTTAAAAATAACGCTGAATGATAAACGACCCTTTACACACTGTAGAGAGCATAGTAGCAGGACATAAGTTTCCTGGTATACGAGCTCGGCGCATCTGTGATATGACAAATTATCAGAACAATATTAGCTTTAACGATTGTGTGATATTATTATATTAACTAACCTTATATTGATGGTTTATTTTTTAGAATTTAATGTAATTTGAGCTTAAATATATTATTTTGCTGTAGTAATCGTTTATTAATTAGTTTCCCCTCACGCAATATGGGAAAATCGTCTTTATTATTAGAGTAACAATATTTTAAAATACCAACGAAATAATATTATAATATAAAGGTACAGGTCATATATGTGTATAAAAATTATGGGAGGAAAAAGTATACACCAATTCCCTCATATTTGCATATGCGTAACAAAATTAGAGTCTCCGTTGTATACAGTTACAGCGGACAATACATTTCCAGGTTTTTAATTTTTACAAAACAATTGAGAACATAATATACTTTGATTTAGGCATAGATAATATTGATTTTGTACATAAAGTAAATATTAGAGATATTATTGTTTGTATTTGATATCAAAAATTATTAGAGTAAAGCATTTATTCTGACTGTTGGTTAAACATTTTTACCACTTAACTTTATTCACTAGGTACTCATATCTATTGCTTAAACTATAGTTTTTTACAATGTTAAATAAAAAATTAAATTTTTTAATTAAAATTTTTTTATAATATAATTATTTTAAATTCAAATATTGTTATTTTTTATTATTAGTTATTTCTTATTTGTAGGGCTCGGATTTTAAAGCATATGCATCTTTTTTATATATGATATATATCTAATTTTTGTACATAAATTTGTTTCGCGTCATTCTGATTCCAAATAAACCAATTTGTTTTTGCTTTTGTTTATGTAAATGCTTGTTTTCAATAATTCTAGCTGTGAATTTTTTTTATATATTTATTATGCTATTGTAATAAAAAAAAAAATAATTAATAAGAAATGTAAAAAACCAGAATGCGGATATTGGATTATTATTGTTTTCGCTTGTTTATTGAAAGTATTAAACGTATATATTATCGATCAGCATATAGCCTGCAGTACCTGTACAGTCAGTATGCCTATAAAATCGATATCGATAATTTCAAAATTTAAGATTTAATGTTGTAATTTGAAATCTCTCGTATGAAGTATGTACCGATCACTTCAATGGATGTAGAGATTTCGTTTTCTACATATAAAAATATTCTGTCGGACTATAGAGCCAGTTTCACTACTGAAAATCTAGGGAAATATATAAGCACATGGTAGACAATAGTTAATTCCTTTTTTAGTTAAAATTAGTTTTTAAAATTTTTTATCCATTTTTATAACTAGTTTTTTTTTGTTTTTTTTTTAAAAAACAAATATACTTCTTTTTTGATTTTTTCAAAACAATTTTGTGTTTTTATAGTTGATTATTATGCCTTAAAACCCAAGTCCGACTTACCTATTTGCTTACCTGTCTACTAAGAATAATTAAGACCGCTTTTCCTCAAGAAATTAATGTTTTTATCTGAACCTAACAATTTAGTATGATTTAAATATATGATTTAGTCAGATTGCTAGCTTTATCTAGCCAAGTCCTGAAAAAAACCTATATTTATTCACGCAATTTTCATAACATCGTATATAATTCACACAATCCACAATTTACATATACTTTAAATTATATTTTGTTCACAACTATGAAACACTAATATCAGCCACTCAGGTAGCATTAAAATGCATTAAATATTCATATTATTTTATAAGATATTGTATTGTGCTATACAAATATTTATTGTTCTATAAATTTATTTGGATACTTGTTACGTCAAATTTATAATTTCGTCTTTATAAATAGGTATATAATTGAAAAAAATACAGGCAGTAATAATTAGGTACACAATTAAAACTATAATAAAGAACTTGATTTTTTTTTTTTAATTGATAAAAAAAAATAACGTTTTTCTGTAGAAAAGTATCAATGTGGACTGAGGATCTGGTATTATTAAACATTTTTAAAATTAAAAAATTGAAAATTATATAAATTATCTATAAGTTAATTATTACTTGAGAAAATTAACAAGGAAACAAAAGTTATTAATTGTTATAGCCAAAAATACTTACTAGTATCAGTTTACTAACTAATTTAATACTGTCATAATGTCTAATCATTATCATTTATTTTAGTTCCGGAATTGTTGATTAACACTGATCTTTTATAATTCTAAAAACAGTAAAAGCAATTTAAAATCAGTCCATAATACTATTTCGATTTCATGATAGTCATAAGTTATATTATAATTAATTGTTCTGTATGCCCAAATATATACTCACGATAATATGTTATCATAATCTCGACAACAAATCAAAATCGTACACATTTATAATTCATTTAAGGTCAGTAAAACAAAATAATAAACGATGCACAAAAGAAAGCTAAGTTCATATAATAATATTAAAAAAAAAATAGTAATTGAGTGGTAAGAACGAATTTTTATAGTTTTGACTGTTTATATTTTTTTGTTGGCCACTTAAGAATGTTATGCTTAAAATATCGATCGATATTCCTGGATTCGTTAACACTCAACATAGGTATTTATCTAATATATACAAGTACGTTATTATTTATATTATATTTAAAAATAATTCTATTTTAGTTTTTTTTCCGTTCAATAAAAATCGCATTTATTGCATATTGTATTATTTCGACTAGGAACGCAATCGAGTGTATATAGGCAGATATTATGTGTTCACTTGAAATATTCACCAAAGCCGAAGAACATAGTGTAATTTATTATTTGACTATATAATAATAATAATATGAATTATAAAATGTGTGTATACTATATTGTACTTACCTATACAGTGTGTCACTGGAGAAACGGGCCAGGGTCGACAGTTGTCAACGGGCAATTATTATTGTGTTCGAATGCAACGTTTTTACGAAAAAAAAAAAATAATAATAATAACAAAAACGACACGACGATAAATTATACAACTCGGTGCATTCGAAATGTTAATATTCTGCATTACAGATAAGACATGGTGTCACAATATTTATTATGGTACACGTATGTTATCAAACATTTTTTTCAGCCATTCATTTTTTTTTATAATTTATCATAATTATTATTATCAGAAGTGATTAATATGGGCAAAAAATAAACGTAATTTATGATTTTAGATTATTATTATTATTTCAATTGTTTTTGGCAGCAATTGATTTATCGGGTTAATTTTAAAATAACAATGTGCCTATTAAATTTCCTAGGCCAATTTATGAATTTTTAAATAGTAGGTTTAGGTAGTATGTCTATAATTCCCAACAACTGTGATTAAGTTTAGTCCATAATAGTTGATAATGTGGTTGAATTAATCATAATATATGGGTCACAGATATATACTTGTGTACAATAACTAAGATGTGCAAAAATTAATGAATATAATACGGACAAACAAGTCATATTATTGTTTTAAATACTATAGTATAAATAATATACACAAATAATAATTCATGCATAATGCATTCGCATAAAATTCAAAAGACGGACAATGTGTACATTATCTAGGTTAGGTTAACTTGGTTAATTTGTGTGGTTGAGTAGGTAAAGCAAATCTATTGATAAAACAATAATTGTATATAATAGTTTTTATAAAAGATGTTTTAGAAGTTTTAGTTGATAAAAAATCTTTGTGTTAAATACTTAATAAACAATCTTTTTTGGGTGGTTAAGGTTTTAAAAAGTCGCTATATAAAAATAAATGCACACAAAGTACATGTAAATATAAAGCCAGAAAATCACTCTGAGAATCTAATAAATCATTTTTATTTCAGATTACGATTTGATTTTTGTTACAAGAATATTAAAATCGCTGTATAATATTTAACTATCTATTTTAATTTTGAACCACTGTAATACTAATTCGTCTTTATCTATAAAATATCGGCTAATTAAAACAAATTGATTAGATGGTAATATTTTTAAATTATAAATGTATGGATAAAGTTTACGCATTTACGCTACGTATATGGATAATTTACGTAAAATAATAAGTATACTACTTGTTTTTTGACCTTTTCGTAACATAATATAAAATATGTTACGCTTTATTTTATTGTTATTTATTTAGTTTAGTATTTAACTTTTAATATTATCTCATTTATTTAAAGCTAGTGTTAACTGAAGAAGTAATACAGAAATATTTTGACTGAATTTCAAACACAGGTATTAACGTTAATCATACTATATAATTACATGAAACGTTCGAAATATTCTGATCGTATAATTATTATTTTAACCTATCTTCGATAATAACTGGTATGAAAAATAATCACAGATTATGTGGTTTAAGAGATACTTACTTAAAGGTAATTCGCTACGACGATTTAATAAATGAAAATATATGTTTCTATTAAGAACAACATTTTGCACTCAAGGTTCAATAAAAATTACCAGTAATACAGATCGTGCTAATAACCGGATTAGGTATTTATTTAAAGTTTTGTTTTTTTCAACAACTCTAATTTAAGTACTTACGTGTTCGAATTTATGTTTTACAATGGTTTAAGATTATTATATTATTTATATTCTACATCATTGAGTGGGTGGTTAAGTGAATTAACATTAGGAATATGGAAAAAGTCGTCTTTGGACTTTTTCGATTTTATCTGTCCGCAAACCTACGCACACGTCGTGATTGATGTTCCGTCAAGCAGATCACAAAAATGATTCTACGATGTCGAAATTCTAACTGTGCACGAAATAGGTATATTGACACAAAGATTAGTGTTGTTTTAAATTAATAAATTCATCACGAATCAGAGATTACATAACGACAGACCGATAGCAATCATACAATATCACAGAAATCAGTCGTAAATATTTATTAAAAAGTCATTTAAAATCTAAGGAAGTAGGTATAATATATTAAAGAAATCAATATTTTCAATGACGAATCGTTGATTTATTTTGATTATATTAATGTAATACTCACATTGTATGTATTTAGGTATATATCATAAGTTTTTCTTAGAAAAATACACATTATAATCTTTGGAAGTGAGTGTAGTGTAGTGTAATAAGCTGGGATAATATTATGTTGACAGTTATTTTTACATTATTATCATGAAGAAGAGCTATGTGATTCAACCAAAAATATTATTTTCGTTTGTTTTTTTTTTAGTACGAGCTTTAGATCTGTAATTACTTTTTAGTTAATTGTGATTGTCTTATGGCAGATTTTCTGTAACTCGTATTTAATCTTTTTACCATGTTCTATTACGATATATAAAAATAGACAGAATAAAAAACTTTTGATTTAGTACTCTGATATTAATTTTATTAAAAGTGATTAAGATTTATTCATATTATCAAAAAGCAGTAGATAATGAGTACAATTTAAGAAAAATGTAAACAATGTACTGATATTATACTATGACGAAATAAATTTCAAGAAAATTAATGTCATTAACGTTATTCAATTTGTCTAAAAAAGGATTTTTGTTTGCATATTGATGCAAATCTAATTTTTTTGTATTATATGTAAAAATAATTATTTTAGTTTTAAAATTATTATTGTGTATATTTTGTATTATTTCCATGTTTAAATCAGTCATTGTCCATTTACTACATACTATAGTAGAAATTATGAATAGTTTTATTTAAACTTTATTTTGTTCCTAAAATATAACCTCTCAAAATCTATAATCTAATATTAATAATTTGCCATATGGGAAAAATAAATAATTTGTAACCTCAAGAATAAAGTTTTAATACTTTATTATAATTATAAAATTTAACATCATGTATTGTAAACTAATTATTGGTATTATAATGGGAATATTTTGAATTTCTATAAAATATATAATTGTTTTTTTTTTTTAACTTGTATGTTACATATAATTTAATATACATTCGCATATAATGCATTATTTAAGTATATCTAAGATTATAAAATTTCTTTATGATGAGATTAAAAACAATTTGGGTATGCTGTGGCTAGATTAAGATTTTTAAATCACAATAAATTGTTATGAGTACATTGTTTTTTAGTTTTCATAGTTTATGTAATTTAAATGACCTTCATTCAAAAAGTCAAGACATAAACTCAATATTTGAACTCAAAAATAAATTTAACGGACATTATACCTATATATTATTTTATGATATTTATAACCTTGACACATAGATTTTTATTGGAATTTTTCGTAAATAATCATGGAAAGTTATTCTTTATTACTTATTATATTAGTGGCATCTACCTATTTACGCTAAACTCTAAGTTAATTATAATTATTATAAACGTATCATCTCCTGGTTGAGTAAAATGAGAAAGCTGAACACATAAATAAATTATTTAATTAATTGTGTCTACATACTAATTATAATGTTTTTACAATGTTCGAGTATTACAATAATATTAAGTATATGTTGATGGACCATGTTTGTAATAATTATAACTTATACATTATAATATGGTGGATAGTATAAAATAATGAAATTTGCTTATAAGCTGTCTGGTTGGTCTTCTGTAATCAAAAAGATGTCTTGTAATAGGCGTGGTTTGAGCGATTTAGGTTTGAATGTTTTTTCATCAATTTTGTAATGCAGAGCAGGTTTTATTTAGATTAAGGAATTTTTTGAATTGATTAATCATCCAATAGGTTGGGAATCCAGTGAAATTATTTATTTTTTTATTTAGCATGAACCAAATTTTCATTTGGGAAGTGATAGCCCATACTGGCGATATTATGTAAGTTAGTAATAATATTATTATTATTATAGAAAATAGCAGTAGAGAACATAATAATACAATTAATTTAATATAAATAGTAAGTACAATGGACCACGGAGAAAACGTATTAGTTATTACATTTCATGGTGTATATCAGAGGGTATGACGACATTATTATAAGACTTTTGCACAGTTAGTTAATACACATAATGGAAGCTAACAGTGAACATTATATTAGAACGCGAAATGGAAATCCATTATATTTTAATAACTGTTAATTAACTTAAGAAAACTAAGTTTTATCAATAGATAAATTAAAAACTCATAGTAAATAACAATAGTTACTGTATTTTTTTAAAGTCCATAAAGTCTATTTAATTATTTCATATTTCCATAGTAAGGTATTATCGCCTATTAAACTGTATATATAGAGAAAATCGTAGGATGTAAAAAACCTATTTTGTTTTTAACATTTAAAAATATGTTGTATTAAAATTATAAAAAAAATAATTCAAATCATACATATATTTTTAAATGTTTTAATTGTTATTTTCGATATAAAAATAAAACAGTTAGAAGAAAATTATTGGTATCATTTTTATGTAGGTATAATGTTAATTTCACTTTAACTTATACGCACGTATAAAGACTTTATTTTATTTTCTAAGTGTTAAATGATTTTTAAATATTTTATAACATCAAATGGATAATATAAATTTATTTTATTATTTATCATTTAGTACAATATAATATAAGCTTCTGAAAGGTGATAATGTGTTAATAATTAACAATAACGTAGGTATTACATTTTTTAACCTTTAAATTTAAATTTAATTGTTTCAAATACTTTTATAAAATACAAACTACATATTACTCATTATATCATATTTTTATATTCATATAAAAAAATAACAAACAATATTGATATAATCAGTTTTAATGCATATAATATGTGCTCTAAACAGATTTGAACTAAAAATGTATTTACGCGTAATTTTCGTAATTCCCCTATTTTTTATCTGTATACACATTATATCAAAGGTTATCAGGTGATATTTTTAGGCAAATTATATTATATATATGAAAAAAAAGATAACAATATTAAAAATTTCATTAAGATATAATATAATAATACATAATGTGCTTACATCGTTTTACATACCTTTACTTGTCATTACTCATTAGGTATTTCGATTGACGGTCGAATAATGATATGTATGTATATTATATTATATTTTATTGTTGATAAATGATCGACTCATGTGTTACGCGTTATAGGTAAAACAGAAAGTGTTGAAAATCGTTGTAGATTTAAACTTAAACACTGCAGTGTTCACATTAAATACCGTCTATTGCGTTTGTAATCGAGAGCAAAATCAGACCTTCTGCCATTCTTTAGGCTTGTCTAATTGATCGAATTTACGGTCACTGATGCTAATGCCGTATCAAACTAACTATAATTAATACCTCGTCGACCGTTTTCAGTTTCTTCCGGCAGTGCCCATGAATCGCGTTATAAGCGTTTAAAAGACATTAGTGTATAGTTAGATGTCGAGGGTCAAACTGAATTGTCATTAACAGTAAAAAATAAAAGTCAGAACAATAGGTCGTGGATTTTGTTTCGTCAAAATTATAATTTAGAGCCCGAATGACAAATAATAATTATAAGGTAGGTAACATAAGAAATGTAATGGCCTCTCATATTTATCGAAATAATATATTTCAGTGACTGTAATCGTTTAAACATTTCACTTGGTGAAAATAATGTATGGGTGCGGTTTTTGTTCGGCATATTAGTATTTTTATTGGTTATTCTTCTAAACCACAAAATACAGTTTAGCGTATTATTTTTGAAATGCCACTTGTTCTTACAGATAAACAGAAGTGCCTTGTTTTTTTTTGAGTTAAATGTTATATTTTACTAAACAATGCAAACTTACTATAACATTTAACAAAGTTTATTCATTGTTTTATGATTAGGTTGTTTTGGAGGATGGTGAGTTAGTACGATGTGTATATAATATAAAATATAAGAATGTATCTACGAGTAAAGTAGACCTATATTTTTCTTAAACTTTGACTACCAAATCTGATATAACATATAGGTTTTTACATTAATTTATGATATTATGCTACATAAAATCTTATTGAGTTTGGAGTCGAAATTCGCTGCTATGAAGTCAATAATATGATTTATGAACATTGTGAGTATCAGATGTATGCATCAGCAGTTTTAACATTAAAATGTAGCCTTCAAGTGATTGGAATATAATATAATTGAAATATTCCTAAACTTGTGGTCATCACATTATTATGAAATGATTGACAAAAAGTAATAAATTTAGTTGTATAGTCGAAATACTTTTTGTCACCACAAGTGCCGGACGATGGACCTTAGGTTATAGTCTTGCGTAAATTATCCAGCACATTGTTTTATAATGATAATAAATTCGTGTTTTCTGATTTTTTATACTAGTCACGAATCACGATTTACAGAAAAGTATAATGGATTTACAAGAGTAAGTTTTAGTAGTACGCAGAAAAACTGATTTTATTATTATTATTATTATTATTATATTATTATTATGATATTGTAAATGAAAATAAAAATTAATAGTAAAAGAAATCGAATTAAATTACTTTAGCTTGTATAGTTATTAACGACCTTCGAGGTCTTATATTTAGATTTTACATATTAAACGACTAAAGTTTTAAATTAAGTCTCATTTTCGTGCTTCTAAACACTTATAGTTCTAAAAAAATTAATTAAAAAAATATATTTTATACCTATAGAGTTCAATAATTGAGTGTAGTATATAAAATGTGAATCACTAACAAACATATTCTTTAGTTGGTTTTGTAAGTTCAAAAAGTTTCAGAAGTAGTAATATCTACCTATAAAAAATCACTCTTTTACTCATTGTGCTCATTGATCCTTCAAACTACTGTGTTCATAGGCAGAAATCGAGTACAAGGTATAAAAATTTATGTAAATGCGATAAAAAAAAGTTTTTGCTATGAAATTTCATAATATATAATTAGACAAAATTCTTAATAATATCTCCTGTTCAAAATCATGAACATTTGAAAACTATTGTAAACTTAAGCATTTATATTATCTTCAGTTGATGTATCTAAGACTTGAAAATTCAGTATTATGGTATTTTTTTTTTTTTTTTTATTGAAAAAAATGTTAAGTGTTAAACCACTCATTAAAATAAACACTTATCAGAAATAGAAAAATAACAATTTTTATCAAACTATTTGTGAGTACATAATATGTTATCTGTGATATTTTTTTAGGTTTTTTCTCGTTTTGAAAATGTAATACAATATTCCACATTTATAATTTTTAAAACAATTAAAATATATCGGATGACATGTGTATATTAGTATTTGATAGGAATTCGAAATTCGAGTCGTTCATCCCCTTCGCTCAAAATTGTTTTCTTTATAATACAATACGTGATCATCGAACTCACTCAAATCTATTATGTAACAGAAGTAAACTCTCATTTTAACAATTTATTTCTATGATAAAGACTACCTACTATTTGCCAGTAATTTTTGAAAAATGATGAATTTTTCAGTTAAAATATATATTTTCCACTTGATTTTTGCATGGTTATTGTTAACAAAATTTGTAAAGGAAAATTTTATAGATTTTTTACAGTTTATTTTGATAGGACTTAAAATACTTTGTTGTAGACTAAGATACATGGTTTCTTCAAATAGATATATTCTGGCTTAACACATAAAAAAAGAGGAAATAAAGTTAAAAGTTAAAACATTTTATTGGTGGTTAATTCTTATTTTGTAACTTGTTAACTTGTTCTTCATGTTCATGCATGTAAATTATCTACTCTTATAGTATGATTATGATAAATAAATTTATAGATTGATTATTTTAAATAAATGTTGAAAAAAATTAAAATTCTTGTGTATCTTACATAATAATACATAATATTATACACTCGTTGCTGTCCCATGCAACACAAATCTAGTTTATATATTTTTATTATTATGACCAAACGGGGGTGGTGAGAGAGAGGGAAATAATAATAATAAAACAAAATAGAAAATTACGAAACTAGCACTATATTTTTTTTTTTTGCCGAGAGCGAAACACGATCGCCCATTAATTTTTCGGAACCCGACCGCGTGTAACACGGCTTATTACAATTCGTGTACTTCTCGTTTAGACAGCGTCGTCGGACTACTTTGCACAGCCAGTGGTATATAGGTACTCCGCGCGTAACGATTCTCGTCGCAGTCGTATATCAAAATGTCGGGTCAGACAGTAAAGCCATTTTCGAAATTTACTGAATAACTTCTACACACAACTTCTAGCTTAGGTGTTTACTGGCTAGCGGTGATATCACTATAGTGCGTTGTGTACCAAACGGTTTCGCGCGTATACCGTGTTAGGTAAAATATTATAGGCAGTTTTTTAGCAAATACTTGAGTAAAAGTAAAAAATAAGTAGATGTTAGTAATCAAGCAATGTTTGAGTGGGTACTAAAATGTGTGTTTAAAATATTACGACGCAAGAGCGTTTCGACACATTGTACATATGTATAACAAATTAATAATTGCCTATTGAATTTCATTACCTACTATCAGAAGAGCCCGTTATTAAATAGATATATATATATTTATATACTTTCCTATGCGATTATAATATCATCATTAAGTTGCTTATAGTATACGATAATAACTATTTAAAAATTATTGTGTTGTGATCCTATGATTAAGTATAAATTATTTTTCTTGTATTATTTTTGTATACAATTAAACAAATACATACAACAACGACACATCCATTATATATAATGTACTCGTACATTAATACTATTGCTGTTTTTGAAAAAAAGTGTGATCATCCTAATCAATTCGTGTCGAGTACCTTTACATTATAGGTAATATCACCATTATATTACGTGTGTAATATACGATTATAATACATACCTAATAATTGTGATACATGTCGTACAATGTACATATATTTCATTGTTAAATTATCTTGAATAATCTTCAATAATACCATACCTGTCTTATTATCTTAAGTTTTTTCTGACTGATTCACAACAAAAATAGTATTCTTTTACGCCAAAATATCATAAAATTGAACTATATAATTGCCGTGGCTTTTAAAAATTGTAGCTTAAAAGGCACCTATAGTTTACTCGTATTATAATATTTAAATTAAATATTAAATTTTTTTCTGTTATTTCCGTACAGAATATACATCATTCCATTTAAAGATCACAATATTTTCAACGATTTAAATTGTCGAGCACAATATTTATTTAGTTTTTTTTTTTTTTTATCAAGCCTACGGAAGCAAAGTTTTCTTGCATGTAGTTTATAAGCATATAAATAGCTAAGCGTTCAACCTTCATGGAAGGATTTTTTAATTTGTTGGTTCTTGATCAAAAATGCTGATCGTAAATATTGTCAACCATGTACGAAACTCACTGAGTTTGCTTTTTAATCGTCATGGATTTTCACCATTTTAGAAATACAATTACGGAAAGCAATCGAATCTGGTACCTCTATATATATAAATAATATTATACTCCGGTATCTATACTCAAGGTTATTTAAATTTTTTTAACAGAACGTCACTATTCATATTTTCACCGGAATATTTTTTACCACAGTGATCGTGATAGAGTTTATTTTATTTTGTTCATTTATAGGTATTTACATGAAACGCAATTTAACGAAAATAATAAATATTTTGGTTACATTCATGTTATTAATCTTTTTTTTTTTACTATTCCTTATGCAACTAAAAAGTAAAACACCACAAAAAATATTGTATCACGATAACACAAATTTTATGAAAGTATGAATTATTTGTTTTCGCTACATAATAGTAATAACTAAAAATTATAAACGAAACGATTCAGTATTTAGAATTTGTATTAGCATAACGCATAAGTAAATTACTGAAGTTTCAAATTTTAAGTTTGAACACGTTCTCACCAATTCATTTTATCACTTTGTTCTACATAATATGAACTGAAATGTTATTTGAAAACAGATGATTCCTTAAAAATATACTTTGTTGGTCGGTCGTTTAAATAATACAATATTATAATACACCATAGAAAGTTTGAAAACTGTATTTATTTTTGTTAGTAAATTCGATTTTTTTACACTGCAGTTATCATATATCGAATATCATAATATACTTTTATATAAATCATAGTTTCAATCGATGAAATAAATAAATTATTATTGATTAAATAATTAACATAGTATATATGTACATATATAGCATAATATTTTATAATATAGTTAATGCGTTTTTATATATTTTTCAATTGATCTGGTTTATTTTTTCAAGATTTATAGTACACGTTTTACCGTCCATTATACTATACCGTATTATTATGAAAATCAGTCAATGCACATTTATTGCAAACTAAGTAATCAAAAGGCGTACTTGAGTATAGAAAACGTTTGTTTAGTCAACGCAAAAGAGTATAAATAATATATTACTTATATATAATTTAATCTTGTTTAATAATGTGTACATAATATTATGGTATTTCTCATATGAAATCTAAATGTATGAGTAAAATAAGGCGTTTAAGTACCTACAACTCTCTTGTAAGGAATATAATATTATAATATGGAACACTTTGGAACACTTCAATATTCTATTAACTAGCTGCTAAATATTGATGATTCATCGTCAGTCGTAATATTGAACACCAACGATCGTGTACGCTCCTATACAGTACCTATTGATTTATATTGTTTATGCAATTATTTCAAAAAAAAAAAAAAAACGTATTATCTGTTCACAATTTCGTTCGTTCTTAATATTGTGTAATCTACCTATTTTTGAATATTTAATGTTATATTTTTTTTAAATATAGGTATGCTAATAATTTGCATTAAAAATTATACAACCATTCGATCACCTATGACAAAGATACAATTCTATACGTTATTTCAAAAGAATATTAATTTTGAGTATATAATTTCAATTAAGTTACAATAAAAAATATACAGAAAAAAGTCATTTAAAAATTAATCATCCCAAAGTGACAAAGTGATATCCCCAAGTGATATTGATTAGTATGAATTATGTAAAATATTATTACCTATAGATTTAAAAATGAACAAGAAGTGTTATATTATTTAATGTTACGTATTTATAAAATTCGTGATTTGGTGTTTAACTTTCTTGTTATTTTTAACATTTCACATTTTTTACACTCTTTTTTAAAATTAGTTTTGTTTTGTTTTTTTTTCTTTTAGGAATTATACTATAGCCTAGAAGGCAATAAGTTATTATTAATTTGTACTGAGAAACATCAATCAATTCTAAGAAAATTGATTTATTTAAAAAATATATAATATAATATCATATAGAAAGGTTATTTTAAAAGTCTATTGAGTATTATTTATTATTAAAATACGTGCTTTGATATACTAATCACGTGTAAATAATACAATTTCCTTTTTTTTTCAATTGATTAATATGCATCCTTGCGTCATATTATTTCATTTTAAAACTTGAATTATGGTAAAGTCAAAGTTAAGATTTAATAAGGCTTAACAAGATATATGAAGTATAGGTAGCGTACAAATTATAATCCTACAGCTGTTTCATTGTTATTCAATTTATTGTAATAAATCCCATCGATCGAACAATATTGACAGGCAAATGGATTGTATGAGATTTTTTATATTTATGATTTTTATCGTTTTAGATAATCACTAAATTGTATACAAATTTAGTGGAATTATATTAACACTATAGTATTGCATAGGACCTGATATATTAATAATGTTATTACAAGGTAAGGACCATAATAATATTTTTTAGAGTTGAAATAATTTATTTGATTTTTGCGTGTTAAACTTACAACATTTATGTATTTATACATGTTTTAATTTAAGTCAAACATTTTTAAAATCATAAAATATAATAAATCATATATAAGTAATTATTTTTACCATTTCATTTATGCGTTTTTTCATAGACATAATTGTTTTAGTCTCTGTACAACAGTTGATAATATTATCTAATAAATTTAAAAGGGTAGTTTTACAATGTTCACTATAATAATATTATGTTTGTGTTTTCTTGCAACGATTAACATTATACAATGTATGTAAATAAAAAAATCTCTTCCAATTTTAACAAAATCGTATGTAAACAAAAATCTTTTATGGTCAACTTTGTTTGTTTTTATATCTAACTAGATATAAATCAATTAATCAGTTCAGTAGGTTTTCGAAACTAACTTAATATTTTTAGGCAGACTAACTTGTGGAAAATATCAATATTTTTATAAAAAATAATAGTGAACCAATTAAGACGAAAAACATATTGTGAATAACATTGGTAGGTACTAGGTAGGTTATATCTATTACTGATAAAATTATTAACTTATGGATATTTATTATATATAATTTTATAATTTAGATATTATTTATTTAATATATTAGTGGATGATACATTTTTTATTTGAGGTTATGACATAACACTAACGTCACTAACAGTTGTAATACCTGTCACAAATATCATTTATAGTTAATATTAACTTATTGCCAAGCTACGTTATTGATTTTTAAAACTAAAAATAAATTTAATTTAATTTAAAAAAATGGTTCATGTATTTTTTTTAGTATACTTGCTTTCTTAATTGCAATGAAAAATTCAAATAATTACTATTACAGGGGGTAAATATATCAATACTATATAAATAAAAGTAAACACTATAATCATTTATTCGTATACTTTACAAGTATATAGGTACTTAAAATATATCTTAGGTATACAATATTTTTACAACAGCTTTACGGCATACCGTAAAAACTAAATTTATTTTCATTTATAAGAAAAGCACATATTAATTTTACCTAAATTCAATAAATTTAACGAAAAAAAATTGTAAAATATATATGACGTATGTATATTAAAGAAAAAATCTCAGAAGAAAAATGTAGTATTGAACTTACTATAAAGATGAGTTAACCTTAAAGTAGACGATATCATGTAATACTTCAACCGAAATAGATTGTACCGGATAAATCTAATAGATTATAATAGGCTGATGCGCTAATCGAGGAGGTTATATGAGTACATGTAATCAAAAAAATCACCTAGAGAAGTGGATTGAGAATATTGTGATTGGGGGATGGCCAAAATACAGATGGATGGAGAGATTAGAGAGAATTTCATATAAAATGTTCGTCACGATGAGTGCAGTAATGATCATTAAAATATACAAGAGTGCGTAGAGGAGGCGTTTGTGGCGCATCCAAGGTAAACTATATTAATTCTTATTGATACTGTCATTTTTAACACAAAACAATAAAGTATGACCTAAAATAAAAAATAATACTAAAATGTCTGCATTATGGTTATAATAATATCCTTCAGTCCATAAAAATGTGTAACGCCTTGATTCTACAGCGTTACTAATTTAAGTCTAGCGTCACATTAAAATAATAGTCTTGATGTATACGTATAAATAGTGTTTTATTCAATAGTCTTAATAATATCGTTAATTTATATAGATAATTGTAGATATCATTTGTACCTTAAATATTGTACATTATTATTCTTTTTTAGAACAAACAACAAGCCCATTTTCAGTCTAAATCCAACGCCAACTTAATAGGATTAATGTAGTCTTTGTAATAAATACTTTATATAGGTACCTAAAGAAAAAAATGTATAACCCAAATAAATAATTCAAATCATTATTATTCTCACCACTGTTTTATAGTTTATTGTTCATAACGAATTGGTTTGATATTGACTAATTATTTGTATACAATTTAATTATAAATCATAAAATATGATTTGTCAATTCAGGCACACAAATTGTTTTTGAAAAATAAAAGTAGAATAATAATATATTATAATATTATGCCCTGCTTATAAAAATGCGAATGCAAATCTAATTAAATAATTACGTAACTTATTCGTATCGAAATATTGAATATAATATAGTTACGAATTTACGATGATCGTCGACTAAATACCCTATGATCAGGTAGACGTTAGTATATGATAATATTTTGAAGAATCCTAAAACTTTAGTAAACAAATAGATAGGACTTTATATGGAGAAGATACTCACTCAAATCACTTAATATCAACCAAATAATAAATAACAATATATGTGTATGTTACGTACTCAATCTCAAACTTAGAAAAAAAACAGTTAATCGACTTTTGTACATCATATAGTTTTAAGCCAATTACGTCTTTTCCACATGGAACCAAAGATAAAGTTTCACCACTATTTTGTTAACGTCCTAGCGCAATATAATGTACAAAACAAACTCACTCGTTCATGATTGATTTTCACCTCTATATTAGTCTACAATAATAGTATTACCAAAAGTTGACAATTAATTGACCAACCAAAATCGTATTGTATAAATTTCTTTTGCAAAATCGACACGTTACGGATTATTTGGAAAAGTTCGATTTTTAATAAAGTGAATAGTTTTAAAGTATCAACAGGGAATTCCTACAAGTCTAGGAAGTATTTACACTGCTACAATAATTACGTTAATTTTGCAAAATTTTACAGACCTATTATAAACATTTAACATATGATATAAAACATATAAATACGTAATAATATACACGATAGCGCGATAAACACGAATACGTGATATTGAAAAATTAAACGGAAATGACCGCCCATTTAGTTTTTTTTATTTTTATATTCGCACACTATAATATACCATTGAACCTCTCTCATTTTCTGTCGTCACCACCATTTCCATCTCCGGTGGCTGCTGTGGCATAGCGCCGTTCAGGTTCTCAGTAGTAACTCGCCGGTTCGGGTGAAATGTGTTCCACTGTTGCTGGTCGGCTCTACGAAACCGCTGCCGGATAACTCAATACAAGACGTACAGCACGTGAGCAGGTACAATATATCATTATTTTTCTTTTATTTATAACTTGGATATCACTTGATTAAACGTCTTATCGCTTGTTGGTTTTTTAATTGTGTGATTTGATAATTTTTTTTTACCTGCTTGTTTTGTTTATAAAATATAATTATAACTAGAACACTAATCTCGTCTAGAAGAATCGCTTGATATTTATGATACGCATTTAATTTTACAAGATTTATATATGCAGATACACTGCACGATGGACAATCCCCGTTAAATTGTTTAAAATGGTTAAAATTCTCACCAATTTAATTTTGATTTTAAAGATCATTAAACACCATCTACTAGAGTTGTATTAATCTAATAGTATAGTTACCTAGGTTTTTTATGCAGGTACTATATACCGTATGCACCTACTTTGCGTCTTGGTCTTATGTACATGGAAATCGAAAGCGAAGTTCGTAGATATAGGATTAAATCTTTTATAGAACTTCATAATCGTTTTAACATTAGATAAGCAGTGAGAGTTTAAGTTAAATAATGAATACAATAAAACTAAAGCATTACATTGCATTCGTGTTATGTTTTATTCATTAAAGCTTTTAAAAATAATGCTAATTCAAGTATAATTTTATTATTAGACTATAACGATTTTATGAAAGAAAAAATTCATTAATTTTTTGTAGGAATTTTATCTGGAATTAATCTACTATTTATCGTGTATAAATGAAATAAATCATTAAAAATATATATTTTTAACTTTCATTTATTCAATTAATTTTTTTTTTCACATTACACAATTTTTATTAAACAAAAACAAACAACAATTATTATGATAAATATACTTATTATAACTTAAAATTCTAATAAATAATTGTTTATTTTTTTTCGATTTGAATTACTTACACGTTTAATACATCATATCATATAAAAAACCACAAAGTACAATATATTATTTTACCGTTAATAATGTGTATTCCAAACTCTCGTATAAAATATTAAATTTTCTTACAAGAATAAACATTTAGAGTAATATAATTTTTAGGCACAATAATGTTTTTTAAGATTGAGCCATCCATCAATGGTACGATGTTTATATAATGATGATATTTGACTATTATTATTTAGAACCGATAGAAGACAAATAAAAAAAAAATGTGGGGATTAATAAGCAAAATGACGAGTTTGAATTGAAAATAGGATGGAATAATTTATAGTAACCTATATATTAAAGTGTTTTGAATATTATACAGTAAAAACCGTTACGTTAGATAATTTTATTCAAATATGCATATGATATTATATAGATGAAAATGTTGTGGACACTGACATTTTTTGTTTTCCGCCACAATGGTACACATTTAGGAATCATGCGTTGGTGACACATTTAAATGGTTTGCAAATAATTAACCGGCGTTTTGGCTGAATAATATACTATTTTATTGTGTTTCAATGTATGTACCGCTTAATTATCTTTTAAACAACAGAACCGGTGTCAGATATATAATATTATGTTAATTTCGATCACTGCGCACAAAGGGTGTATTTAACACTATTCCGATCGATTACGGTGTATGGATTTTGATAATGATCGAGGTTCTTTGCATATTTTCCGGCTGTGAATAATAATAATAATACGCATAATTAATTATATAGTGGCGAATGTCGACGGAAATTATCTAACTCTATTTAATTAACACACTTTATATTATTAGCAGTCAAATTGTCTACTAGTGCTAGTAGTTTTTTATATTTCTTTTTATATCCACTTATTTAATCTTTAGTAATTTCACAGTAATTTTTAATACATAGAATTTGGGAGTAATTTATATAATTATTGTTATTTTGTTTTTAAACTAAAATAAATACATTTAGTCATTAAGAGTTTAATATTGCACCTATTAATGGTATTTAATGTTAAATGACAATTACGATTTTTACCAAATATAAAAGTATTTAAATTCTAATTTTAATTGTGTCAATAAAATAAATTTAAAAATGATTT
The DNA here is from genome assembly GCF_020184175.1 of Aphis gossypii. Taxonomy (NCBI): domain Eukaryota; kingdom Metazoa; phylum Arthropoda; class Insecta; order Hemiptera; family Aphididae; genus Aphis; species Aphis gossypii. Next base: position 4,938,473 of record NC_065531.1, on the reverse strand, counting down.
CAACAATACACATGTGAATACGAATTCGGTTTTTAACTATTCGGTTATAATTCAACTGCGATTTAGATAAATATTGTAAAACCACATAGTATTTTGTATTCATTAATAAATAGCTGCACAAGTATAAGTTTACAAGATTTGTAAAATAAACATTTTTTACAATATATTATAATAAATAACAAAATTAAAATACAAAATACGTATTATTGAAATAATATAGTGTATTACGAATTACGATGTTGTTATAAGCAATAATCATGTAGAGTTCAAAATTGATTGTATTTCTTTGTAATGGAAATAAAATAAGTATCGCGTATGGCTATTTTCATATTTTGTTTTGTATCTCACAAAAATGAGTACAGTTGATGAATTTAAGAATTTTCAACAATTATTGATAAAAATATGTATTCGTGCATAATATGATATTATACTATGTTATACTCAAATAATATATACATAGTATTTTTGCCAGACTATTTTCCTATAATTTGATCTGTTTATATAGCTTTTATTTTTTGTAATTGTAATTGCATGTGATTGCGTGCATAGGTACAGCAAACCTTATAAGCACAAAATATTCCAAACTTTAATAATAACCATATCGAATAAAATTACTAATTAGTTCATCCGTTTTACAAAAATAAAATAAAATTGACCATTATATTATCGTGTAATTTGAAATTCATTATTACGATATGGCTAAGTAGTGCTTTGTTGATCAGTAAAATTGGACAGATTTAATGTGTCATAATAAATTATACGATATTATAATTATAGACTATAGTAAATATTTTCCACAGTATTTGGGTTTTCATGTATATAGTTGACAACATAGTCAATGAAAATGACATGTTCAGATACTGAATATTGAGACTGTGTGGTTATCGCCAGAGAAATTGTCTAATCGTTTTATTTAAAATATATTTTTGGAAATCGTCGATTAAAAGAATAAAACACTTTCTATACTGCTTTCTGTGTTTGTTATTTGTTGAAATTCTTCTTGATTTTTGTCAAACTTAAAAAAAAGTATTATAAAATCAAAATTAAATAGTGATTTATATTCTCCACGATCAGGTCGTTAACTCATCCAGTGGATCTGCCTTATAAATCATCATTAATTCACCGGTGTACAACACAGTATTATTTTAATTCAATTTACATATATTTTTTGGGCGAGTTATTTAAACGTGTTTGGCTCAACTCGTTGGCACGACCAACGGTTGTCGATTTCATTGTCGTGTTGAACCTGCAGTAGACGACATGCAAATATATACGTACTTATCATAAAATGGCATCGGATTTTCTCTGGTGGGTGTTGTCAGCGTAACTTTATACCCATGGAAGGTCAACGATCTCCGTCCTCGACCTCGTGTGCATAAACTTACTATACAACTAAACACTGTAGTGTATACTAAATCACAGGTTTAACCGCTTTTATTTATTTATTTATTAATGTTTCGCGTTGCGAGACACAACTGATAAGCACCGACAACGATGTGGTCCCCCGGCTAGTCGTTTAAATCTCTCGAGGTTCTGTGGGTAGGGCGCAGCCATAAAATAATATTATACACATCGCGTGTCAACGATCATATAAATTTGTGACGTAGCGGTGTATGTGTGTGACGGATGGATGGGCTACCGATGAAATGGCGGTTACGGTCACCCGACTACCCGAGGACAACCGAGGTTAATAATTTGATGTGTCTATACCTATACGAGATTTCAGGTGAACGACTTTACAGGAATCGAGTTCAAAAAATATATTAAAATAATTCATTATTAATTTATTCATATACATTGCTGTTTTATTATATATATATATATTCGTTTGTTTCTTACCCGTTTGATACAACACAAGTTCCTCGTGACGCAATTCGTACTGTATAATAATATGGTGAAGTTCGGGGGGCCGCGGGTTATGACTCGATTAGATTAGGTTAGGCGAGTTTACTCAACAACAGTTTACGTGCTATTGGGAGCAACATTATAATATTATACCGACTGTAAACGCAATGTACTTATATTGTCTATTTATTATTCATTCATAACTGTAATTTCATTGAAAACAATAATACACGAAATCGCCATAAATGTCATCGCCTTCGGGAATAGTATAGTTCAATAATATTACGCCAATAAATAATAGTATAGCCTATACTTACCTATTGGTTAAACTGTACGATGGTAATAATATGTTATATTTTTTTAAATATTATATAACTAAATTTATTTTTAATACAAGTTAACATTATATTTCATTATTTAGATCATCATCAGTATTTGTTAAAAAATGTATGTAATATAAATTAGAAATATACATTTGTAATGATGCTTATAAATAAGTGTAATTTCATGTATTTAGGCTCAGTACACGGAAGTAATTTAATGGCGCAAGTATGGATAGTTTGTTTATCATTAATACACTTAATTAAATATTTTATTGTAGATTAAGTAAATTAGCGTAGGTCATTTTTAAGTAGAAGTATTATACCAACAAATTCTTTTGTGTTTTATGTGATCGTATCACAATAGCTCGAGTATCAAAAATAATTAAATGTTCATGGTTAGTGGGCTGAAGCTTAAAACTGTCTGATCCGTCGTGCGTAGGTACTAGGTAGTCGTTATACTGTAATTTTTTATACCATTTTGTGACTGAGCTGTAATATTTTTCCGATTTATTGTATAAGCATAAATAACATTCATTTTTACGTGAGTTCACCATTGTTTTATTCAAAGTATCAAATAATAATTCAACGTTCTTTAATTTAATGTCAACTAGAAGGATGTAGGAACTCTGATATTTGCGTGACCGATTATTAATCAAGATAGTATTACGTTAAATAAGTTTACGTATTCATAATAAAAATTACTCACTTAAAGTTTTTACGACATAAACTCAAAAAATGTATTATGCGTATATTCATAGCGTACGAAACGTCTTAAAAAAGAAAATCACGTTTAACGATCGAACGCAATAATTTTACAATGCGGTTAGCAGTTTCGTGTTTTACAGGTGGGCGTCTACTCCAAAAATTAGGGTTTTCATTGATTTCATCACTTCCAGCAGTGTTTTTTGAATGCGGTGAAACATCTGTCGATATCGTTCCTAGATTATTTTAATTAAAATTTCCATTTTAGTACGCCACCACAACCGCTGAGTACTTTGCGGACCGTTCAACGTAACTCGATACAATATTTCTTATAAACTAAATTATTATAATATATACAAAACCGTGTCAATACATACGATCATACTGAATAATATTATTATTAGAGCTACAGAAAACTGACAATATTATACGCAGAACGTTATATGATAATTTTATCTTGAAGAGTCTAAACGTTAAATTATCTATGTGTAGAATATAGGTATCTCAGATACTAATATATGTAGTCGAATTATTTTGCAAAGAACATAATACAGGCAGTTTACTGTTTACAATAGATGATAATATTATAATCCCTCCCCACAAACTAAGACTTTCGTATTATACACTAATAATAATAATAATAATAGAATATTAAAAACGAAGAAATAAAACATTCTGATGAGAGATTCGTGTTCGCACTTATACCCATGTGTACCTTAAACGCGGAGAAAGTATATATCTATAAGCTTGCGGGCTACCGTTCGCCCGCATACATACGCGTGAAATACTAAACGATACCATCACGATAGATATTGTCATATCTCATATTATGAACGAAACGACCTGTCGTTACTGCCGACGAAAAAATTTTTCCTAACATATATAATATTGAAATCGGTCAAAAATATTTCGTTTTGAAAGTACGCAGTTCTAACGAAAAATGTGATAAGTGATAACTGTCTGGTACGGTACGCAGTATTAAGTATCGAGATTTTCGATTTCACTCCCCTCTCTTCTGCCAAGAACCACACTTGCAACGTATTGCTGGGCATCTATACCATGCCAGTTATCCATCCTTAAAACATTTTAAGCCTTTGATCTCTTTGAAGTACTTCTAAGAAAATCTTCACCAATCGTTGAAATTATTCTAATGAAAATTATTCAAAGTTAAGTTGAATTTAAAATAAATACACAATCATTTTAAGATAATTATTTTGAACACATCTAAGTCAATTCTAAAATATAAACATTTATGACATTGAATCGAGTTTCGTGAAAAAATTTGGATTTTTTTTATTATTATTATTATTTGTTTTTTAATTCATATTATTATCTTCTATAGTCTATATGCGATAAAACTATTCGGTCTCGGTCATAACAATATTCGTACGCGAAACTCCACCGCGGCCTATCACACGCCGTTGGCTGAGCTGTGCGAATATATTTCGTCTGAAACAATATTATGGTTGTCCGAGACGTGCGTGCGTACGTCATATCATTAAGCATTGTAATGTGTATCGCCGACGTTCATCTCGATGTGTGACGGTCACGAATATCGTGAGCGGTACAGCCGCGGCGGGAGAGCGAAATCGTATACGCGTCGTGTAGTTACAAAAAAAAAAACATACGCACGTAAAGGTACGTCATAAGTATTGTGAGTAAATATATAAACATATATAATTGTAATGATATGTAAGTGTATCTATCACTTTATTTATATGTCGTGAAACTAGAAATTACCGCCTGATCGTTATCGTCCGTTGCTGTGACAAGTATAACAATTATAATATTACATTATTGTACTGCACTGCCGATTTGAGCCCGAAAAGATTAGGAAAAATTAAACAAATATATTATAATATAAACGTTAATGAAAAAAAAAACAAAATGTTTCACAACTCGTGTTATCTGATGAAACTCGGGTGAAAATCGGGAAACCGACCACCGCCGTATATAATGCATCGGAATCGCTATATTATATTTATGTACTATATTATATCGTGTTAAGGTAAATTACAAAATATAATAATTATATGTAATTTACCGGTAAACATCGTGAACTTCCATTTATAATATTTACACGAGAAGCTGTTTACGTTAATTACCGGAAATTTACGATGAGAAACTGTGCAAATTATGGTGGTTATTAATGTATCGATAATATTTGTATAAATATTTTCACATGTTCAAAACTCGAGACGTTTCAAATTGAAAAATCTGCCTAAAGAACGACGAGCACATTTATTATTTTGAAAATATTTCTCATATAAGTACTATATTAGACTTTTCGCGTTAAAACGTATTCTATAATAGATACGTAGAAATAAACGTGCCGTGCAAGCCGTTATTAGCATGTAAAACGTAAAAACGCAAGAGCCTTTATAATAGTCGAACAGGTATTTGAATAAATGTTTTCACATAAGACATCTAATTAACCGGTATACATTGAATATTTTCGGAATTACAAGCAGTTGAACGTAATATTTTAATATAATAGCACATAAGACCATTGAAAACTTCATATTATTATGACCACTAAAGTATTATGCATGTCATGACTGACAAAATGTATCGTCGTCTGACTTCCTATACGACATCGTGTATAACTTATATGGGGGTAGTGAATAGTGGGTACCACGTCATCATCTTCATCATCGTTACGACTGTCATCGGGGACACGTGCAATATTTATGGCGTTTTGTATTTTTTGTAATTTCTCCCGAGCAACTCGAATCTGCCAGAATTGGACCTTGATTGATATTATTCAAATTATACGCTGTTGGCGGAAAAGCCGCAAAATTACACGTTGGGCGCCGCCAAAAACCTTGATGTGAAATCGGATTAAAAGTAAAACGGTTAAGTTGAGCAATACAATATTTATAATAATATACAATCGTGTACTACATGACCCTATTTCGGCCCTTATATTTCGATGTATTATAAATAATGTGTACAATAATAACATGTAGTCCCGTATACTAAAGATACGGTTTTGTTCGAAAAAAAAATATATAAAAAAAACCCCGTTACCGCCGTGTTCTACGCAGATGACGTGACCGTGTAATGTCCAGTCAATAATTATTATTATTGCTTGGTTGAAGATGATGCCGCACGATTTTTAAGTCAAAATAGTATGCAAAAAAAAGATATTGAACGGCTATTATTATCACTATTATTTCAACATTTGTTTGAGTTTTTTTTTTTATCGGACTATTATAAATTCGTACTGTCGATCGTTCTGCAATTTCGTCCCTCCCCTGAGGCATACTAAGGCAAGTTCCTAGTGAACATTAACTTAATAATTAATGTTTCGATAATAACCAAACAATAATTATACTCATTTCTACAGCAACAGACAAAAATAGGAGTTAATGTCAAATCGCCTTAATTAACTTACGTTTTTAATCGTTTTTATCTTGGCACAAAATCTGTAATTTCTAAACACATACAATTATACAAACTTATCGAACTTATCGTAAGACATCGAAATGTTTTTATTTTTTTATTTATTTAATCTGTTTTATTCTACCCAGGTGACTATATTTTATATATGGTGTAACTGGCAGGTATCGCCTTCTGCGCATGATTTATGCTGTATTCTTAAATGTCAACCACACGGATGTTAATTATTTTTTAAGTAAAACTTTTTAAATTATAATCGCGTCATGGAACAATTCCTATTATGTGATTTTGCGTGTAGCCGACACTTGTTGCGCGTTCAACAGAAATATTCTCATCCAATTAGTTTTAATTATCTTTACAAAAATATTATTATATTATCGTCTATATCTTCCGTTACACACAATTACCTAAGCACTAAAACTTTAATGTTTTGCCGTAAAAGTATTATGCATGGTCTGTGTGTGAGTGTATTTTTTTTCCAAAATAATATAATTGAATAGCATTGCACTATAATAATTATGTTGCACAGTATAAATTAAAGAGTTTTGTACATTTTTTCTAATCGTTAATTGAGTATGATATAGGTAGTTGTGTATGTTAGTATGGTGATATTTAATTCGTCGTTTGCAAGTCGTTTAATTAAGACACACTCGATTAGTTTTATTAAAGGTAAACTTTTCCGTTAAAAATACATTTATCTTTATATTTCCATAATATAGGTATAAATATATTTTAATGGAATTATAAATGTTTTTTTTTATCTCATTCAGTCGATCGCTTACCAAATGGAATATGATAAAATAAATCCTTGGTCTAAGACTTCTACAACTGAAAGTGGTATTTTTTTTTAGTTAAGAATACATTAATACTATGGTCGCCTGCTATAATTTGTATCATAAAATTGTATATAGTAGGTATAATAGTAGTCGTAGCTCAACAACTAACTCCTCCGTAAAACATTTGTGTCGGTATTGAAATTAATCGATTTTGTGGTTAATAAAAAATATATAATACTGACACATTTTGACATGTTGTATTGTTTCGTAGGTAGTTGAGTTTTTTTGCACAACAAATATCAGAAATAAAACTGCGTAGTTTTGATTTAAAGTGTTTATGTAATGTTATACAATTCTCAAATGATTATTGGACGACTCCCACGAAAAAAAATAAAATTACACATTTTGGTTTGTGGCAGTATATATATAACTATTAGCTTTTTGTTTAATTGGATCCAATTTAAATAATAGTCATGCTACTTTAATCACGTGACAAATAATTTATATTTGTCTTAAAACTAAAAGCTTATACACAAAATCAAATGTGACAGTTTTATTCTTTGAGTAATTTCGAATATATTGCTTAAACTAACATTATAATCTCATTCTCTGTGTTCTGATGATTGAGATTTTTAAAAACTCAAGTAGTTATAATAATTGTTCTAAATTAAAATACTAATCATTAATTAGGAGCATACCTATATAATTTTAAAATTACATTTTTTCTAAATTATTAATAAAAATCTTATGTACTACCAAGGATGCAAAATCTTAAATTGTGACTAGTGTATTTTTTGTATAAATATTAATTATTTATTGATAACTACTAGAGTATAATAGTTTTTATTTGTCTTTAGTATTTATTTTTTGTTTTTTCCGTTAAGATTATGACTATATTATATTTTATATGTATACATTTGTGAGTTTGTAACTATCAAAATATTTTAGAATTTAATTTCGCAACAAACCAAAATAATATAATTAGTTATTATAATTAACCGTTTATAATACGACGCGTTGTCGAAAAAAATGTATTTAATTCTGTTCGCTACGTACAGATTGATGCCATCTTTTCAAGAAACGTAGATTCGTAGATACCTTGTGGTTTTATAATACTATACAAATGCAGATGCAAACTAGCGTGTTTTAAACTAGATGATAGTACAACCTTGTACTTATACGATAGGCGTATTATTTGTACCCAAATGGGTATTATTAAACCAACGGATAATAATTTTATTTTTACATTAACAACACTCGGAACGGTGAAATGGTGCTCTGATGCAGTGTCTATATTTCATAAATCACAACGCTGTTCGAATAGTAGTCGGTATTATTTTTACGTCTTAGGTCGAGCGACCTCCGATAATTTGTGTTATGAAATTGCAACCAAAAGTATTATTATTATTATTACAATAATATTTTAAGTAATATAATGACGCTTATAATATACTGCATGCGTTTATTGTGACCTCGAAGGGACCAGGAATAATTGTCGTATTATAACTGCTGACATGTTGCCTATGACACGATACGTCATAATGGTAGCTGATATCAACGTACATAATAATCTGTATTGCATTTTCACCGCAGACGTACAATTTTAGTGATTATTAGCGGTCAGTCATACGATCATAATGCGTAGACATTGAGTGTGAGTTACGCTTAATGTGACCACTGGTTCAACACAGTTAACAATTTATTAGAATCGGAAACTATATTTAATAGCTATAACTGTTTTTCCTTAATTTTTCCTATGTTTTACTCGGAAAGTCGGCATTTTTAAAAATACTGGGAATTTTTAATTTTGAGTTTTGACACACCCCCCCCCTACACGATAACCGCATTATCAATTAGATCGATCAAGTTGGATACTAAAAACCATCTAAAAGATTAAAATAAAATATTTACGGATTTAAAAGGTGATTACAATCAGAAAAAATATATATTATTATAAATTCAATACATCCATCGCTCCGGCAAGAATCTAAAAGCTATAACGATTTACAATTTCAATTGTGCGAAACTAAACATATTGTTTTTTAATTCACTTCGGTGTGATGTTTTTGATCAAAAATAAGGAAAAAAAAAACAAAAAATTACGAATTATATATTTTATTATCGTGTTTGGTTTAATTGTATCCCATGTACCGAGTTAAGATTCGTTTTATTTTCCTTAAATAAGGTTCAAACTTTAATAACACGTTTCAATCGTTTTATACGTAAATACATCTATAATAATCGTGTTAATATAATATAGTTCAATTACTTTTTCTTGTTTATTTATAGCATCAATTTGTGCGGAACACAGGTAACTAGGTAATATAATTTAATAATCGGTTTACAGATTAATGAAAAACCGAAACAAATCGTTTTGTATTTTAAATGTCCTGTAAAATGATTGTTTTGGTTGTGTTACGACAATTTTACAATTATTTTTTACATTGATAATTTGCAGACCAAGCTATATTAAGTGCCTCGTTTGTATTCGCCATGATTCACGTGTGTCGCACTATATTGTTATCATGATACAATAGTGATTTATTATTGGCGTAGGCGTACCTTTATGTATATTATGCTGAATAGTTATTGAAGTACAGTAAATAGTAGTCGAGATGTTTTCACTAGCAATTGATTGTTTTCTTCGATGCGTTTTCTATTTTCGCTAGCCGAACACGACCCGATGACGATACTAGACAATGTGGTTGACTGCGCGAAAAAACACACAACAAACAAACGAGACAAAACGCCAATTGTATAATAATCACAATAAGTATGTACTGTTATTATATAATTCGCGGCAATATTCAGAGGATAATATTGAGTGTTTTCGAAAGGATATTCTTCGAGATATGCTTAGGACGACATTCGAAATTCACTAGTGGTAATAACTACAAGGATAGCATTCGGTATTTCATATATTATTTTTTTTATGATTCATGACTTTTATGTAGTAATAATATAAAATTCGTGGGCTCAGAAACAAGAGATCAAAATATAAATGTGTTCTGTAGAAGTAAAGCTATAGCTGTGTACTTGAAAATTTGAAAAATTGTTCGAAATTTGTTCTTATAAATATATTCTTTTAACCTAAAAATTCAATGTTCAAAACAAAAAAAAAAAAAAATAATAATAATATTATAAGACTATCAATTATAGAGTCATTTATTTCGTTGTTGAATGAATAATTATTTACTATTATACGATTACAAAATTAATAATGCAATATTGAACTATTCCGTTATCTTATCGTTATTTTATTTTATCACGAATATAGAATATATTGGTTTTAAATCTATGGACCTATGGTTAAGAACTGAATGGTTCTATTAAAATAGGTTACTAACAAATAACACATTTGTAAATAGTTGTATTAATATAGAACTGCTTAGTTCTGAACATTAAACTAGTAGACGAATCATTGTTTATGAACTTAAACTATAGAAAATTGAATAGGTACGTAACTTATAAGAATGTTATATTATGTTTAAAAAACGAATTTTCATAAATAAAATCAATTTAGAACCTTTTTGGTGCCGAGCTCGTTATAAATGTTGTTGGTTGAATGTTGTGTCGCGTATTTTCTAGCTCGTAAACTCGGACTCTCCATACACTGTAAAAACGCAATCTGCTTAACAAGCGCGAAACACTATACTATTATTATATTATAAAACGTGTTGTCATCTCTGCAGACGTTTAGCGCTATGAACTCACCGTGACAAGGATCATAGATCGCCTCGCCGCATAACCTATATTATATTATTATGGATTGGACGACACCCCACTGCGCAATGTGTACATTTACCCACCTACAAATTGGCTTATCAAATATCAAAAAATAATAAAAAAAACCTAACCCACAAGTGATTTTACATTTTTGAATCTTCGTAATTCGGTGCCGAATAGGGAATTGAGTTATGAGTATAATGAACTGTGGAAAGTCTAAGACTATAACGAATACGTATACTACTTCTGTTGTCCGAAATAATCTAAACTACTTCATAAACACATCATACCGTAAAATCAAAAATGACAAATACATTTTTATTGGTTTTTTAGACGTGGACACTACCTACATGGCTATATTACGTCTTAACGTCCTACCTGCAATAGTTGTAATCGTGTGAAGACGTATTGTTATACGATTTCAAATCGTTTTAAACTTTGAGTATTATACATTTATACTACAGATGAATCCGAGTACTATATTATTATCAAACTATAGATCTTATTAGATAAGTGTAATTTTCTTCGCAGTTAATTTGCTTATTGAACTACAGATTTCGTTAAAATTACGTTCAACAACATGACTATAGGTTCACAATTATACATAATGTAAAACATGTTTAAAAAAAAAAACATAATAATATTGTAATTATTAATAATTATTTATTAGTATTTTAAGTGTAATGATTAATGATAATATAGTAAAATATTGTATTTAGAAGAAAAACCATCATTTTACATTAATTATTAACAAAACAGGCTTGTGTTCTTCATTATAATATTATAATTGAACAAAAAACATTTGATCTATATAGAGCTTCAATTTTAAAATATTTAGCACCGACATTGTAAAATGAGTATCGAATGACTTTTTCCAGTTAATTGGGTCCTTGGAAAAAAGCTTGTGTAGCTAAATCGAGTCCCAAGAAAAACAAATACTATATTTTTTAATATCTATTAATTTTTATTAGAAGTTAAACCAACAATAGGTATATTTTATAATTGAATTATGTAAATTGTTAATTAAAAAAATTAACTGTTAGTATTATAGTTGGATCAAAATTAAATATACTGATTAAGATAAGTTTCGCTTATACTTTTCCATTAATAAAATGATTTATATGTAAATATGTTTGTATATATAATAATCGAAGGTAGGACTCAACTTATCTATTAATTTTTTCCACACGATTCGATTTATCACTTTTAAAATGTACACAAATATTATTGAAGACCCAATTTACCTGGCCAAATTTCGTAGCATTCAATAAAGTGACATATTTAAGCGCAAAATTTAAATCGTCTCGGTTACCGTCATATCGATACGATTCGTGCTTAAAATCTTTATTTATCGAGTATGACTGCCGTCGAATAGGATAAATGGAGTAGTACGGAAAACCGTTGGTAAATAGACAATGGATATATAAGAAACAATTTCTCCATTCGGGTGACGGTTTTTTTTTTAACTGTCGCCAAAGGTCGTATACTTCCTAACTGGCATTACGCCAATGTCTTATTATTATTATAGTATTGTCTCCTATAAATGGTTACATCTACTACGATAATATGGATAGGTAAAGCAATTGGTGTGCACTGATATATATGACATATGTGTATAGAATAATAATACAAATCTACAATATTAATCTTATGACTGTTTATTTAAACGAAACTGTTTGTATTATATATATAGTATATTTACTCGTGTGTAGAGAAAACAATGAAGTAGCAACTCTTTCGTTTCCATTATTATTTTATTACTTTTCCCATTGTAATGGAACATATGTATTATAATATTATCTAGATAACGTGATGAATATTTTGCAGTGTTCCCTTCTTGTATTTGCATTATATTTAAAAAATAAGTTTTCACATCCATGTGTATTAACTTTAGGGCATAATTTTTTTAGAAAAAATAATGTTACGTCTACAATATTTTAATTGTGTTTCTTGTATAACCAAAGGAAATATTATTTTTTGATTGATTAGATGGTTAATCGGAGGTTAACATATTATATATGGTTCAACATCGACCGCATATTATACTGCTATAAAGTGTCTACACACGTTTCGCACATTAAACAGTAATAAAGTAGTTAATTATTTCTCCTGTAAGGAATTTATCGATTACTGTTAAAAAAAAAAAGAAAATTAAACAAATAAAAATTTTTTTGAATTATAGTAAAATGTTCACGTTATATTGTGGTCTGTGGGTCACTGAAAAAACGTGTTTACTGATTTAACATTTTGAGAAGATACGTCTTGAAACAATTTAATATACTAGCTATAAACTTTCATTAAACACATAATGTCATCCATAAAAGTGATTGTATTTTTTTAAGTTCAACGGGTTTTTTTCAATACAGTTTTAAATTTAAGAATGTGTTTCGCATATATTATACACAGGTTTTTAAAATGTCATGCATTTGAAATTTAAATATATCTAACCATATTTAACCATAATTTCTATCAATAAATTGGTAATTGGTTATTTGGACTTATTTACTGTTCGTATAATATAGGTGCTATACATTACATAATATTATTATTATTATCATTTTACATAAGAATATAATGAAATTAAATAATTTTTTGAGAAATGAAATGATATTATTACTAAGAAAAAATATATATATACCAATGCACAACTGGTGAATAATTGAACTTGGCTTACTAGTCGAAATACCAAATGGTATTTACCAAAACGGCCTGTATTGTGTGTATGTGAAATAATCCATTGGCAATCGAGAAGACTATTATTATCGCGCGGGTCGATGAGTAACATCAAACGCGGCCGATTGGTCACGGTACGTGAGTCGCTATGTGTACGAGGGCTTCGTGCAAGAAGTCGCCAGAGACCATCATCATCATCATCATCATAAAATGCATTTCATTGAACAATAGCAAGGAACAGTTTCCCACGAAGTCGCGACGCGCCAGGAAGTTAAGAAGACGCTCACGAAGCGCCGTGTTCGTGTCCGCACGCGTCCACCACGTATAATATATTAATATATATATGTATATTATAAATTAAACTATATACAGCCAGAAGACCAGTACATCCCCAATAAAATCGCATTCCGTTTACGAAATGGGTTTTCATTGTCGACGACGAAGAAATTGAATGAAACGATGACATCATTTACCGGTCATCGTCGGGGTCGTGTAAACCTGACAGACAATCTGGATTATAAATGATAGTAGGTCGATTAACTTATTGGTAAACACTCGTTACCTACTTTGGAAAAGTGTTTAAGTTATTTGAGATTATTTTTTTTACACAATTTACATTTATAACTTAACAACATATACGAGTATAGGTACCTACTTGAAAAAATTACTTTTTTTCTTTTTATTTACATATTTCGATGTAAAAAAAAATTGTTCTAAGCATTTAAATATTATTCACAAATCGAATTTAGAATGAATTTTAATCAGACTTTAAATTTTGACATGTTAAAATCATGAAAATTTGTATTTTTTCAAGTTTTTAATATCTAAAGCTTGAAAGATGTTGAAAAATATTTATAATATACTATATTAACTTATAATAAATAAAAACAATTACTAATATTATAATAATTAATATATGTGTACTATGTATAAATTTACGATTTATAAAGCTAACTTTACCTAAAAAAAACAATACACACATATTGAGCCTAAGACAAATCGAATGCGACGATGTTCCACAATTCGGGGCGTTAAAGTCACCATACTTTACGATCCGGGAAGACCTATTCCGTATTCGACCAATATTCTAGTGCTCATCCTCCAAGACACTATTTTATACTGTTTAGTATTTTGTTTTTTTTTATTATTTTTTCTTGTACGGAGTTTCTAAAAAGATTTAATAGTAATGCGTATGCCACAGTCGGCTCGAAATCACGGACTCTATAATATTGAGTTGTAGTTTAATGTCAGCCACCATTTCAATCTATAAAGGTCTTCGTCATATATAATACATTATGTGGATAACTACGAACGAGCACTGTCTAGGTCGATGGTATTAATCTGTCTAATAAATAAATAAATAAATAATAATCAAAATCGCGTGTCGACCGTAATAAAAAACGTGCGATCAGTTCGTGACCGATTATCATTACTATACTGCTGCGTTCTTAACGGAATATTTTAGATTTAAAAAATTCTATTTAATAACATTAAAATATTATTCACGTGTGCAAAATAATATATGTACCTTACTAATGCTTCTAAGTGTTGGAATCGTGACGACAAGAATTGTATCAACTTTTACGATCGTACTCTCATTAAACATAAAGCTCGCATTAAACGATGACTTAATATTTAATATTGTATACGTATGCATTAATAGTATCGGTAGGTATATGAATTTATATTAATTAGCAATCATATTGTACATTGTACAATAATTTTTTTTTAAAACATTCAAATGCACTTAAGAACGTGGTTTTTACACTTCACATTTAAATGTTAAGACGGGCTCGCATACATGTATAGTTTTACGTTTGATAGTTAACAGATCAACAATAATTGCTCGGCTGTATGGTTGCTGAGACTAAGAGCGTCAAAAAAATACCATTAAAAGACTAATAGAACTATAGAAGTAATTATCAATATAATATTATGTATTATTCAAAAGCGATGAGTTATTTGTTTTCTATACTCTTATATTAGCCTGAAAGTTTTGGAAATGTGTCATTGTATTATGATAAATTTATTACCCATTCTGATTTTAATGATTCAAAACATCATAAATCTATAAAAGTGATTTAGTTACTTGGTATCCACTGATTCCAATACGAAATAATAATATACTAAATTTAACGATACAACAGATATTTTTTATTATTTGGCTTAGGTGTTTATTTATTGGTAAAAATATTTTTAAGGACTTTAATCATAATTATATACATTTAAATAACTCAATAATTACTCTTTTGATTTTTTAATAAATTGGTATGTCAACATTTTTAGAAAAAATATTTAATAAATAATTAACAGTAGAAAAAGGGGGTCCATTTGATTCAATAAATTCATTATTAAAGATTATAGAGACGAAAATGCATGGTGAATCATTCTATACATCGTTCGTGAAATATTGTTATACAATATTAATAATAATAACAATAATATAAGGTTATAGTCAAGCGAAAAGGTTTTGCCGACCAGAACGACTGAAGTTTGTGTTTCGCTCCGGAAACGGCGGTCGCTTGAGTCGAATAATAAATAATAATAATATTATTATGATTTCCTATCATACGGTTTGTAGACATATTATTATAAATGAGTTGTTCGCATAATACTTTGGAATGCATAATATTATTATATTATATGGTCGTATAAAACGCATCTATACGCTCAAACGCCCTTCTAGGGAAAGTGTACGATATAAATTTAATTATCATCGTACTTAGCGATTATTTTTAAAGATAAGAACACGAGCACAAAGTCTGTGTATTAAATCTACGAGTTTACCTATAGTCCTATAGTCTATATTAGAAAGAAATTGGTATATTGTCATGAAATTCCGAAATCGTAATTATAAATTAGTTTAGTTGACAAAACTCAAAAAAGCAAACTGTTTTTTAACATTTTGTGTACTGATACATCTATTGAGCCAAAACTGGAACGTGAAAACTATTGAGACTACTAATTTTATTCCCAATTTTTATTTTAATTTTATATATTTAAATATTTTTACATATGTTATGCTATTTAACAAATGTCATTTGGTGAAACAAACTTCTTATTTTCAAATAAGAACCGACTAACTTTTTTTTATTGTAAATGGTTACATAAGAAGATCATTTTACTAACAATTATTGTAATATTTACACATCAAAATTCGAACGAGTACTTCCTGAATTAGGTAATAAGCCATAAGGGTAGTTGCATGATAAATTATAAGTCTTAAAAACACTGGGGTTAAGATTATGATCTTAAAATTATTAAAGTTATACTTATGTAATATTTTTAATATTATTTAATTACTTATAAATCTATATGAGTATAAAATTAAGTACTAAAATAAATATCTATATTACGTAAATTTATAACTGTCTTAAATAATAATTAAGTTTATAACTAGACCATAACTTACCCGTTTATTCAAAGTATAATGAAATTATTGCATTTATTTAAATGCATTAGTATTTTCACAATAATCATGTACTTGACTATTTTTAGGAAAAAAAATATTTATTCATACCGTTAGAGGAAACTCCTTAAATGGAAAATAAATCAAAGAATTTGAAAATGGTCTTTAAGTAATAGTGTAATACATCAAAATTATAATTTTAATAGAATAATAAGTAGGTATCTCGTACATTTTTTTCACATTTTCGACATTTCGTGTAGTACATTCACTATTTCAGATTTCGTACGCAATACGTCTGCTAATATTATAATATTCATCATATAGTATGTAAATAATATGTGTGATATAATAATATCATCATATCTACATGCATTCAAGCGGTTTTGCGGCAAACTTGCGGTTCACTCGCCACCGATCACGCGTGAATTTGCAACGCGATTGAAATCAATAATAATTATTAGAAGGGTTTTCACCGATTGAGTCATAATTTTAATATTAGCACTCGCGAATCTTATTCCTAACCTTGACCGGACCGGAAAACGGACGATAATAATAATGATAATAAATAATGGTAGGTACATAATATTATTTAATACATCGCGTATTTATGTATTATTTTATTGTGCCGAACATAACTTCACGTACGAGTTACTCGAAACTATTAATTTTAAAACGAAAAAATAATAATTACGCACTACGGGCTACGGAATTGTGTACACACTGTTGTCTCGGTATGTTATAAGAACGCAACGCATGATGATAAATAAATAATATTTATTTATGGATTTGAAAAAAAAAATGGTTTCGATAAGCATCGTGCGATGATTGCATCCGTCGTGTTTTATCTCGTACCTTAAGATTATCGTTGTTGGGTTTTTCGCCGACGAACTCAAAAAGGAAAAACCAAATTTCGTAATATCTATGACGGTGATATTATAAGGATAGCGACATTATAAAAGCCAAAGATTCGCTAAAAGTTATTTAGTCATTCGTGTAAAATCAACGCGTTTCTGAGTGTTATTATATATTTTTATCATCGTATTATATAGACTATCTACCACCTACCATTATTATAGTACATCCGGAGACTCGCACCCACGCAATTCATCACCTAATGATGGCAGACCCAATTATTATCTACACGTTTGTGTCTCATTTTTTTTCGTCGAAGTTCTAACAATTATTCTCCTTAATATACTTTATTCCAAGAGGTAATAGCAAATATGCAATCTATAATTTATCTTTAAAGTAAAATTTAAAAACGATTTTATTAACGACTAGAGCTGTCACTCGTCGTGAACTCTCACAAATGAGTAAACCTGCTATAAAAGTAACAACATATTTGAAATAAGTGTAATAAAATATACCGTGGCTAACTATAAACATTAAATTATGGAGGAAAGGTGTGCTTAAGTGGCGCTCCCGCAACGGATATTTGACTGGCAAACCGGTAGTCGAAATTCGGGTATCAAAATAGTTATTGTTACAACAAATTCGTTTCGTGTTTTGAAGTTAACGATTTAGGAAACAAACTTTTGAAAAATTAAACTGCAGTGGAGATTATAACTATCTCGTGAAAACATACTATATCACATAAATAATATTATAAAACACTAACCCAACTTTTTGTTTTCGTTTCCAGGCGTAAATAAGTATATATAAGTAATTGAATATAACGACTTCAGCAGCCCACGATTCACATCCAAAATGAGCAGCGGTTGCAACTGTCCGGTAACCCAACCGGGACCGACTTTGGCCAGCACGTGTGGCGGGTCAGCGTTCATGTTGTTCATGGGCCTATTGGAGGTGTTCATCAGATCGCAGTGCGACATCGAAGACCCGTGCGGTCGGCCGGCTAACAGGGCGTTGCCGGACACAGAGTACGACTTCATCGTCGTCGGCGGCGGAACGGCGGGCAGCGTGGTGGCTAGTAGACTTAGCGAGGTGATCATTATAATCTATTCGTAATGTTGTTTTACTTGTTGATAACCCCGGGGGATGACGAGTCACAGTTCAACTGTCTCAAACTTTTTCTTGATCTAAATCTTGAAATTTATTTGAACTTTTTAAGAGTTTTTTTTTATGTAGGTACCTATTTAAAATCTTTAATAAGTCAATGCGTTCATAAACTATGATTAAAGATCAAATAACAAGAGGATGGAAAACTTGTCCAATGCAGATAGAATTTACATTTTCAATCAAGTTTCCGTTTTAAAATAAATAATGTATCCATCAATATTCACCTAATAGAAGGAAATAACTATAGCTGTGTACAGTGTACACTGTAATAAAAATAAAAAATTTACTAATCTACTCTCACATAGAAACATTGTGAATATAATTTTAAATTAATAATTTATATATTTATTAAAGTTTGAGAGTTCAATGACATTTCATCTCTTTGTTTGTAACATACCATTGTTGTATAATCGTAAATAAGCCGATTAAATATGCGATTTTGTTTTTATGTAATTCAAAATAAAATGGGTGAAATTTTCGAGCCTTTATTAAGTTCGAAAATCACACTGTACACTGCAATTCAGAGCTTAAATATTAATTTTATAATCAAATGTGTTACTCAAGTCGTCTCTACAGTTGATTAAAAAAAATCTGTATATATCGTACGTTTCACTATAGAAAATATCAACCGTTTTTATATTGTGTAAATCAAACTCCGATAGTACCTCGCACTTTTTTAAGCACAATTATATGTTTTTCGAGATTTTAATAGTTTTTCATGACATTTTCAGGTACCACAGTGGAAAGTTCTTTTGATTGAAGCGGGTGGCGATGAACCCACCGGCACACAAGTTCCTTCAATGTTTCTAAATTTTTTGGGTTCGTCAATCGATTGGGGTTATAACACGGAGCCCGAAGAAATGGCATGTTTAAGTAGTCCAGAGAGAAGATGCAACTGGCCTAGAGGAAAGGTAACGTACAAACGAATTCATATTATTGTGTTGTTACAAATTGATTTTGTCGAACACGAAAGTTCTGGGATTTAATAGTTTTGAAGATCAATTGAAGAGATGGTGTGTTTTTAAAGGCGTGAAATTAACGTGAGGAGCACATCTTTCTTTTTTTTTAAAAAAAATAGTTACATAGGCATAAACTATAGCAGTCTTACGTTATTATATAAAACAAATCGTAATTTATAATATGTTTTTAACGAGGGATAGTTTCAAAATCGGCGCTGACCCGTGACGAAAATCAAGATCAACTATACCTATATAGTTTTCTACTTAACAAACTATCGCGTAATCGAACTATTATATGTTATTTTATAACTAAATATAAAATAATATAATAACCTTCTTAATTAATGAACAAATTATAATCACACTTATATATATGCTTAGATTGTGGGTTAAATTAGTTTAAATTAAACTCGGCATAATATGTGCAATTATGCTCGATGGTTTCCTGATATATCGTAACAAAACCAGAATAACTGAAATATGCGGATGAATGAAATAATTTCTCATGGAATTACAGTAAACCCATATCAATTATAATAATATATAGGTTAATAAAATAAATTACTGTTTAAATAGGCGTCTATTAATTATATACACATTTTTAATCATATAGTTCAGTGATATCGATAATGTATGTTTATGTTTCAATTATAATAATATTAATAAAACACAATTACTTGCGGCGGTAGTCGGCAAGTCGGTGTTAATATTATAATATACAATGTAAAATGCGTATAACAAACAAATAAGAGATTAATTATTTGCCTATTAAAAATTTATTTAGCAAATAATTTCATCATAAAATCAATAAATATTTTTTAAACACACAAACACACACATATATAATATATATATATATTATATATGTAACAGTAAGTCTTTTAAAATTATTACGATAAAAATACTAAAATATATTGTTGTTGATATAATTAACTAAAATTATACAAAAAAGCATTCTTAAAACCGTTGATGATTTTCGATTTCAAAAAATCACAATAAATAGTTTAATAGAATACATCATTTTATTTTTATATGATCATTTAATTAAAAAATATAAAATATTTTTTGATGTTTAAGTTTATAAGTTATTATTGTTTAATCTTAAAATTGTGTGTTGAGTTGTTTCTGATACATATTGCATTTGACGATGTAAATTAATTGATCGTATAAAACTTTTAATCTCCAATTATTTAAGTATACTAAGTATAGTATTGATGATAAATAAACTAATTTTATTTCATTAACTATGTGTATTACTTGATGTGCCATTGCGTCTACTAAGAACGAAACGTACTCGTGTGTTATTATTAACTTAAAATTATAATTTTTAACTGATGACTTGTTCATAATATATTAAAAATATCGAGCTTTTAATTTTCGGACATTAATTTATATTTTCCATATGTCCTAAGCGCTTTAAAAAAAGGTTGTTCGTGTAATATTTTAAAATGAAAAATATTGTAATGCGAATTACAAGTAGTTATACGAAGGTCACGAGAACATATTTATGTATAGAATGTATTTCTATAAAAATATAATTCATTTTTTAATGTAATTAAAATATTATTTATTTCTTCATTTTAATGCAATATTAAAGTATTACACCATTAATAAAGTCGTCCAAAGGAAACGGATTTTCGTGAAAGTGTCGCAATTACGAGTACTTCAAATCCTTGACTTTTATATTTTTTTTTATAAACAATATATATATATATTACCTTTTTAATAAATTTAATGAACGGATATTATATCGTTAGCCTTCGTAGAATCGTAATATATTTTTAGTATTCTGTCCATAGAATTCTAAGATTTTCCCTATACGACTTATTTGTGTTCGATGAGACTGGAGTCACGACGTCAGCTATTGGTTTTTATTCAAACATATTCAGGTCAGGTCAGGTTTTCGAACTATAGGATCATTGGGCCATAAACCGGCCGAGGTTGTGTGGTTTTCTGCGGATTCGTGTTAGCAAGTATAATTTTTATCAAACCACTGCGATGTTTGGTTTCGTGACAGAAAAAAATTTAATGAAAACCGTAAACATGTAAAATTGGATCGAAGATCGTTCACAATTTGATTGTTTATTTTTTCGGTTAATTTTTCTACCTAAACCGACCATGAATTAGTAAGTCGTGAGAAGTTTATCGATTTGTAAACAATTTTTTAAATGCGTTTAAAATTCATATAAACAATCGCTATACCATCCCGAGTACCCAATGATTATAGCAATTTCGCTATAAAAACCTTATAACACTACTTAATTAGTTAGTTGAAATATTTAAAATAAAATTTGGATTTAGTTATTCAAACTGTATCGTTGTAATTGAAATAGATACATATATACAAAATACCTAATTATATTATATTTATAAATCATATTATGCTATGACTATATTGTTGTTATGCATTAAAATACTTTATTATTTTAATAGTATTATCTATCATTAGTAAAAAATATCTAGTTTTCAAACTTCAATTGCTTTCGAACCGCTTAAAAGCGTCGTTATTAATCAGTAGATACAAAATACTAATATGAGTTTTATTTTGTTATTTATGATGTCTATGGTTTATTATTGTATATCAACCGTAAAACATAAATGAAAATGATAACTGTTCTATAAAAGATTAAACAATGATGAAAACTGTGATTAAAATACAATTTATTAATTTTTGACAATTAACAGTTTTTTTACACAGCACAACAAAACTATTAATTATAATAAACGGAAAATTGATTAATTTTATTATAAAAACTTCATACGTATAGATATTGTGTTAACAGTTTTAATACCAACGATTCTACGATGGTACACAGTATTATATAAATACGTTGCTATTTACTTTCAAAATTTATTCATTCTATATTATTATGAAAAAAAATACTTTCAAAATAATGTTACTATTTACTTTAAACTCATAAGTTATATTGATGTTTTTGTAAATACATAAATATTACCTACTGTGCATAATTAATTATTATTCAATGCTTTACGACTCTAAGAATCTAAGCACTTTCATACTATTAAAATTAATTAATATTTCACATTTACGGTAATAATTGAATCCGCATGTTTCAAGACAGAATGTGGTTTATTATATAAACATTAACATATAAGAAAAATAATAATGATTTAAAATAGGAACGTGATTGTATGTTCGATAAGTTCCATTAGAAAACACGAAAGCTTGGCTTGAAATATTTCTCATTTATTATCGGTACCCAATGCATATTACAAGTAGAATCAATCATAAAATATATCATGCACCGATGGCGAAACATTTGTGGGCTTCCAAAACTTCATGGTCTTAAATGTTTCTTTTGCTGTTGTACAAAATTAATTTACGTCGATACGACCCAACCAGGTGAAACAATGTTCTATGTCTTTTGTTTTATTTTGTGTAAGTACAATAAATAGTACGGATATTTCAAGCGAAATTCATGGTCGGATAAAAACGCGAAAATATTATTCTGCGAATTTATTAAACAATTTGTTAACCTAAATAATAGATATATGTATAGGTACACTTAGTTCCTTGTTTAATATTATCCAAGTTAATTAAACCGCAAGCACTGTGCAGTTATAATATTATGTAAGACGTATAAATAGAACAAAATATCGTTTTATTGTGCACAATCGAAATCATTGAACGTCTTAATTGTTATTATTGTTGTAATTAATTAATTTTAATAGTTTTGTCGAAAGTCTGTGTGTGTGTGTAATGTGTATGGAGTATAATATGACTATGCGGCGAGAGTTTAAGTAAGGATCCAATTATGTGCTTTTTTTACTGGAAGAAATCAATGTTAATAAACTTAAAATGTTTTCTAAGATCTGCTTCAAAAGTTGAATAAGTTATTTACGAATTCTAAAATCTTTATGTTGGTATGTCAGAGGTCTATATATTTTTGGTTAACTGAATTTTTTTTAACGTTCCAATGAAGTCTGCTTATCCATTACTATTGATGAAAATTTAAATTATTAAACGATACCTTAAGGCTTTATGGCTTATTATTATAAGAATATAATAAAAAAATGATTTTGTTTTTTAATTTGTGAATTTCATTGAACCAGATCGAATATCTATAGTCTGCACCAAATAATTAAAAAACGTCTTACGGTGCAGAATTTAATTTTAGAATGGGAAACAAATAGTATAACAATTTACTAGGTACCTCAGTAGCGGCTCGTGAGTTAATATTCTGGGGAGACTTAAAATTATATAACATAAACTACGTACAACAACGAACAAGAAAAACCCTATTATTGAAAATCTAATAATATTATAGTATTACATATTTAGTTAATATTTTTAAGTTTAATTTGATTTTTTTGTTCGTAAGTTAAAGTATTAAAACCACTAATTAATAATATGTCTATTATATTGTATTTTTGCATTTTTAAAATAATTAGAAATATAACAAATATCAAATAGAAGATAGTATAAAACCCTGTAGTAAACGGGTTATAGTTATTAAATCATAAAAATGCATTAAATTATGACAGCGGTCAGCGACTAAGAACGGCGCGCGGTACGGCAATTATTGTCGTGAACCCAGTCTCAATAGAGTCTATAATACGCAGCTTATTCTCCCTGCCCCCTCCGGCCCTCCAACGAACCGGCCATACCATTTTACATGTTATGATTGAAACTGTCGGGCGGCAGTTTCACTGTAAAGGCGACCGTCACCGTCATCGATAAAACTAAAATAGCATTTCTATTAAAATAACTATTTAAAGGTTTTAGATTTGGTTGCTTTCAATTTATAATATTAAACAAAGAAAACGATATAAATTATATAATATTATATTTTCAATTCGAATAAAAATATTTTTATGCATTATTATTTTAATTAATTATTATTTACAAGTAACTGGGTTTTTTTAAGGGGGAGACTCAGTCTCAAAGTCTCCCCTGACGAGCCGCCCCTGCCTATGTATAGGTATATACAATAAATCATGTATTGCTATTTGGTGTTAAAAAAAAATATCATATCTCTAATTCAAAGCTAAAGTACCGGGTTGTAAAATCCAATTTATGAAATCGCAATATCCAATGCAATAAACATCGTTAACAAAATAAATCATATTATAATATGATTATTATTAAAACGTCTGACTAGATTATAGATGTAGACCATACTTGGCGGGTACAATAAAGTGCTTTGTTACGGAGGTACCTTCACCATTAAAATAGATAAGTATCTATTAGCTTAACCGACAAAAAATAATATTAACGATAATAATATTTGTAACACGTTTTTTTCTCTCATTACAATATGCACACTATATTTTCCATTCGCACATCATTCTTCTTCCGTTTCGCCCACACGCTTGTGCCACCGCCTCGATAAATATATATATATATATATTTATATTTTTTTCATCGGCTCGACAATAGTGTTTACGATAATAAAAAATAATACCTACTATATTATAATATCGGTCTATAATACGTACATGGAACGCGCCGTAAATAAATAATGTAAATTACAATTAAGATTTTTGCGTCTGCGTTTCTTTCAGTAATAACGGCAACAAAAACAATAATAATATTTTACATAGGTATTATATGTTTCTGTGCTTGTGCGTTATACAAAATATATCGTCACGAATCCATTATAATATTAAATTTTATTCCGACTTAATTTTTTTTTATTAATTTTGCTTTTCACGTGACTCTGTGGGCAGGTAACGACGATATTATTATAACAAACCCTTGATGAAATTTTTTTTATAGTCCGTAGACCATTCTACTCGCATAGTCATATATGGTTTAATATAATGTTACATACTCAGGGGCGCCCGGAGAGAGGGGCCAGTGGGTGCCATTGCACCCACTGAGATTTTTTAATATACAAAAAAATAATTATATTATATTATAAAATATTCAATTTTTTTCTGATTTTTTTTCTAAAAACCAATAATCACGTAAGGTAAATTTTCACAGAATAATATTATGTCCTTATGTCTTATGACGATATTTAGTATATTCTTATACACTGTGTCACTGTGTATGGTATAATTATTATTATATCTACTATCTAGACTATATATTTATATTTAGATGTCAGAACAAAATATACGGGAATTACCCGAAAACAAGTAACACTCTCCTCTACTATTTGATTCATAATTTTCATAATTTTTTGCATTAAATTTTGAGTTATGTTTATATAATAAAGTAAATATATGTTAAATATATAACATGCATTTCAATTTGCACCCACTGAGCTGATTTTCTGCGGGCGCCCCTGTACATACTCACTCGATCGGGCGAGCATAGGTTCACAAAACAGTAATAATAATACGTCATATATACAAACACTCTAGGCGGAAATACGGGCAGTCACTGCAGTTCATTACGAGTGTGTTATAAAAATTAATCGTCATCCCAACACGAGAAAGCCTCGTCGTGTAACTCACCCGCTGGCCAATATTACGCGTTTGTGGTTACAACGATGGCGATGATAATATTATTAAATGTGTTTCGGCAACCGCTTCGGGTCTGGTTTTCCAACGAGACATTGCGCCTACCGGTGAAATAATATATCGTTGTGAAAAAGATTTCCAAAAAATTTTACTCGATTAAGAAGAAAACGATTGATGTATTATCAACGCACAGTATAAACCCATTTGGTCTATTAACTTGAAATTTTGTACATAGATTTTATATACTATGGTTTTGGCAAGCATTAATAATTTTTAGAACTCATAATACCACTCCCATAGGTGATATAATATTATTACTCATTATCCTTAGCACATAAAGTTTAACAATACAGAAATTTCTCGTTCGAATTTCGAATTGGATGCATCAAAATATCTTACCGTAAACGGTGATTGTTGTTATAAAAACAAGTTTATATAGTCACTGCACGTGAGTATATTTGGTGAATCATTCTGCACAATACACAATATTATATTATTATACCACAACAGTATTATAATACGCGGACAAACCTGTAACTGCTGGACCACTGGACCAGTAGAAACAGTAGCTCCGTCATCGTTGTGAGATGATCGCGATTTCTTAATTCGTCATTAACGAACAGCCGCGGTTCGAGCGATTTCGCGTCATTGCAGATCGTATTCGCGTCATCGGTACCGATTTCCCTTGACGCCACTTCTGTGGGCCGTGCCGATAATATCACGTCGACCAGCAGATCGTTATTGATTTACCGCAGTTTCGTGTATGAATTATGCTTAAGAAGAATATTCATTAATAGTGTACACTATTATCATTGCACGACTGACAATAGGTAGCGACCGCGTTTCATATTTCGATATCTGTGTGGCAAAGCGAGCGACGATTTAACGCCCTCTGGGTAGGAACTAAATACGAAGCGTCAACCGTCCTCTCGTTTTTTCACGGTGATTTCAATAGCGACTTTCGTGACGTTATATACAATACATGTATGTGTTTCGATGGAATAAATCGATTTTCTACTGCGACACGATGGCGACCGACGGGAGTAGACGTAAAAATATATCATACAGTTTACACAAGACCCGATGGCCGATGATGACGATGATTTTAGGATCGACGCCGATCGGCTAATTACTTTTCCTCTTTAGCTCGTGGTACACGTTTCAACTCGCAACAACCGTAGTGTGAGAAAACGTTCGCCACTTTTGTTTCGCACTAATTATAATGTATAATATTACCACCGATCATCGCCCAGTTTCAAAATTATAACATCATCATCGATCGGGTTTTGAATAATTCTCACACGACGACGCATTCGAGGATCGACCCAAAAATTTCGGTCCGCACTCTTCACGGATCCAACGTTATGGAAGATAGATAATAATTATAATAATAAACTTTTACACGCGTACTACTCCATTTTATGCTTTATAGAAACATCACTAAATAATTATATTATGTTATACTTCAAACATTTCGCCCGACTTCTTTGTTCGTAGAGACATTCGTATTTGTTTTTTTTTTTACTTTCTTTATTTTTTACTATTTTAAATCACCATAATATATATTTTAGATTCTAAACAATGAGTTAACTGTATCGATTTTGCAAACTGCTTCGATTATCATCTTGGAAAAAAGTTTCTGGTAGAAAATTGGATTTGTTTGCACCTACTTTGGCGGGTCAAATATAAAAATTGCTCAGTTCTCTTCAAATAATCGATGGGTAAAAAATATGAACATTAGTAAAAATGAATATAATATATAGAATAATTGTTCGGTAATATTGATACCAAAATGTTTGACTGTTTCAACTTAGAATTGTGTTTCATCAAATACAATAATTTATCGTTTAATGCAAATTTACACGTCATCCGTCACTGGTCAGTGACCCAATCAATTACTATTACACTTGACACCTATTTTACAGAAGAGCGGTTACCTATTTTATGCCTTTTTTATCTTCACTTTTAGAAAGTATACTGATAATTTATTGTATAAAAATCAAATTTCGATTGAGGAGTTTATTAGTTATACGTATTTTAACTTAAAATGAGCTGGATGGAAATCATATTATAGTACTCCGTTGATCGCTAATCAATACTTTAAATAAAATTATAACTAATTAGATCCTAATCCTAAATTAAATTTCTATGTATTTTTAATTCTGAGAGAAATATTCTATTTAAAATGTACATTATTTGAAAAAGTAAAACCTAATATTTATGATGATAAAAATTGAAAAAAATAATTTATTAAATGTTTTTTTTTTAAATAATGAATGTTCTAATACAAAATAAAAAAATAATAGCAACCCTGTACATAACAATTATACTATGAGCTACACTGCTACATCAATAATTATTCATTGGCAGTATTTGCGTACAACAGTTGATATTTGATTATTATTGTGAGGTGCTTTGCAAAGACGACCTTCATTATCTAAATTCATGTCGCAGACAAATTTTTTTCCATATATATGTTAATGGTTACTCGTAGAAAATTGTGAAAAAAAAATGTTTATATTCATTATTCAATAATAATTATTGTTGGTGTTTACACAAGAACGCGTCACCGTAAAATTTGGTTTTAGATTTTAGACGATGTTTTATAATACACCGATAATGACACAAATTACGTAACAATAATATAGCGATGAGCTCTATGAATGTCATTTTTTTTTTATGAAAATCTGTTAACGGATAAGTATATATGACTTTTATTTATATTAAGACAACTATTGAAATGTATATAAAATGTTAGATAACCCACTTATTGAACACAAGTCTCTCAAATCTGTACCAATTACTATAAATATTTGTTAGCAATTATAATATATATTTTTAACAAGTTAAAAAACAAGTTTCAATGTCTTTTCGTTTCAGAATTTTTTGTTATCTCTACTCGTTGAAAAATTGTTACCTTGGTGGCGTGTACCTAAGTAAACAATCTAAATAAGTTTCACATTTTGACAATCTTTTCGTTATTTAAATTAAAAATGATATTAATAATTGTGACCACAACTTGTTTTGACTCGTTGTTATATTTAGTTTCAGGGACGGTGTTAGTATATTATTTGCTATGTATATATAACTAAAATAGATATTTTGACAAGAATCGAAATTTATTTTTATCCGTAATCAACACTTTTAAATAGGTCATAATTAGTATCACATATATATGGACGGTTTTGGTGAGAAAGGGGATAAGTCACTCAAAGCAAAAACTTGTTGTTATAAATAATATTGTTATTAATGTGATGTGATCGACGATCGTCTTCACAGGCACAATAAGAATAGATGTAAATTCATATTTTTTCGAATTTATTTGACATAATTATTATTAGTGTAGTTGTGTAATCATTTTAATTAAATTAATACAAATTGATATTTGAAAGAGATGACTTCTAAAAGATCTAAACTACTTCTAACATTGGCAAAAAGTAAGTACTTGTTTATTTTAATAATACAACTAATATTAAAACAAACATACTACTTGTTACATACTTAAAGTAAAATAATGTAATGAATAATAACATTTTGTAGTAAGTAAATCAATTAGCCATCATAGATTGTAGTCAACAGAAAATGTTGGCTAGTTTACAGATTTAGCAAGAAATCAAATAGAATTATTAAAGATGTTTACATTACATTTTTTACTATATTATTTAAAGTTATTTTATTATATTATTACATAATCTGTAGACATTGATTAACTATGAATTTTTAAATTCAAATATCTAGATTTTAATGATGCCAAGCAACAGTCAACATCAACCATCACCAAATTACCATTGCGACGCAATTTGATGCATTCATTTAATGCTGCTTTAAATTCTGATATAAATGTAAGATTTTATTTTCTATGAATACTTCTAATTATTATACTTTATGTATAACTAAGTACTTAATCATAATTCAATTTTTTTTTACTAGGACCAAAATAACCAGCATAACGAGTCAAACGACAATATGGAAATTGAAAATCATACTGATGTCAATGAAATTAGTTGTGTAAATTCAAAAATGAATGTTCAAGTCAGTAAATATTCACAACTATTTAAACTTATAGTAAAACAATTATTTTATTTAATTGTTAAAATATATTAATTAAATTAATAATTAATTTTAGCAATGGGTAAATCAGTGTAACTTTTTTGATGCCAACGAACACAAAAATAATAGTGTAAATATGATAACATTAAATGGTGAAGATTTTGAAATAATAGTACAAGAGACACCTGACTATGATAATGATGTTAGTGTAGTATTAGAAACACCTGAGCATGTTTTTGAACCAGGTATTAATTATTTATACTTAGTAGTTGTATTTATGTACAAATAATTATGAAACTTAATGAATTTAAATGTATAGAAATGTGTCTTCTTTGAAAATCCAAATTTTTCTTCTCTATTAATAATATAAAACTACCATTACCAATCTACTTTATTATTAGTTTTAATTATCTTACAATATTTTTGAAGATTTATCCATACTGTTAAATTACTTTTGATTTGTATGTTACCATAGTGTTAAGTTAAAATTTATTTTTTTTCCAAGACAGTTAATTTATTTTTGTTCATCTCCCTTACAATACCCTGCCCCCTCCATGCAAAAATAAAAAAAACAAAAATTATAAGCTTTAAGACAATTTATTTTTATTAATTAATTTTATAATAATTCTAGTTTTGTGTAACTATATGTAGGTATAATTTACTTAATAATATAATTAATACCTAATGTCCTAATAATAATCATTATACACTATAATATTATATTAATACACACACCTATTAATAAATAATATAATTTACTTAATTATTACTAATTCAATTTACTCTTGAACCTGATAAATATAGTGATTTACATAGGTATATCAAATATTTTATTCTGATTTTATGTCTTAGATTTTGCTATGAATATAGAAAATGTTGAAAATGTTGAAAGTCTTGGAATAATTGACAATATTGAAAATGATGGTAATGTTGAAAATGTTGAAAGTCTTGGAATAATTGAAAATATTGAAAGTGATGGGAATGTTGAAAATGTTAGTCATAGCAGAAAAAATAAAATCAGCAAAAAGGGAGATACCAGACTTTATAGACAAAACAGGAAAGAAAAAAGAAATTGTGGGGAGCAATATGTTACTA
The DNA here is from genome assembly GCF_020184175.1 of Aphis gossypii. Classification (NCBI taxonomy): domain Eukaryota; kingdom Metazoa; phylum Arthropoda; class Insecta; order Hemiptera; family Aphididae; genus Aphis; species Aphis gossypii. Next base: position 4,907,062 of record NC_065531.1, on the reverse strand, counting down.
ATAAAGGAAAGCTAGTTAATGGTCGTGTATCTAGACCTTTAACTGACTATAGACTAAGATGTAAGACTAAAATTAATTGGGATTTACAACAAACATTGTTCAATATTTACTGGTCGATGAAATCATATGATAGGCGGATAACATATATATCTAATCTCATAAGACCAACTAAAAAAGCAGTTACTAGAAAGAGAAGAGACACTCCAGAAAAGCAAAAAAATAGACAAATGACATATCAATATCATGTTCCAAAGGACAATGAAATGGTTATTATTTGCAAGTTATGTTTCTTAAACATATTTGGTGAAACTCCAAAATTCATTCAAAAAATTTGTACACAAAAACTTTTATCTCCTGCTCAAAAAATGTCTCCAGATAAGAGAGGAAAAAATACACCAAAAAATAAGAAAAGTCCACAAACTGTTAAATCTATTTTAAATCATATTAATCTGCTTCCATCTTATGAAAGCCATTACTGCAGGAAAGAGACTGTAAAAAAATATTTACCTCCTTATTTTACTATGCAATTGGCATATGATGATTATAAAAAAACTACAAATGAGTCAGTCAGTCGTTGGTTGTATGAAAAACATTTTAAAAAATCTGGTTTGAAAATAAAAAATCCAAAAAAGGACACTTGTTCCCAATGTGACAGCTTAAATATACAAATTGTCAACAATAGGTGCACAAATGAACAAAAGGCTGAATTGATTATTAAAAGAAGTAAGCACCACGTAGAAGCAGAAGATGCATATGAATCAAAAAGGAAAGACTCTAGTTTAGTAACTGATGATATATGTGTGATAGAATTTGATCTTCAACAATGCCTTCCAACTCCCAACTTGGAATCATCAGTGGCCTTCTACAAAAGACAGTTATGGACATTTAATCTTACAGTACATAATGTTTTAACGTCACATGCATATTGTTATATTTGGAATGAAACAATTGCTAAAAGAGGTGCCAACGATATTGGGTCTTGTGTATTCCATTACTTATCAAATCTTCCACCAAATATATCTCATGTTATAATGTACAGTGACTGCTGTCCAGGCCAAAATAAAAATACTATATTTATGGCTATGTGCTTGGCTTTTTTGGAACAGCAAGATAAAATACAAATTATAGACCACAAATTCATGGTACCAGGGCACACGCGAATGGAGTGCGACTCTGACCATGCACGTATAGAAAAAGCTAAGAAACGTTTCTCTGCTCCTATCAACCATCCTCATGATTGGGCACAATTGATTCGTTATGCTGGGAAAGATAAATTTAGTGTCATTGAAACAGATCAAACTCATTTTCTAGATTTCAATAGCTTATTAAAATCAAAATATCAATTTAAAAAAAAAATGTTGTTGGGCAGTTGTTTTTGTTCAGAGATGCCAAGTGGTTCAGATATAAAAAGTGTAATAAAGATTTGGTATACTACAAAACTTCATTGAAAGAAGATGCAGAATTTGAATGTTTAAGTTTATCTCGAAGAAATGCTATTTCCAACCCATTACCAACCATACCCAAAGCTTATAATAATGATTTACCTGTAACACTTGAAAAAAAAAAGGATTTACTATCATTATTACAATTCATTCCTGAATTGTATCATGATTTTTATAAACAATTAAAAACCAAGGAGAATTTAAATGATCCTATTGTGTCGGATGAAGACGACGAGTAAGATATTAATTACCTAATGTGTTTATCATTTTTTATTAATTGTTTTTATTTCAATTTTCTATAAACTATTATTATTATGTTATGATTATGTTCCTAAAGTAAGGATATCAATAAATCATTAAAGTTTTATTTTTTAATACTCTTAAAATATTAGATAGTTATAAATACCTATTATGTAATTATAATGTTACATATTTCACTATAATAAATATTATGTTTTTACTTTTTATCAATTGTTTTACTTTTTATTTAATGTTATTCCTGAAGTAAGGATCTCACTAAGTTGTATAAGCTTTATTTTGTAATGCTTTAAGAAATGTTTAAAATAATAATATGTTTTTACTTCTATCTTAATATTAATAATAATAATATCTTATTATTAATATCTTAATATTAACATTTAATATTTTTTTTATTAGCTATATTTTATTAATGAACTCAACATTTATTTTCCTGAGAAAAGAATTTCTATTGGTTTGTATTCAATATTATTTTGAAATATGAGTTAGTAATATTTTAAAATAACAATATATTATTCATTTTTATTTTTTTGTTACTTATGCCCTTTCTCACAAATAGTATTGAAATTTATTTGTGATAAAAGTATTAAGTCAAATGTGATAAAAGACATAAGTCAATATATTTTAAAATATCTAGTGCAATTGGACATAAGTCATCTTTAAACACCTGTTTAATAATTTATACTTATATTTATCATTTTATGTGTGAAAAAGTGCATATAAAAATTATAAAAATAGTTATTGTAAATATAATTATTTCACAGTATAAGTTATTAAGTTTTTTTTGTCTCCTGGAAAATCGTATAATTTGATTTGTACCCTTTCTCATCAAAACCGTCCATATATATATATATATATATTATATATACAACTAGCTGCATCTGTAGAAAAAATTCTACCTCTTATATATCTCAAACTGTGTGTTAAATTTGTTGGATTTCTGTCTATCTGTTAGTTTGTCCTTTATGCATTCCTAAACGGCTGGACTAATTGCGACAAAATTTGGTACAGAGATACATTAGACTTATGGGCAGAAAATAACCTAAGTTAAAAAGTAATAGGCCCAACACTGAGGGCCGGTATTTCATATATGACTTAAGCTATAGCTTTACTAAACGTAAGTGTAGTTGTTAAGTGTAGTTTAATTTGTATTCCGTATATCAATTAGTTTAAGTGTAACCCTTAACAAAGCTATAGTTTTTCAATTTTCTTCCATGATTTTACATAGATGTTACAAAAATAAATTATAAAATTCGAGAATCGTGAGCAGAACCTTGCCAACGCGCCACAATATCCAAAAACTTCATATCTGAGCCACATATAGCTTGAACATTAATAGAAAAAAATTGTTTCCTATTTCTGTAAGTTTCAGCATTATTTCCCCCTGTAATAAATACAACAAAATAATTATACTTGTTATATTACACAAGAAGCATGGACATAAAACTTCTAAAATTTACAAATAATTTCAAAAATTAAATTATTATCTTAAATTTTAAAAAGTTAATGCGTAAAAGGCATAATATAACTATTCAACTGAATAAATGGTTTCTTTTACATAAAGTTTGATTGATTGGCTAATTCAGGGGGGTTATTATTCACTATTATACTTGACCAAAAACAAAAAATACTATTCAATTTCATTATTACAATATTGTTAATGAGACTTGAAATATTCTGCAGGTTGCATATTTTTTTTTTGATTTCCCTTGTATTATATTCTTTGAAAATTAACATTTCTATTATATACCTACCTAATATGTATAAACTCGTACCTGGTGATTGGATCTTCACATGAGAACAATCCAACGCTCCAATGACCTTTGGAAACCTTGCTATTTTATAGAATCCTTGCTGCAAATTATTGAGCCCTTCAACATCATTAGGAAATGTTAAAAATTTAGACCTCAACATAGCAATGGCTTTTAAAACTTTCCAAACAAATTTTCCAGCTGTAGATTTATGAATCCCAATAAAGTCTCCAACAGTGATCAACATATTTCCTGATGCTAAAAATCGTAATGTTAATAACATCATTTGCTCAGGAGTAATGGCATGATTTCTAAAAATTAAAAATAGTCTTTGTAAGATATACCTAAATAAATTTCCCTTTATATTAAGTTTTTAATTTCGTTTAATTTTAACATACCTGTTGGTAGGAGATTGGATTTTATCCACAATTAATGCCAATATTACATTCACAACACGTTTTGATAAACGAAACCGATTATAAAATTCAATCTCATCCCAAGTACTGAAATGATCTAATCGGTTTCTATAAATTCGCTTTTTTCTTGGGCGATTCAATCGTTCAATAAAGTTAACAATATCTTCATCGTCACTTGACAGTGATGAATCCGATGTATAAATTATAATTTCATTCATTTTGAAAACTACAAGTACAACACAATTACTTAATTTAACTTGAATAGCTATAAAATATAGATTTGAAAACTATTTTTACTTATAAAATCGCACAACGCAATGATAATCAATCAGAAAATATAACATAAATGACAGATAAACTTCACATTAGGTATGGTTTAGTTTAAGTAAAGCTTTTAGTACGTTAAGTGTTACTTAAGTGTTAAAAGTATAATGAAATTCGAATATATTAATTTAAGCTTAGCTTATGGTTAAGTTATAGCTTAAGTGGAATATGAAATACCGGCCCTGAGAAGTGTTCAAACAGAGATTTTAAAATGTACGATGTACCTACATTTTTGCTTATAGATGTTTAGGCATAATTATTTCCATAGCATTATAAACAAAGGACAGACAAACAGATTATTATTATTGAAACTAATAGCAACCATTTATTTATAAACAAAAATTTTCATTGTAAATCTCAAAATTTCTGTCGATTTTATTCTCTTCCTACCCTTTAAAATATAAATTTCTAAAAATCCTTTTTTAGTGCGCCTATACATAGTAATAAATACATTTACTAAAAATATCGGTTCAGTAGTTTTAGCTGCACGTTGATTCCACCCTTCATTTATATATGAAGATAAAAAGAATTTTCAAATAATAAAATTGCGCTAGTAAATATTTAGGTATGCGTTATCGTTATAATAGATAGGTATATTCGTGATCTCGAGTATTTTATTCGTGTTTGGTCAATGATGTCATAAATGTTGAAGCAATTACATTTTTAGTGCTTGGCAAATACCCATTATTATATTATACCATTAGTGGGATGTCTACAGACGTTCAATCAGGACCACGAAAGAGTGTAACTATATTTGTCGTTTTATATAATGCCGTCTAGTTTAATTAACTGCATTTTTGTTACGTGGTGTTATGTTTATGCGAATTAACTTGTATTGTTATCTAGATAGGTATAATATTGTACTCGATTAAATCCTTAACAAATAAGACAGAACTTGGCTGTCGATACAAATTAGAGAAATTTTCACAGATGATAAAACTACCTGTCATAAATTATGTATTATACAAGTTATTAATTTTAAAAAGAGTCATTATAAATCAGTTTGTTGATATTATATCCTTTCAGTCAATTTCGATTCGTCCAGTACGCCGTTCAAAACTCCCGACCAAACTCAAACTTCATTCATTAGTATATGATGTGGCTCTGTCGTTAGAAATATAATAGTATGAATGAATACAAGAAATAAGAATAGAAATTATCATTATACTTTCAACAAGAAAGAAATCAAATACTTATAGTACCTACTCATTAAAATTTTATTTGATTAGAATTCTGATAGCAAAAAATTTTGATCTATTTAAAAATTCCATAACTCTGATTTCGGATAGTTTAATGTTTAAAAAATATTCCTTAGATTACAACAATTATTAAAGTAGAACTATTTATTTAGACAGCAGTAACTGATTTAAATCTATATGATATTACACGTTATATCCTATAAGGTGTATAAGAAAACGTAATAGGTATTCCAGTGATTAAAATATTAAGACAGGTAGTTTTAGTGTCAAGCAAAAGAAGCCAGATGTTATATCTACAATAAGTACAACTAATAAGAGAATTAAAAATAGTTCAATATACCTAAAATACCGTTTTTTATGCCAATTAAGTTATATAATAGCATTCAAATAGGTGTGTATTAATGATACATGTCGTCATAATGTCATATCGATTAGCTTTGATTAAATGATTTAAAATTATACACCTTATACTTATTAATATGAACATTTTAAGTTACATGTATTTTACCTAATACTCTTACTTTTAAATTATAGTAATTACAAATAAATTCAGTTTTTTTGATATCGAATAATGTAACTTAAGTTATTTAAATAATATAAAATAATTTAATAAATATTACATTGACTATCAATGACCATATTTTGTATTCACAACTGTTAATTTTGTGTCAATGAAGTCACTTCGATGGGAAAGTATCGTTGGTAGATGGAGCAGGGATTGCACTTAAATACCCAATTATAAATTTCCAGTTGGAAGGGTCTAAGATGTAAAGTTTACTGTTGAGGTTAAGTTTCGTTATTTTATACTATAAAAGTACACAAAGTGTGTCCACTCTAATTCTGTAATAGTTCAAAATCAAACTTAAATTTTTAGTATTATAAGTTATATATAATGCATGTAAATTGGGCATAGGACGACTGTACGACTACGATTAGAAACGAGGCACGACGCTGCTAACTGTTGTAACTCTGGTCCAAATATATACCCACCTAGGTTTTGGTTAAATCAGAATTGGGCTTACTGCTTCTATTCTACAGTACTTTAATATTTTTATCGTAATATTATTAACGACGGATTTTGTACAGGTGTTGGGCGGTACGAGCGTGATGAACGGCATGATGTACATGCGGGGCAGCCGGCATGACTTTGATAGCTGGGCCAAGATGGGTAACCCGGGCTGGAGCTACCAGGATGTATTACCGTACTTCCTTAAATCCGAAGATAACCATCAGGCAACTATTATGGACGCCGGTTATCACGGAGTCGGTGGTCCACTGCCGGTCGGTCAGTTCCCGTACCACCCACCGCTGTCGCACGCCATCCTGCAGGCCGGTCTGGAGCTCGGATACCAGGTGCGCGACTTGAACGGGGCTCTGCACACGGGTTTTGCTATCGCACAGACCATGTCCAAGAACGGTTCACGGTTCAGCTCAGCTCGGGCGTTCCTACGACCGGCTAAGGATCGGGCTAACTTACACGTGATGCTCAACTCCACTGTGACTCGAGTGCTCATTGATCCCAAGAAGAAGGCGGCATATGGTGTAGAGGTGTATAGCGGGACGGACGGACGGACAATCTCGATCAATGCACGCCACGAAGTGATTGTGTCTGGCGGCGCAGTCGCATCGCCACAGTTGCTGCTGTTGTCGGGCATTGGGCCAAAGGAAGACCTGCGATCCGTCGGTGTACCAGTCGTACATGACTTACCAGGCGTCGGTCGGAACCTCCACAACCACGTGGCTTTCTTCGTCAATTTCCGTATCAACGACACGTCGACGACGCCACTGAACTGGGCCACCGCCATGGAATACTTGCTGTTCCGGGACGGACTTATGTCCGGTACCGGCATATCCGAGGTGACGGCCGTGCTGCCGTCCAAGTACGTTAACCCCGCCGATGACAATCCCGACCTACAGTTCTTCTTCGGTGGTTACTTGGCCGACTGTGCCAAGACCGGTCAGGTAGGTGAGAAGTCGGGCAGTGGTGAAGGCGACGCTAGGCGCGTCGTCAACATGATACCAGCTGTGTTGCATCCCAAGAGCCGCGGCCAACTCAAACTTAAGTCATCTGACCCACTCGCTCACCCGGCAATCTACGCCCGGTACTTAAGCCACCCCGATGACGTGGCTGTTCTAGTGGACGGTATCAAGATCGCGATCAGGATGTCCGAGACTCCAGCTCTCCGCAAGTACGGCATGGAATTGGATCGGACGCCAACGATGGGCTGCGAAGACTTAGAGTTTGGATGCGACGCATACTGGGAGTGCGCGGTCCGTAGGAATACTGGACCGGAAAATCACCAAGCCGGAAGTTGCCGGATGGGTCCGCCCAGCGATCCGGGTGCTGTTGTTGACGCAGAGCTTCGCGTGCACGGTATCGATCGACTGCGAGTGGTCGATGCCTCTGTGATGCCAGCCGTTACGTCTGGAAACACCAACGCTCCGGTGGTGATGATTGCCGAGAAGGCATCGGATATGATCAAGGCCCGGTGGGTGGGCCGAAAGCCGTGGAGCAAGTGGTAAGGAGACCGAATGGCGGCCGAGCGGCGACGTGCTATTTCAATAAACACTATTGGTGCTAGAATTGTTGGAAAATTGCAAAATAATATGAAACACTATAGTTGATATTTAGCTTATACATGGACGCTTAAAACAAATACACTGGCAATTATTTTCGTCTTTGCATTATAGATTAAGAAATATTTATTGTAAAACACCACCAAAATAAGTAAAACACAAGATTTTCAATATTAGTATAATATAATTTAACTGACTGTGGTTGAGGAGTCAATAAAAAATAGTCGTTAATGACCATTGAATTAATTAATAATCCCTGAATATCAAAAATTATGTGTTTTATGTTATAGCATTCTAAACTCTATAAATATTCATATTCGTAATGACAACAAATCGAAATATTATTTATAAATTTCATATTAAACATAATTCTATTCACATTAAATTATTATATTTAATTAGATTTTGAAATTAAAAATATAGGCATATACCTAATATAATATTATATAGTTTTGTGCATATTGATATTTTAAACACATATAATTATATTACTATTGTAAAACTAATCCTAGCAATCTTGTTCTCAGCATTGCATTCGTAAAAAATAATCAGAGTTCGCCCTAATGTTTTGTCTCTGCACTATTTCTCCACCAGAAATCGAGCACTTAATTTATAATAGACAAAATCTTATCACATGCTGACACCTTTATTACCTGTTAAATACTGCACGGCACAACATATTATATTTTTACACGTCGTCCTTATCACAATTTTATTGATTTAGATCACGATCACGGCAACACGTCAATACATATCAAAGTTCCATAAAACATCACCACTAGGTATTTTTTATTTCTTACTATGTATATATTCAAACGACACTTGTTCGCTTTATTACGCCGACGACGGTGATTAAATCACTCTTCAAAGAAGCCACCGGCCAATACTAATATCTGGTTTTGCTTTTTATTTGGTGTTTGTGTATTTTTTTTATTTTGAGAAGACTATTATTATTGTTTTTACAGAAAACAATGCAATTGTACGTCCACGTCCCGCGACCGGCCTTCAAGTCGTCGCCATCAAATATATATACCTAATTAGGTACCTACTATATTATTATGTATATGAGTTAGGGTTACGAGCTCGATATGTTTGTATACGCACTAAAGATAGTACGCAGTTATTTGTTAAGTCCTATTATAATATGCAAAGCACGCTTTTAATAAATTTATATTATTATTATTATTATTATTAATATCATTAATATCATTATTGTATCAGAACGTGTTATAAATTATAATATTACGTAATTTAAGTACCTACTTTAGTTCTTATTAAAATAATATTATAGTTGGTAGGTGAGTAACGTAAAAACTATAATAATGTTATTAAAATATATTAAATGCCATAACGAGAAATTATAGGGCCATTATTATAATATTTAATAATGTTATTAAGAAGCGAATTGGCTAACAAATATTGTAATATTTATGCGTGTGTATATTGTAAAGTATATTTGATACATTATTTTATTATTTTGTTAATAATATCAATACGCTCATACATAAAGCTGCGCGTTGTGTTTTAGTTTTTAGTTTGTCATTGGAAGATGTACAATGATCAGTATTCATTATTTTCACATAGATACCTAAATAATTATAAATGTTATACACGCATGTATAGGGAATGTTTTAGCAATCACTTTGTATAATATGATAAACTATGACAAAATAATTGGTATATTCTACTTTACCGTAGTTAAGTGATATGCACATTTTTTTTTATCATTATTAAAACTTACATTAACCATAAGCATTCAGGCCTAAGAATAGTAATTTAAATAATTTATGCCACATTATACCTATATTAAAAATAATATTATTATTCTATCGTTATATTATATTGTATCAGAATATGCATTTTATTTATCGTGTCGAATAAATATAAGAATGTATTTTAATCTTAATTTAATTCATTCATTAAAAAAAAAAACAAAACAAAACAAAATCAAAAATATACATTTAATTAGACGTATAACATATTATTATATAATAATATTAGTCGTAAGTTTAAATTATGTATAATATTTATAGATTACATGCAAATAAACTATGCAATTTCTAATATTGATATTTTTTATTCTATAGCATGTTTTAGGAATTTTTTTTTTGGATTCTCATCAAAAATGTATACATAGGTAGCCCATATTATATATTTGATCGACACATGTGATAATTTCCCGTGAACGAAACGTGGACAGAAACGATAAGATTTTGATTCCAAAAATACTTAATTGGAATTTTTGTTTCTACTCGCATAATTACAACAACGTAAGCCTACTGTGCCAATAAATTTAAAAAATAATAAAAAAAATTAAGGTACCTACAGTTATTTATTGAAACAGTTCGAATTCAAGTGATTTAAAGTTGTAAATTATCCCAGCAGATTTACATTTACATACAATTATTTAATAAACATTTACTTTTACCACCGGGAACAGATTGTGCAATAGTTATTTCACGCAATGATTGTAGCAGACACTTCTAAATCAATTGTTCAAAAGTATAGAAAATTGATTTCTTGAATTAAGTTGAAAAGTTAGAAGAAATATGAAGTATTGTCCAAATGGTAATCAGCAAATGCATGTTTAATGGAAATCGCACAAAAATATTTCAAAAACAATTTACCACTACAACTATAACTAGAGAAGACAGTTATCCCAATAACAGAAGAAGATATATTAAAAGTGGAGGATTCAGTGTGAAAATTCATTGTAATAGTGTATTTAATGATATATAGTATCAATGGGTAGTATAGTATAATCTAGTTCTTCTAAGATTATTCGACGCTCCTATAAATATTGAACATTGTAGTTCCATTAAAACTATTAAATATCTTAATAAAGGTTCAGATCAGGCGACATTTTCTGTAGAAAACCAAAGTAAAGGTAAAATAATTGCATATTAATCTGGTAGGTATGTTAGTTCTTCAGAAGCTATATTTCGTATTTTTTTTCCTATACATGAGAGATATCCATGTCTTCCATCTATCTTTTCACCTAGAAAATGGTCAGTGAGATTATTTTACAACAGATAATGTTCCTGAAAAGATAAGCAAACTACCGACAACTAATCTTACTGCATTTTTTGAACTTTGTAAAACTGATAGTTTTGCAAAAACTTAATTATACCACGAGGTGACAAAATATACTTACAACAATTCAAATTGCAATAGTAGTAAACGCGGTACACCTGTTGATGGTTATCTGTATATATAAAACAGTAGGCTGATTGACTGATCTATCAACGGACAGCTTAAACTATTGGATGGATCGTGCTAAAATTTGGCATACAGATAGCTATTATGATGTAGGCATTCGTTAAGAAAGAATTTTTGAAAATTCAAATATTAATAAAATAAATAAAATACAATATTAAATAAAAATGATATTTTTTTTACAATATCTTAAACATTTAATAATTATAAAGATAATAAAAAAACATAATGAAAATAACAATAACAAATACCTAATCTTCTTTTCATTTAACTCAGTCTTATGTTTTCTGGCAGACTTATTAATGTTAATTATAACAATATTAACTAAAATGTTACTTACATTTTATTTAGCCTTTTTTAAACTAAATTTTATCAAGTTATAACTTTAAGCTTCTCTTACATCCAATGAATAAGAAAATTTGTATTTAATACATTTCCCCACACCTTCAACTTTAGGATACTTCAAAACTGCTTGAATTTGTTCTAAATTTACTTCAAACACATCATCTTTTACTAATTTAAATATTTGTTTCGTTGTGTCCAATGACTTAAGTCCAGTAACTGTGATAACATTGTCCTTGATATTTTTTATTACAGCAAGATAAACATAAATTGACATCCCACGCTTACCAAATTTAACATTAACTAAAATAAATGTTCCAATTTTTATGTTATCTTTACTTGGTGGCTGATATTCTGGTATACAGTCATCTATCACTTCATATTCTGACTCAGAGTCATTGGTTAGGATTGGAAGATTGCTTACTTCTACCTCTTCATCAGAAATTTCATTATTATTGACACCAAATGTAGCCACTGTTATACTTACTCCTGCTGCTACAGTAATCTTTTTTCTTTTTTTCCTTGCATTTTCATCAGCATTTTGATATCGTTGATTTTTCAAATAATCAGTAACAGTGTCATTAATTAAGATATCTGAATCATTAGTATTTGGTAATTTGTCCATCGCTTTTTGTTTATTCAATGGATAAATGCCTGTTGCTTTAAAAGATGCTTACAAATCATTGGCAATTGATCCACCACCATTATAACTATCCATAGTATCAATTGCTTTTCGTACAAGAGTAGGAAATGATGCTTTTGGAATTGCCTTCATTCTTGTATTTTGGTTTTTCCATTCATTTAATGCATTTCGCCAAGTTTGTTTCAAAGGTCTAAAAAAACCAACATCTAGAGGTTGGGTTAGATGAGTAGAGTTCTTGGGAAGGCAAACAAAGTCAATATCATTTTGTTCGCATTTAACAATTACTTCTTGTTGAATGTGGGATGATAGGTTATCCCTTATTAGAACTTTTCTCCCAGGCTGTCGTTTAGCATATGGTAAAAAAGCAGTTAAGAACCAGTCTTTAAATGTAACGCTATCAATCCATCCATGAGATGAACGATTGTAACGAGATCCTTTAGAGCAACAAGGTTCAGGACAACATGGTGCGCCTTTTGGTCCTCCTTCGGTCCATGGTTGCCACATTTCATTGGCCTTATATATGAAATATGGTGGCAAAAGAATCCCGGTTGCAGAACCACAAACATAATAGATGTAGCTGATTTAGAATGATTTTATACGCGTTCAGGATAATTTATTCCACGTTGAAAAATAAGTTTTTTTTTCCTGGATTATCTTGTAAATTTGTTTCGTCATAATTATAAATATTTTGAGGTGGTACATGTTCAATTACTTGTTGCAAATTATCAAAATATTCTGAAATACATTGGGGAGAGACTTTTGCACGACATCTGGCAATATTGGTTGCTACACGTTAACAAACTACGTGCCCAATCTATACCAGGAAAATTTTTTGAAAATGATTCAACCACAATGCTTTTTCTATCTAAATAAGATTTTACAATGACCCTGTAAAAATATACTACTAGTTAGTTGACTAAGCAACAGAAATTTTAAAATGTAAACACTAACCTAAGATCCATTAGAGTAAGTGGGAAGCCCCATTTTCCACACTTCATGGCAGCTGTAAGAAAAGACATTTCTTCTTGTTCACTAAATATTGTTGGATTCCCACACTTATTTCCATGCTTTCCATTGAACCTATTATGTAATGTTCCATAGGAAATTTTATAGACCTAACTAGCAGCTAATATTGAAATCTCGCCATTGGCAATTTTATCGAGTGCTTCATCTAAAATCTCATCTGAGTAATTTTTATAAGACCGAGCACCAATTTTTTTTCTATATTTGCGAGTCACTAAAATATATAATGAAATATTATACCTAGTGAAATGTATGTATAAAAGTTATCAAAGTTGCCCTCTATGATATATCAAAGTAGCCCCAGGTCAAAATCTTATATGCATTTCATTAAATTCATAATGGAATTAAATTTTGATAAATGTGTTTCAGTCTTTATTATATTAACATGCTATTTATATGATTTAAAAAATGGTATATAAAAGTGTACTTACTTTGCGCAGATCTTAAATAACAAAAAAAAAAACGTGTAAGTTAATAACTAGACGAATCAACAACGAAAACCACGAACTAAGATACTATGGACTGGAAACGACATGGTAATCGGTTGATAGGAGTGCGGCCAGTTTTTGTTACGGACATTTTATGGTGGGGGAAATTAACCGACTCTGCTGTACCCTGGTGGTGAATACCATGAACTTTAGATATACTTATTATAAACCTAAAAATAATCTAAACATAAATCTTGTTCTAACATGTAACATCATGCCAATACAATTAACACAATCCATCAAGTATGTATTAGAATTTGATTCATTATATTTCACTCACCTTGCACAGTTGCATAATACGCAAGTCATACAATCGTAGGTACTAGGTACATAGGCAACTTACTACTTTAATTTTTAAAATGTCAAGAAAATGTTCAATTATTAATTGCAAGAGCTTTGACGGCGAATGTGCATTTTTTGGTGTTCCTAAAGCATCTGTAGATACTTGGACTAAGATTGTATCAACAATCAATGGTCATAACACTAAAATTAAATTTGTTTGTGAAAAACATTTTCTTCCTAAAGATATAATAAAAAATGATGCTGCCGAAGTTAAAGTATGAATACATTTAATAATTGGATTTTTAAAAATTTCTTCAATTAAAAGAAATATAAACTATAAACTTAATAAATTTAGGACATACATTTTCCAAATAGAGCTAGATTTAGTTTAGTTAAAGGTGCTATTCCTCAACTTCTTCAGCAAAATGTTGAAAAACATAATGAATGTGATTTTTTTGTAATTGAGGTGAGCTACGACATAAATTAAAAATAGTAGTATTCAGCAATTGAATTATGTAATATGATTTAAAGGGTACCGCTAAGAGAACTAACGAAGATATAACTCATATTCAAAAAACTTTTAAATGTAGGAAGCAATTGATCTGGTCCCCTGAAAAGGAAAGTTCTTCTTTTATGCAAATAAGTACTTCTTATCAAGATACTGAAGTTTCTCCTATTAATTTAAATAGTTATCAGCAGGTAAATTAAAAGTTGACTCTTTCAAAAAGTTTTACTATATTTTATACATACATATATATACATAAATTAAGATACCAAGATACAGTATATAAAAAATTATATTTATATTTAAAAATCTTGATCACATTTTTCCAACATTATAAAACACTAAAATAGCATAGTCATTAGTTACATATATTTAATTATTTGTTTGTTTATAATGGTTAAATTTAATTAAATAGAATTTATCTGCAAATTTGAAAAATATTCAAGATAATATCATTTTACCAAAAGGGTGGTATATACATGATGATGAAGTTGTTTTAATATATTTTCAAGTAAAATATGAGAGGACTGAGGAATCTGTTAAAGTTATAATAGAAAAACAAATTGTAATTACTGAAGATCAAAAAATTATGTATTTTGTAAAAGATAACACAATTACAGAACAATGTTTAGGAATAAAAAATGTAACAAATTCAATAAATGAGAAAATACAATTTTCAATTGATCTATTTGATTCTAAGTCTCTATATTCAGGTGGTCCGAGTATAATAGATTATCCCGGTATTAATGGTGTAGATAAAATTTTAAGTTAGAAAATTTAATTTTATGAATATAAATAATTATTTAAGGTATAACAGCTAAGCATGCCATCAAAGATAAAAATAACATCTGGAGGCACAAAAAATGTTCCCATATACTACATCAGTCAAATAAAAAAAGGTAAAATAAAATTATTAATACAAATCCCATATACCTATCTGTTTTTTAAATGTTTTGCTTAAGGTGTATTTGGTGTGAAAGACTATGTAGTATTCATAGAGTTTTTGTATATCGTCAAAAACAAAGGTTGAGAACTAATCTAAAAAAACAAATAGGACCAACATTAACACCAATTCGGGCTAAAATATTTTACAATCTTAATAGGACAAAATATCTAACACGAAAATCAAATTTAAGGTAAGGTTTTACTATGACTAAAGACAATAAATATATATTCTTATTTATTTACATTTTAATTACACATTCATAGATATAAGAAAAAAATTGAACAATTAAATAACAAATTAAAAAATATACAAAATGAAATGACAAAATCATTAGAAAATTCGATTAATGAGGTGCTTATAAACAGTACTATAGGTGAGTCACAACAGATATTGATACGTGAAATTTTAAGCACCAGCAAATATATGCCAAAAAATAAACGGTACTCAGAAAATTGGATGCTTTTATGTATATTGCTTCATATAAGGTATAATTTCATGTTAATCTATTATATTACATTGACACTTAAGTGCATTAATATAAATTGGGTCTAATTTTTTATTAATTAAGGTCATCATCAACCTACAATTTTTTAAGAGAGCAGGAGATATTACCACTTCCTTGCTCAAGAACCATACGTAAATATTTCACTGTGGTAAAATGTGATTGTGGTTTTGATGAACATTTTTTCAAGTTATTTAAAAAAAAGATAGGTCTTTTAAAAAACAATGAGAAACATGGGGTGATTCTCTTTGACGAAATTTTCTTGCGGGAAAGTATAAATGTGGATACAAGAAATCTTACATACTCTGGCTTGGAAAATTTCGGCAAAGATGAATCCTTCTTAAATTCTGGTCAGAAAGCTGATCATGGACTTGTCCTAATGTTCCAAAGCCTAGGCTCCAACATTACTCAACCAATTGGAGTCTTTGCTTCTAAGGGATCTGTCAAAGGTAACTATGGAAAAAAATCATTAGACATGTATAGTAATAAAATTATTTCAGGTGTTGTACTCACTCAATTGATTATTAAAGCAATATCTCTATTTGAAATGTCAGGAGTCCAGGTTGATGGAATTGTTAGTGATGCAGGATCTACCAACAGAAAATTATGGCGTGAATTAGGTATTTGTGGTAAATTTGATAATTTAAAAAATTACATTGTACATCCAATGAATGAAAAACGTTGTATATATTTTTTTTACTGATGCGCCACACTTAATAAAAATTGTTAGAAACAGATTACATAATAATAAAACATTAAAGGTAATTTTTTATATTTATACAATAAAATTAAAATTATAATCTAACTTACAATAACTTACTCAAACTAGATATCCCCAGAAAAGGAATCTATTAATTGGGAACATTATATTACATTGCATAGTAATGATTTAAAAAATATATCGAAAAGAGTTTGCCCTAAAATTACCAACAGGCATTTATTTTTGGACAGTTTTTCTAAAATGAATGTGAAGCTAGCCACTCAGGTAAATTCAATATTAAATAAGTTATTGCTTTTTAAAACATAATAAGAGATATCGTTCTATGAAATGTAGGTGTTTAGCAATTCAGTTTCAGTTGGATTAAAATACTATAGGAAAATTGTTCAAGTAAAAAGTCTTGAAAATTCCCAGGAAACGGAGTATTTCACTAAATTATTTAATGATATCTTTGATGTTTTAAATAGAAAATTTCCTGCAGAAGGAATAAGAAAATATTCAAAAGATTTTGAAGTAAAAATTTATTTTTATTAATCCTATTTTTTATTAAAAAAATTAAAACATATTTTAATATTAGATTTTAGAAAATGCACTTATATTTCTTGATAACTGGGAACATAATTTATTGATATAATAATTGATATAATAATAATTTATTGGCTCGGCGCGGTGCAGTGGCTGAAATTAATCACTCATGTGGTTAAGAGTAAGCAACGGCCGCTGCCACTAGTACTCGGATGGATGACCACCTGGGCACGTAGTGCGCAAAATCCTTACCACACATACACGTGTTCCTAAACCGACCGTACCAACCGTAAAAACACAACCTATCCAACCAACCCTTACCCCTACCACAGTTCATAACCCCTAAAACAGCTAATGGCCTTAGTTGCCGGGCTTAAGTTCAATAAAAAAAAAAAAAAAATTATTGAAAAAAAAGATTAACGAGTCCGAGTTTTTAACTAAACAGATGTAGGTCTCCGAGTTACAATTAAATCGACAATAGAGTTGTCTAACTATTTATTAGATATCGGGTTTCATTATGTTTTATTCAATAAGATGAACCAAGATAAACTAGAGGTAATAACCAAAGTAAATTTTAACAAGTGATAATTACTAAATGTTATTATAATAAGTATTTATACTAGCATGGTTAACTTAACACTGAGATATACTTTATTTTAATTACAAGAGTATAAGCTATTTTTAAGAGATGGTAATCGCGTTCAGTGAATAAAATAGCTATATTCTTATATAATGATACAAATGTTTTGTTTTATTAATATTAGCAATTTTTTGGGATAATTCGTCAATCTACTGGACCAAATGATACGCCAACAACTCCGACATTTTTACAAGCATATAAAATTTTAACAGCTTACTCAATTTTAAAACCGCCCAAGTCGGGGAATTGTACTATATTAGAAACTAACCCTACCTCAAATCTAAAACTTACTCTAGACGACATTAAACAAGTTTTTGATGCTGATGAGTCGATTAGGTCCATCAAAATTAAAGAGTTGGCTTCTAGATTAGATAAAATTGCTGATATGGGTACATGGGAAGCTGATGAACTTTTGGATCACGATTACTGCCAATCTCCTATAAAAGATTGCATAACATATTATATATGTGGTTATGTAAGCAGACAAATATTAAAACATACAAAATATACTAGCAGTAAACTAGCTATACAAACAGGTAAATATTACTGTTTAGGTACCTAGTTATTATCTAAATAAAATATTAATAAATGTATAACAATTTTATTTACATGTTTAGCTGGAAATTCGTCAATTGCACCTGAAGCAATACTAACAAATTTGAAATCTCGAGGAAATTTAATTCATCCGAACCGGGGATTTTTCAAATTAATTTGTGATTTAGAGAAGTCGTTTGAAAAATATTGCAACACAGAGCATGTATTCCAAGATTGTGTGGATGACTTTTTATCTCAAAGTGGCCACTTAATTTCATTCCCATGCTTGGAACACAGAACTGATATACTAACATATATTATAAGTTACTATATTACCATGAGAATGAGGCAACATACTGTTCTCCGCAATAGAGATCTAAAAAAGAAAAGCTCACATTTAAAAAAACATTCTAAATTAGTAAAACATTGATTACTTATTTTAAATTAATACAAAATATGACACTAAGTATACTCACCTTATTCTTCTTTATGTTTAGTCTTTATTTGTACAATACCATCTACTATCCTCTCATCTTGATAATATTAGGTATATAAATACTTACACTTTACATTATTTGAATTCACATTCAATTTACTAATTCAGAAATAAAAACATTAAAATAATTATAATCAATAATTCAAATAAATTTTAAATTTTAAATTTTATTTTGTCGGTTTGTCCATATCTTTTTTCTGCACATATTTAAAATTACCATAATTTCCAATTATTATTTATATACTATGGTTTTCAGCAATAAAGTACTCATTACAAATTAGTAACCATATATAATAAATAATAATATAACAATATAAATTTAATTTTCAACAATATAACACATGGGTTTCTCAGGTCCTCCATACACATTAATAGCCACCAGACTACAGCACAATCGGTTAATTTCCCCCACCAAAAAAGTCCGTAACAAAACTGGGCCGCTGTTTTGATTTTTGTTTCCAGTCCATAGTATCTTAGTTCGTGGCTAACCGTAAGCTATAATAATTTACATTGGGATCCGTTAATGATGAGGTCTTCCACGGTTCCCGTACAGTCGCGATTAAACGGTGAATATTTGGAAAAACGGTTGTCTTCTGACCACCGATTACGTGACCTATATATTAAATTTATGTCAGAATATTGCTCGTTAGGACACATGTCGCCTACTTCGAACCCCGGATCATATTACATACCACATCATGCCGTGTACAAGCCGTCAGAAACGGGTCCGAAAATCCGCGTAGTATTCGACGCATCCGCTCGGGCTTTTAGTGGCGTGTCGTTAAATAATTGTTTGCTACCCGGTCCAAAACTTCAACATGACGTCGTGGACGTGTTGCTCTTGTTCCAATTGCTTCGGTATGTTTTTACAACAGATATCTGCAAAATGTATCGGCAGATCTTGATTGCCCCGGAACATCATAAATACCAACATATTCTTTGGTGTGCGTCTCCACATGATAAACTGCAAGAATATCAGCTCAACACAGTCACGTACGGGGTGAATTGTGCGCCGTACCTCGCCATTCGTGTGTTACAACATATCGCGGATTCTGACTGTACCGAATTTCCATCCGTTCGTAAGGCATTTTTATTTCACACATATGTTGATGACATATGCGTCGGTGCCGATTCCGAAGAGGCAGCATTAGAACTTCAGTTTGCACTGATCGCTGTTCTCGGACGAGCTGAGCTGGAATTAAAGAAATGGTCTAGTAATACTCATTCAATTTTGAATAACGTTCCCCCGGAAGACAGGGCCAACGATGCATTGCCATTTGATGAAGGCGATGGAGTTAAGGTGTTAAGTCTCCGATGGAGCCCACACGATGATGCATTCACCTATGGATTCCAAAGTGAGAAGCTGGTAGCTACGAAACGCGGCATGCTATCGTTAATAGCACGAATATTTGATCCTTTAGGACTTCTGTCGCCAGTCGTTTTTATGGCGAAACATTTTATGAAACTTGTATGGCGAGCTAACGTCACCTGGGATGAACCATTGCCACCTTCCGTCAGTGACGTCTGGCACCAATTTGTAACGGAGTTGCCAGAACTTCGGAAACTGTGTATCCCGCGCTTTGTTCACACGCGGTTCGGTATGCGCGTTGTGTTATGTGATTTCTGCGACGCATCCGAACGTGGATACGCGGCAGTATTTTGTATTCGTTCTTAAAATTCATCCGGTTCCTCCGTCGTATCTTTGCTGGGTTCTAAAACTAAACTCGCTCCGATGGCTGTATTAACCATCCCGCGGTTGGAGCTGTGCGGCGCAGTCCTTCTAGCAAAGTGGATGTCCTGCATCAAACAGACACTTAGTGTGGAGTTGGAAATAGTTGAAACTCACGCTTGGAGTGACTCTACAATCGTCCTCAATTGGTTGACAGTACGCCACGTGGCCTTCAAGGTTTTTGTGTCAAATAGGATTCATCAAGTACAGTCATTACTTCCGGACTGTCAGTGGCACCATATATCGTCGGAAGATAATCCAGCTGACTGTGCTTCCCAGGGATTAACACCATCTGATTTAGTGAATCATGTACTGTTTTGGAAGGGTCCTACGTTCCTCACGTCACCCACCGTCGAATGGTCTACACGTGTTCCTTCAGTCGAACCGAACCAACTTCCTGAGGCTAAGGCTGAGAGTCCTACGGTTTTACTCGTCGAGATAACAACGGAATGGTACTCCCGCTTCTCGTCGCATGTGCACATGATCCGTGTCGTCGCCTATGTCCGTCGTTTCACCCTACTCTGTCGTCGCCGTCAACAAGTCTTTGAGTGTTATCTCACGCGCGGTGAGCTCGATTCGGCGTCGTTGGCAATTGTCCGATTTTCTCAACTGACATTCTTCAGCAAACTTCGCCATGAATTAGGTTGTTCAAAACCAATATTGTTGCGGTCTGTTGCACGACTCCGACCTTACATTGATGATAGTGGCGTAATCCGAGTAGGTGGCCGATTAGCCAATGCTCAACTATCAAACGAACAACGACATCCAGTTCAATTGTCTAAATCGTCTTATCTATCTCTACTTCTAATACATCATTGGCACGATCTCACCGGCCACAGTGATCCCCGCGTCATAACAGCACTTTTGGGACGTCAATACTGGATTATGTCAGTTGGTACTCTTATTCGTACAGTCATCAGCCACTGTACACGTTGCGTTAGGCTGTCAGCCGCCAACCCGCAACCGGTTATGGCAGATCTGCCACGATCCCGTGTAACCGAATGTCGTCCTTTCTCCCGTGTAGGGATTGATTATGCAGGGCCGTTGCTGATGAAGGAGCATCGTCTTCGAAAGGCGCGTCAGTATAAAGTTTATGTGGCAGTATTTATATGTTTTGCAGTCAAGGCGGTACATCTAGAGGTCGTGTCTGATTTATCCACTGATGCCTTTATAGCTGCGCTCAATCGGTTTGTCGCCCGTCGTGGTCTTCCCACCGATATTTATTCAGACTGTGGGACAAATTTCGTCGGCGCCGCAGCCCAACTCAAAAACCTTATTAACCACCGAGACAACCAAGGTCAACTGTCGGCATCTATACAATCTGTTTGGCATTTTAACCCCCCCAGGTGCACCGCATTTCGGCTGCAGTGCGATCGGCAAAGACCCTTTTAGTCCGCATCATGGGAGAACACACATTTACTCTGAAAGAATTTAATACTATATTGTGTCGCGTGGAAGCTATATTAAATTCGCGTCCGTTCACTCCGAGCTCTACTGATCCTAACGAGATTGACTACTTGTCGCCAGGACATTTCCTTATCGGTCAAGCATTACTTGCGCCGCTAGAGGAAGACATAGCGCCTACTCAATATTCTTTGAATAACCGCTGGAAACTGCTCAACCAGTGCGCTCAAGCCTTTTGGCGTCGCTGGAGGGACGAGTACCTGCAGACATTGCAAACGAGGGGACGATAGACAACTGATACTCCCAACCTCACTGTAGATGATCTAGTTATTGTTAAGGACCCGCATTCGCCACCGTTAACGTAGCGCATGGCCCGTATCCTTGAAACAGTGCCAGGTACTGACGGTGTCGTGCGCGTCGTTCGCCTTCGGACATCTACCGGGGTTTTGACGCGCCCAGTTGTAAAGGTGGTAAAGCTCCCTACCGCGTAAACTTATGTTCCTGATTCAATTCATTTTTCTTTATCTTATTCCCACCACTTATTAATTAATTTATTTATTTTTACTTTTTATATTCACTGCCTATGTACATACCACGTTCTACCCTTGGCAGTGCTCTGTATACAGTTGGTTCCCTGGCTCGTAGCTTGATGGGGGAGGTGTTTGAACATGACCCAAAATATAAAGGGGTACGATAGTATTATTTATGTGTCAGTTATGGACCCTGGTCATTATTTTATATTCTTTTCACACCTCTTTCGCCAATGGCTATCTGTCATCATTAAATATTGTCGGTATAATTATACTATATTACTTGTATTATTATGTATTTTTTTTTTTTTTTTATTGTATTATTATAATTTATATTGAATTGTTAATCAACGTCAAGTATCTATTATTATTGTAATACGTCTCCGTATCCCAAGGGGAAGCATGTTCGCGACTCACACACGGCCTAATAATAATATTTATCTATGCCATTAACGATGATAATCGACAATCGCTGACGAAGGCCGTCCGGTTATCTAACGTCTGGCAACCTACCCGCCATGCCTTACGGTGATAGTCGTCAGTCTTCGCTCCGCCGTACGTCCGGCATTTTGAGGAAGTTTATTTTGTTTCTGTGAGCGACCATCTTGGTCGGGTGCGTCACGTTACACGAGTCATACGTGTCGAGTAACGTTTGACTCTGGTCGGTGTATTGTCCATTTTCAAATGACAAAATACACGTCGACTACGGTAGCATGTATGATCATATTAGTAAATACCTAAGCTATGATGTTATTGAATAGGCTCTCGTAAGTATTATATCAAATTCTTAAATTTTCATTGTAATACTGACTCTAAATAAACGATAGGTAATAAATAGTTGTTTTACAAAAAAGTACAAAATATTGACTAATAAATATAATATATAAAATTGTTTTTTATAAGATCCATATAAAATGTATTATGTGAATAACAATTGTAACAAAATGCTGAGTACAATAATATAAACATAATTTTTACTTTGAACATATTTTTGATCTATTTAAGTGAAAAACTGAAGATCTTACAACGTAATCTTCAGCTTTTTAAGACGAGGTTAGGTAACTGAAGATACTCATTTAATTAACATAGCAACTTGATATTATGATACAGTTAAAAATATATTTCATATATTTGAATTGGTTTGTTATGTGTAAAATTTAATATATTATTTAGAGGACGTTGCACCCACGTGTGTTGCTTCCATCTTACACACTCATAAGACAAAGTAAATTTTCGTTCTCCAGTTTCGATAGTGTGCTTTTGGTTTTGGTATTAGAGTGAATTGACGTATTATCAAACTTTTAGGTAAGAACATTATCTGTATTGTCTAGTTGGGTTTTCACCATATTTTATTTTTTAAGTGAGTTATGAGTATGAAAGATATTAAATATTTGAAAATGCTCATAATTCAATTATAAGTTAACGTACAAACCAACAAGACAACATATTTTTATGCTTAGGTATATAATTATTAAATTAAATATACAAAGTATTTTATAGTATGAAGAAATATTTATTAACATCACAAAATAATATTATATTAACTAATATGCACAAGTCTCGCTCGATAAACACACACACTACGTATAACGTGTACATGAGTATTAACATAGTCTCAAAATTAGATACATAATAATATTAATATTAATAATAATCAAGGTGTATTTATCAGATGACGTTACTCACAACCGACACCCGTTTATAAAATGAACGAAAAAATTGACCAGTTGTATATTCTGCTAGGGAGCTCTGTCTATAGGTACTTAGAGGGCCGATTATTTTCAATTTTTGGTAAGTCTTTTAATTTAAATAAATATCACAGGTTGTATACAATTATAAATTTAAGGTGATAAATTAAAATTTATAATTTTATAGTATTTACTATACTTTGAAATTTTGTATTCTTTAATATTAATTAGGTATCTGAAATTTGAATTATTTATATTAATATTTATAAAATATGTATAAGTGTTTACAAGCATATAGCAATATACATGGAACTGCTTCTAATTGCAGTTTAGATCTAAATTTTCTAAAGTTTCACTGCTATCTAAATTTATATCATATACTTAAAAGAAAAATGATGATATAAATGTACGTATAACAACATCATGACGATATGAATGTTTGGACATTATTGTTGTTTGTTTTATAGACAAGCTTTTATAACTTCAAAAAACTACAGACGATTTTTAACTTAATACTACGTATATGTCGTAGATGTTTTGAACATTTTGTGATTATTATTTTGTTTTATTCTTCCATCTATTTAAAAATGCATATTATATTATAAAATATAACCATAAACTATAATATCATAATATTTAATAATAATAATAATTCACTATATTATAAAATTGTTTTTAACACCCATTTCCATGCTACACTGTGGTCCATGATACTCAAAGTGTGTAAAAACTAAAATATTTTGAGAACTATTCTAAAAACAGTAAGAATTAATACTGTAAGATTTCAGCTATTGATACCACGCATTTGAAACTAATGTATTTACCTATAGTCTATATATACTATATCTATATTCTATGACCATTAATTGTTTTTGACAAAAAAGTTAAAACTTGGTTGATACAGCAGTTGACCCCACAACTATTTTAATTTTATTAAATAATTTACTTTGTGAAAGTTCAATAGGTAAGTGCATATTGAAATCATTATTAGTGGTATATTTCATACAGACTCATAAATTAAATATATCATTATAATATACTTGCTTCAAGTTAAGCTAAAATATAATAATGGAAATCTTTAATTATTGTTACAAACAGTGGCAGATTTCAAGAGGTCGAATAATACTCATTTAACTATCACCGTTTGTTAGATAAACATTTAATTTATTAAAATCAATTACTTAAAATCTATACATATATTGTATTTAATATCTTTCTAGTATAATATTATTGATAATTGCAGATACATTTTTTTAGTATAAATTATATTCTACAATTATTTAGGTTAGGTTAAGTGCTTAAAATATTTTAGTTTGGTAGAAGTTCAGATTTATTTATTTTTTTCAAATTATCTTTATTTTAACAATATAATATATTTGATGTCATGTCTAGTCTCGATATTTGTCATCGACCTTAACTTGTACCAGATGCACTTGCGAAATTGGAATTCAAATATTGACTCGGGTTTATTGATTGAGGTACTTGATTCTGATATTGGCTAAATTGACTTGGGTTGGGAATTTGGTTTTGGTATTGACTTAATTGACTTGGCATGTAATTTGTATAGGACTGAAATCCAGTCGATTAAGTGCTTCCATCCCTAGCCATTGCAACGTGCTCTGATGTCTCATATATTAAATATAATATACATAAGCATCGAAACGTAGATAATAAATGACCAAATCCAAAATGGGGAATATTTCTTGCAACTCACGGACGAGTTCGTTAAAACAAATATGATCAGTAAATTTAGGCGTAGAAGTGAAAGGCGAAAACTAATCAAAAAACTTAATTAAATTTAAGTACAGTTGTCGTAAACCTAAGACTTCGTAGGCCTATGATCATCAATAACAGCGGAGTAACTTTTCTTAGAAACGCTGGCCGCATCGATAATATCATACAGCGGTATTGTTCATGGTCAAAGACGGATCATCGCACGTATGCTTGTCACCCGGTATAAAATATTATAGGCACACAATTACCATCCGATAGAATGATAGGAATATTGTTTGACGCACGACGTTGCGCGGATAACGCAATGCGTGGGAAGAAGCGGATGCCGGTGCAGATGACCAACAGGGACCTGAAGGTACCGCGGGAGTCCCTGGACGATATATAAGGGGTCCGGATTAGGCACATTTCAGACGCGATCCACCAGAGTTAGAGCGAGCACCTTCACGTCACCCAGATCAATAGTTTTGTCATTTAGACTTAGAATATTTTTCACAAGTTGAATTAATTAATTAATTGGGCTTAGAATAATTTTTAATAAAAAACATTTAGAATAATTTCAAGAGTCTTCATTTATTTTACAACAACCTATCCGATACGACATCATTCTACTGTTTGTACGTGGCACGTTACACCATTATGGAAGGCTGTATCTTAGTTTCTGCTGGTTCAGGACCAGCTGCGGTCTCTTGCAGATATGATGTTGATGAATCTGGCTGATGTATTGGTGTTGAAGATGACTGTGGTTGAGATGTAGAGCCAAATGATCCATATCCCTGTAACTGGCCTAGAAATTCTTTGATTTTATTTATTCTAGGCTCATCATCTTCGTTACTAATTTCCCTAACAAATCGACGTGTTGGTTTACCTAAGAACAAAATTTAATTCATTGAAATTCGTTTATTAATATTTCTTAACTATTGCAATAGAGATAACTTCTAACACTTCCTATATTTATACATATTTTTATGTGGTTAAATTTATCGTATGCTTGCTAAGAACAATAATAACATATTTTGATAAAAACAAATTCTCAACTGTTGTGGACAAAAATTTAACATTTTCAGTACACAGTATATATTACTGCAATTGTTGAAATTTTAAGGATTAAACGTCATATTTTTTTTATATATTTTTTAATGGTATGTTTTCATTATTTTTTTAGGACATATTTTGAATGATTATTGAAAATCAAGCACTCTAGTAAGTATTTTTTGTTAGTTTAGATTACAGTATTTTTCAACACAAAATTTATTAAATTATTTATTTATAATATTTATTTCTGTTAATTTTAAAAATAAATTATAGAAGTTGTGTATTAATTATCTATCTGTATTTTTTTTTCAATTTTTTTTCCGTCTATATTGAATTACATATGTGAAATTGTTCGATGCATAGGTGTATATTTTTAAACAATACGTTTTTAATGCATTAGTCTTTACACTAGCTCTTAGTTATTACTTATTACTCATTACTAAATATTATAATATTTTATTATTATTTTTATTTTTTAAGACTTAATATTATAATAAGTATTATAGCATTATTGAAGAAAGTTAAAGTGGAAATCTGTGAGTCGCTTTGTTATATAAGGTTTGTTATAACGATAATAATGTTGTTCAAAGCATAAATGTTTATCACACAGAAAGATTATTAGGTTTAATATTATTTTAATATCTAATATTGTTTATATATTTTAATTATTAAAATAGGTAACTGTATGATTTAAAGACAGTTTATTTTACATTAGTTATCGATTTCGTTCGCATTGTTGGAAAATATCAAACTTATAACTATCATATTTTGTAATGATGCATAATAATTTTGAGCAGAGCCAAAAATAAGTATAAATAACTTAATAAACATTTTTTTGTTGGTCGATAATTCTATGATAATATATAATTAATAGGTTATATCTTAAGGTGTAACAAATGGTACCACAGCTTTTTTCAACATTAATCTCAACAGAACAATATAATATCTGAGCAGTACGTGATATACTTACAATAATATTGCTGGAGAAGCATCGCAACTACAAACAATGCAACTGAATTATTCACGATCATTTTAACTTACTAGCACAAAAACGAGCAAATCTTTCTATATATTAAAATTTAGACACCAGGATTAATATAATATTTTAATGACATCAAAGATTATTTTGAATTGCAGACTGATGTTGGTGAATTGCGGGGTTAAGGATTTATAGTCTTATAGGCGAATTCATTATAACGTTTACGCCCCTTCGTAGAAATTTACATACCTACCTTGCGGTTAACCGGTAATTAACAAAACACAATAAAATGTTCAAAAAAGATAATCATTGTTGCGCACAACTATCATATTTGCATTTGATTACCGCTAAAAATAAAATAAGGTTTGTCCTCTATTCGTCTTTGTAGTAGTTCGTATGTTTCACTGGATTGTTGAAGTCATTAACACACTTAGAAAAATAACAACTATAAAATTAGACTATTAGAGTGATTAGATTAACTCTCCAGAAACGCGCACATTCGATTATCTAAATACATATACTCCGACCTGCTAATTCAGTCAGTCATCTCGCTATTTGTTCAATTTGGCACAGGAATATTCCGTGTTGTGATATTACGTTTAAAACCTAAATCATCATGGTATTCTTTTCCCAGTTTTGATTAGTCGGTTGTTGATTGCATTTGATTGAATTTCCAAAAAACTTATCTGTAATCTGTATAACCTATTAATGAGTAATAATTAGAAACTATGGGATTAAATTCATAAAATAACTTTTTAAAAACTTTTAAATTGATTCCAAATTCCAATACAATCTAATAAGTAATAAGACGAATTTTTCATAACTAATATGTTAGTGTTAGTGCATGTATCATTCAAGTATCATTCATTTTCTAACGTATAAATTATCTAAAATATTATTAGTTTCTGGTTTGTCATTTAGTCGAAATCCAATTTAGGGTCTACAATTTGATTGTCTTATTACAATAATTATTATACTATTAATTGATAATTTTATAAAGTTTCATTATAATGACATTTTTTGGTTTTTTTATAGTAATAAATTATTCTCTAATTATTAAACTTTCGTACCACCTATTTCATAGCCTTAATATGCTACTATAAATATGAAATTTCATAATACATTTGAAAAATTAATAACTATATCTTTTCAAACAGTCAATTTTACCTTTTAGAAAAAATTACTAAAATTACGATTTTAGGAATTAAAAATTATAATTTACCAATTAACACCAAAAAAATACTATGCTTCGTTTTATAATATTTAGTATCGACGATTGTGATTAAAAACGATTTCGAACGGTATAAAATTTGGTTAAAATCGTATGCACTATCATATCTTTGAAAAATAAGCTACTACTGTATACCTACTGAAAAATTAAGTTTTTTCAAATTGGTAGTATTTAGGTTCCATATATTATTTAGATTCTATGTGCAATCGATATAGTGTTGTTGGATAATGTAAAGTAAATGTTGTCCTCTGATTTAGACAAAATTATATAAACAGTATAATTATTATGAATACACAATAGATTTAATTTCCGGGTTTTCGGTGAAAAAATTTAAAAAATGGCCATCAATCTCCGCAAAAGTCTTCAATACTACACGAACAACTACACGCGTTGTTTTGATAGGTCTCCAATGGTTGATTTGGCTTGCCACTTAAAGTAACTGGTCCTGTGGTGGTTATTAATAATTCTGATTGCGGTACCGTTGTGCCCGACCCTGTAGGTTTCACTGAATTAGAGTACCCAGAATTCGACTCCGCATTATTAGATTGCCCACCGACTTCGGAAACGGACTGTATTACTTCCTTTAATCGGTCGACAGTTGGTTTGACGTTGATCCTGCTATTATCTACCGTGGTACCTATAATATTGGAGAATAATAATATTGAATAGTTAAATCGTTTAAGTATTTTGACAAACGCTCAAAAGTATAATAGTGTCTAGTGCAGGGTAATTTTATTTAGAGCGAAACACTCGTTGTCTGTGGTAATGTTAAGATGTTTACTAAATTTTAATATATTTTACAATTTAATAATCTATTTAACATAATATCAACATCATACAATACTGTGAAAATATATGAACAATTATTACATCGTTAATTTTTTTTTTTTTTTTGTCGATTTTTAGAAGTTCTAATAGTAAGT
Organism: Aphis gossypii; assembly: GCF_020184175.1. NCBI lineage: Eukaryota > Metazoa > Arthropoda > Insecta > Hemiptera > Aphididae > Aphis > Aphis gossypii. The sequence goes on along the minus strand of NC_065531.1, from coordinate 4,876,985 downwards.
TAAACTGTCCTATTGAAGTTTGATATATATAATATAAATTTACATGTTCTATTATGTCAATAAATAAAAATTGGTGCTTAACAACTTTTTATCTTAATTTAAATATATTTATAATTTTTAGTATTTTAACCACTTTTTACCAATATTATCATCAATAAAATATCAAATAAAAGATAATTCATTTATATATATATGTTAAATGGTGCTAAATACTAATACTGTGCTGCAAATAAGAACTTTTTATTTTAATAAAATTTAAACACATTTAAAATAATTATTTTAACTCATGATATAATTATACTTACAATGATAAAGATGAATGTAAGCCAACGTAATAGTTAAAACTGATTTCGTATACATTTTTAATAAATCTGAAAAAATTTAATTATAAGATCATAACTTAATCAATTCAAAATGATAATCTATAAATCATAAATTGCAATAAAAAAAAAACAATTTCATTAAAAAATTATGTATAAAAGGCAAACTCAATTGGTATAAATCTGGAACATCGTGTATATATAAATTGGACTGTTTTGTATATTATATTATATATGATACATGTCAAATTTTTAATTATTTCCCTTCTTATTTTACTAAAACCTGACAATTTTGCCTTGAGTATCACATATATGATACCTACTAAAAACTTTTTGAGATTATTTATTCATACGTATGAGGAATTTTCCATACCAGAATCATATCTTATAGAAACTAAATTTATTATCATACATGAACCTGGGTTTTCAAAACTTCTGAGTGCATGTAATATGATACTCATGGTGTTCGTGACAAGATCAGTGAAATTAGCTAGAAGCTAGATACCTAGTCAACTTGGTATTCTTTTTTTTAACATAACAATAAAATATAACACGAATAGCGATGCAAAAACTTACCTTTTTAATTGAATAAAAACTAACTGACGATTGCTGTTCACTTGAGACTCAATATTAAATTTAACCCCAATAGTAGCGTAGGTATTAATTGACACCGAAACAAAACAATTTTTTCACACAGTATAGAATTCTATGTATAGGTAGTTAAATTAAATTTATTAATAACTTATTTTCTTAAAAGCATTGAAATGGATTTCTTATTTTTTTTCAATTATGTGTAATAATATAACTTTGAATTGCAAAAACAATGTAGCTCTGTGTGAGTTCCCCCTCTAAATCGGTGTCTCTCCCAATATTACCAAATAATGTTATGTACTCGTAGAAATACAATTTATTTGGATTGCATTGGATAATTTACGTAGATACCTAACTATGGTATAATAAAATATACTACATTTTACTACACCGCAACTGTTATTCAAAAATAAACATAGATAATCGTAAATGGATTTTTCCCAGAATTTACATTCGCTAGTCTTAATCATTTAAAGGGGAAATTTTGGTTTGATTTCATTTATGTCATAATAGCTATTATGAACAGTTCAGTGATTAAATACAATTTATTGTTGATAAGAATGACTTTTTACATAATTAAAGATGCTACAAATTTAACAGTTTGAGTGTTCAGGTATACATTATAATATCATATGTAAATGCTTATGATACAAACAATTTGACCCTTGTTTAATACTTCAGTGATAGCAGGAAATACTTAATCAAAATTATTTATCATTTTTAAGCTATTATAATATGTGATTTGAAAATAATACGTGTATCTAGTAAACTCATATACCTATAGCTATACAATTTTTTATAAATGTATTACTTTTACAAAAATAATTATTTTTACTATTTGTTAAAATTTTTGTAAATATAGTCAACTGTAGTGCTATTACTTAGTTATCTATAATAAAATCTAACATTGTTGTTGTTTGTTTATAGACAAGCTTTTATAACTTCAAAAAACTACAGACGATTTTTAACTTAATACTACGTATATGTCGTAGATGTTTTGAACATTTTGTGATTATTATTCTGTAATAGAATAGTACATAAAGTACAATAATTAATGTATGATTATAATATTAAAAATATATTAAATAAAAATAAATAACATATATCAATTTGTTGATCAACTTTCAATGTTTTTTATAGAGAAGGAGCATGTATGTCGTGTGGGAGACCAGCGATGATGAAAACCACTAACTCTTTTCCCATTTATTGTAGTATGATAGATATGGCATCTTTGCCACCTACATCGAACGAAAAAAAATCAAAAGGGAACCAAAAGTATGGATACAAATATAGTACATGTCGACGCAGTACTGTTGAAACAACCGGCGATTTCTCAATAGATGATTGTCAACTTTCAATGTTTTTTATAGAGAAGGAGCATGTATGTCGTGTGTGAAACCAGCGATGATGATAACCACTAACTCTTTTCCCGTTTATTGTAGTATGATAGATATGGCATCTTTGCCACCTACATCGAAAGAAAAAAAATCAAAAGGGAACCAAAAGTTTGGATACAAATATAGTTAAAATATAGATTCTAGGTCACTTTGTACGGTCAGGCATTAAAAGTGCGAAACGCGGTCACTTAGTACGGTCACAGAACAGGCCCGTATACAGGGGGGGTTTTAGGGGTTCAACCCCCCCCCCCCCGAAATTTTTAAAGTAGGTATATATTTAAAAACTAACTACATACGTCTTTATACATATATAAATGTATAATTGTACAACTACAGTTTATTTTAAACATTTGTAAATTTCCCTCTAGTCATTACACGTTATCTTTTTTAGAAAATAGCAAACGGATACTTAATACTTATATATTATATATAATATATATAATGTTATCGCAATCTTGTCGGAAGATGGACTTTATCGTTTTATAGCTATTTAATTGTTTCGTGTTCACCAGTATTATTGTTCAGTCTTGAGTGTGTTTTTATTTCTTAATAAGTGTGTGTCTGTGTAGCTGTTTACTATTGCATTATATTTTATATATTTTTTGAAAAATGAAACGAAGTTTGCCATCTCAGTCGTCAATATTTAATTTTTTTCATGAGAAAACCAATCAAACTGAATTGGATTCAGAATTAATTACTACAGAAGAAGTTCCGTGTGCGGCGTCTACTACTGAAAACGGTGCAATAAAAAGTACTGTAGATTTACCAGAACTTCGAGATATTGGACGGTATGTAGATGTTAGAATAACTGATGATAAATTTAAGTACGATTTATTAAAAAATCCGTGGCTTCCTCCTTCAAATTATAATTTTCCGATAGTGTCAAAAAGAAAATTAAAATTCCAAATTTCTTGGTTAACACGGTTTTCTTGGTTAGTTTATTCAAAACAACTAGAAGGAGCATTATGTAAAGTATGTGTTTTATTTTCTAATGAGTGCACCGGAAAAGGTTCAAATCAAAAAGTGGGTGCTTTAGTAAGTAAACCTTTTATTAAATGGAAAGATGCTTTGGAATGTTTTAAATTACATTCAAATGCAGAATACCATAAATTGTATGTTATACGAGCGGATGAATTTTTAAAAATAATAGATAATAAAAAACCGGACATCTCTATTGCTATCGATCCAGCACATAAAAAAATAGTATTAGAAAATCGTGCTAAACTAGTTCCAATTATTGAAACAATTATTTTTTGTGGTCGTCAGGAACTATCATTAAGAGGAGATAATGACAGTGGACCTATTTTTAGTTGCAGTACTGATAACAATGATGGAAATTTCAGATCGTTGTTAAGATTTAGAGCGCAGTCTGGAGATTTAATATTGAAAGACCATTTAGAAAATTCAGCAGCTAATGCTGTTTATATAAGCCCACTTATACAAAACGAGTTAATACATATTTGTGGTGCATCCATCCAGACTCAAATAGTAACCAAAATTAAAAATGCGGGTTTTTTTTCTATTTTAGCAGATGAAACTTGCGACATATCACGAATAGAACAAATGTCCTTATGTGTGAGGTATATTGAAGATTGTAGTATTAGGGAAGATTTTTTAACTTTTATTCCTATTTATGACGCATCAGGAAAAGGATTAGCCCGTACAATAATGATTGAAATAGACAAATTAGGTTTAAAAAAGGAAAATTTAGTTGGTCAAGGCTATGATGGAGCTTCTTCGATGAGTGGTATATTTAATGGAGTTCAAAAAAATATATGCGATATAACACCTCACGCTTTATACGTTCATTGCGCCGCCCATTCGTTAAACCTCGCCATTAGTAAATCATGTAACATTCCCGAAATAAGAAATTGTATTGGATCTATATCTACAATAACTTCATTTTTTCGAAAATCACCAATAAGGTCAGAAGTTCTTAAAAAGTTCATAAAAGACTTAATTCCATGCACACGCCACCAAACACTTTTAAAAATGTGTGAAACTCGTTGGGTTGAACGCCACGACAGCTTGTTACGGTTTAAAGAACTATATTTACCAATAACTAACACATTAAGGGAACTTGAACAGCATCATAATTTAGAAACATCAAAACTTGCATTTCAACTTTCAAAAACTATTACCTCAAGTTCGTTTGTAATTTCATTGTACATTATAGAAAAATTATTTGCTATAACATTGCCGTTATGTAAATCTTTACAGCAAATAAATGTAGATTTATCTGAGTGTTGTCAATATGTCAATAACTGTATGCAAGTTATTAATTCAATTCATGAAAATAGTGAGGAAGAATTCCACAAATTATTTTTAGATGTCGAAAATGTATTAAGCTTAGTCGATGAAACGGTTAAAATGCCACGATTAATTAAGCAATCTACTTATCGTAACAATATTCCGGCAGATTCGCCAGAACAGTATTATAGGAGATCAATTTTTTTGCCATTTTTAGATTACTTCAAAAGTCAATTAATTGAAAGATTTATAAAACACAACTACATTATTTCTGGGCTGCAAAATTTGATTCCAAGTTTTTTAATTAAATTAAAACCAAGTAGCGATGAGTTTAAAAAATGCATTGATTTTTATAAGAGCTTTTTACCGACTTATGAAACTTTTGAATCAGAATTGAAGGTGTGGGTGGAAAAATGGAAATCGGTACCCGATAACGAACTTCCTAAATCTGCAATCGATACTTTAGGCGTCATGTCGAAAGACTTTTATCCAAACATTTGGTGTTTAATATCTATACTTGCAACACTCCCGGTGTCCACTTCATCTGCAGAACGTTCTTTTTCAACTTTAAGACGATTAAAAACCTATTTGAGGAATAGCTGCAGTGAAGATCGTCTAACAGGTTTAGCTTTATTGTCAGTCCACCGAGGTATCCAAATAGATATTGAAGAAATAATCAATACATTTTCCAGAATGCCACGTAAAGTTGACTTTGTTTTATGAATTAAAATTGTAGGTATTCAACCATATTTTTAAATTATTTATTTTTTGTATACATTTTTATACTATGTTTTGTAGTGCATAATATTATCTATTAAATTATAATATAACTATTAACTATGTATTTTTAGTTCATGTATTAAAAATATTTTAACCCCCCCCCCCCCCCCCCGAAAATTGATCCTGGATACGTGCTTGTCACAGAATAAGGTGTTGAACATGATGGCTGGTCATCAATTGAGCAAATGTCATCGGTCATTGAACTACTTTCAGTCGATTGATTTAAAATGCTAATATTTTTTGAGCCAACCAAAGAATTACTTTGAAATTCAGCCGGTTTTTTGGCAAATAATGTAGGGATTGCAGTCTGCTTGAGTCTATTTTTCAAGGTATTTAGAAACATGTCATCTTCAAAATGTAAAGAACACAACTTAAAAGTTTTGTGCAGAATATCGAGATCTGTGGTCGGTAAATATTTGGCTTCACATTTTTCCACCCAAGAAGCACATCTAAAATAATAATAATAATTACATTTAACATTTAGTACTTTGGTGCACATTCAAAAATAAAATACAAATTAGGCAAATGTCCAATGTGTTACATTATTGTAAACAATACCTGTAGTCTGTCAAAGAAAAGAAAATAATATAAGTAGGTGACAATAGAATATTACTTAATATTTGTTAATTTTCATGGGCTTATTTCTCATTTGTAAATACATAAGTTACATTTTATGGATAGAAATAACATAATGGACAAGTGATTAAAATTAAATTAGACTATAACATAGTACTATAATCATTCTTACCTTGAATGGTCTTTAGGAAATTTAAAAAATGAGATCCGTAATTCTTCATTGTTGTTTGACCAAAGGCTGGTACAATACGCCAACGAGCATCTACTACCCGGGGCATTTTTGACAACAAAAGACATATTTTGGTAAATAATGTATAAAATACCAAAAAACAAAATAAAATGTCAACAGATGAACAAATACAAAAAAGCGCAGAGATCAAAAAAATCGAGACGCTACCGTGTTGGAGTACAAAAATCTACAGACAGTACAAACGCGTCGTGTACTCGTGTCGTATTAAGTTGTTGTCTGGTAAAATTCAAAAATTACAGATTAACAATGTACCCACAAACAACAGAAAACTTAAAAAAAAGGGAAATATCTGTTTCCAGGCAACACTGTTAAATTTTAGACATGTCGGACCGTTTTATGATAAGCCAAGAGATTCCTTTCTGTTTATTCTGTGGTTAAAACTCAAAATTAGAATTTAAACATTTAAATTTTAAACTGTTCTCTGCTTCTCTCATCTAAATATTACATATTTCTTAAGTATATTAATTTACTAATTTTTAGGTAATTATATAAATGTCAGAATTTGAGTATTCTAGTACAGGTAATGAAGATGAGAGTGATGAAGAAGAATTCGTTTTCTCAATTCCATCCACTACACAGAACAAAACTACCTTAAACAATATCAAAGTTTCAAAAGAACTGCGTTCCCACTATTCAAATTTATTCATTGATTCTTTTAGTTTAATTGATTTATTCATCAAAAGTAAAACATTAATGTACAGCTCGTTTTTAGAAAGTTTTAGTTCTACAAAATTTCACAAAATCTATGCTAAACCCAATAGAGGAGGAAAGCACACATATGTATCCCCACATCATTACATTACAACCACACAGAATTGTCTTGCAGTAGCCAGCAAGTTTTTGAGATCTAAATCAAAAGAAGCACGAATAGGTGCTGTTTATTTGTTGTACACCATCCATAAAACTCAGCCATTTAAACAGTATCTTATCAATGTAAAAATGACACCCACAGATTATTTTAATACCAAAGAATTGGTCAACAGTTATCTTAATAAAGGTCTACCAGATCCATCCTACTGTTTTTACCAACTGGATATTAAAAGAAAAATAACAATTACTTCTACTGCTATCAACCCTTGCTTAGAAGTGAGTCTATTGAACATTTTTGTCTGTATTTGATTCAACAAAACCTTAATTTATTTAATTCATTTTTTTCTTTAGGCCAACTATCCAAGAGTCTAAGTCCGAAAATTTATGGGTCGTGTCGCTGACAAGTGTTTTAGAACTCAATACGAGGCACGTAAAAGTTTAGATCTCTTTAATAAACTAGAATTAATGGAGTATCAGATGCTTCGAGAATTGGTATATATAAACAAATTGAGTAATTTGTTTTTGGGCCGTAATGCTGTTCCAGATTATAAGCCAGAACTTTCTAGAGTGATTGTAGAAATAAACAGTGCTAGAACTGTTACTACGGTCAAATAACAAAACGATAACATTGATTGTCCGAAAAAACCTCGTTATAAGAATACTAATTTCAGTGCATTCCCAGGTAAAAATGAAGAGATTTTAAAAGATATGGTTGAACTTTTAGGACCACCAATCATTGACAAAAATGTCAATAACTGTCATCCAAAACAGAAATTAAAGCTGTCCAGAAGGAAAATAAGTAATAATATTAAAAAATATTTGTTGTTAAATAATGGTAGGTACATAAATTCATAATTAATAATAAACTACAATAGTTTAAAAATACAGGAAATCATCATTCTATAAAAAAAGAACTATAGGATACTTCTTCACCATTGCCGAAATTAAGCACTATGCTAGATTCAGATTCATCTTGCACAAGTATGAATAGTGACGAAGATGATTATTTTGGAAACATGTATGATGAAATGATCTGGCATATTCTCGAAGAACAAGAAGTTAATGGTGAGTAACAAACAACTTGCACTGTTTTCTTGTTGTACTAATACTGTATTAATTATGTCACTTAAAGCCGAGTCCACACTAGGACGAACATTGTTGTCGAACATGTTCGTTGAAAATGTTTCCTGACTCGACGAACTAGTGCTACTGCGTTTTGAAATGTTCGACAACAGTGTTCGTTCAATTTATACAAAAGATTTCCCGCTTTATAGTTTGATAACTAAATACTTACTGCTTTCATTATTTATTTTCATGTTAGTACATATACGAATATTTTAGATTGCGGACGTGTGTAATATTTAGTGTTTTAATATTTTAATTTTAATTTTTTTTCAATATGAGTGATGAAGATATAATAATTATGAGGGCAGCTTTTGTTTTCACATCTTTGGTTTCTCGATTAAAAAAAAATAAATCTATTCAAAGAAGACGTTGGTGGCAACGAACAATTTTCGAAAGTAGACGTCGTTATAATGGAAATGATTTACTAAATGATTTAAGACTGGAACATCCCGGCTTCAAAAACTTTATTAGAATGTCAACAACAGATTTTGAATCATTGCTTGAAGTTATTGGTCCTAAAATTGGGAAGGATACAACTCACCTGAGGGAAACAATTCCAATAAACGTGCGGCTAGCCGTAACACTACGTTTTTTGGCTACTGGTGATTCATATACAAGTTTAATGTATCTTTTTAAAATTTCTAAACAATTAATATCTAATATAGTACCAGAAATATGTGAAGCTATAGTTGATGCCCTAAAATTATATGTGCAGGTAAATATTAAATTGGAATATTAGTTTTATAAACATCACAAATACAATACTATAATGCCAAATAGGTATGTAGTTAAAAAATAACATAAATATGATACAAAAAATGATATTGTAATAGATAAACAAAAAATAAAACAATTACTAAATAATGAATGAACCTTTATTAAAACAAAAATTTAAAATCACTTTTTGACATAAGTAAAATATTATATTTTATAAATTATATTACCTATATAATAATAAAAAAAATTTAGGTAATATATTGTATAGTATAATATAAACAAAATAATAATAATAAAAAAAATTTAGATAATACAATGTACCTACATAATATTAACTATACATATTAATATTAATCCTAGATACTTACTTAATATAAAATAATAAATTTTAATTGGAATGTACCTATATTCCTTAAATTTGAAACCTTAAATTTCATAAGAAAAAAAAATTGATCACTTATACTTTTAAGATTATAATACAGCACTTTTTTATCTACCTCTAGAAGTACCAGATATTTTCTTAACCTTTAAAACTAAATATTATTATATGATGACACATTTTCTTGGGTATTTAAAAAATTATTTAAAGAATTGTTAGAAGATGCGCCCATAGAATGTAAAGGAATAAAAGAGTTATCGTTTGAAGGTGGGCTAGAAAAATTAATAGGATAGTAATGTTGGTTATTTTGTTGTAGCATTAACATATCCGATTCGTGAAGAATGCAATTTATTTTATGTTCAGTATTCATACGAATAAAATCTGAATAAGACCTTAGTTTGTTAGCGACGTGTTCCCCATAGGTATGTACTCGCGTTATCCTTTAATTTATTTTTTTCCGTATAAGTTTTTAAAATAGAATAAACCTCATCTACTCTAGGGTCCTCATCTGTTCTAATTTTTTTTTTTGGTTTTGGTGAAGAAAATGGCTTTGGTCGTTCTTTAATTTTCCCATCACTATCAACACTATCCACCACTATGAAGTCGTCCTCCAAGGAATCATCGTTATGTATTTCTTCCTAAACAATACATCTATTTATATAAATATACGTGAAGACAATATTGTATGTTTAATTTTTAATTTCACGTCTAAATTTTAAATAATAAATTTAAACACTAAATTATTTAAATAATTTATAAAATACCATATTATGATAATAATATAAAATATTTATTATTTAGAAGTAACATTATACTAATAAAAAATTGTTTTTTAACTAGGTAATATACAAGTGTAAATATATTTAAACTAAAACATTTAGTAAATTTGTATATATTGTTTATGAAAATCTACCCACTTATATTAAATATAATGTATTAACTATACTGCAATTTTCAATATGCGACTTGAGTGTTTTTAGAATAAAAATAATAATTTTTTAATTATTGTGGGGGGGGGACAGTAAAACAAAAGACAATAATATATACTTTAATATGTTATTATTATTTTGAGAATGTTTAAAATTGTATTAAAAAAAAATTATAATTATTTGTAGATGCCTAATTCATCAATCGAGTGGGAATTAATCGCAAATGACTTTAATGAGCTATGGAATTTTCCACAATGTGTAGGTGCCATTGACGGTAAACACATCGTGATGCAAGCACCTTTTAATAGTGGTACTGAGTATTTCAATTACAAGGGGACATTTAGTGTTGTTCTACTTGCAGCAGTAGACGCACACTATTGTTTTATTTATGCAAGTGTAGGGTGTCAAGGTAGAATATCAGACGGAGGTGTATTTAATAATTCAATATTGGCAAAAAAAATGTACGATGAATCTTTAAACCTACCATCACCAAAAGAACTTCCAGGACAACAAGAAAAATCCCCTTATGTTTTTGTATGCGATGGTGCTTTTCCTTTGAAGGAAAATTTAATGAAACCTTTTCCAGGAAATCATTTACAAGGTTCACCACGACGAGCTTTTAACTACCGTTTATCAGGGCACGGCGTGTCGTTGAAAATGCTTTTGGCATAATGGCTTCAGTTTTTCGAGTCTTAAGAAAACCGTCATTACTACAACCCGAAAAAACAAATACTATTGTTTTAGCGTGCGTCCATTTGCATAATTTTTTAAGACGGAGCGAATCATCAAAAAATTTATATTGTCCACCCGATATTTTTGACAACGAAGACTTAGAAAATCAAATTTTGAAAAAAGGAACATGGAGAAGCGATTTATCGGAAACTACATCATTTTTACCATTGAAAAAATGTGGACGAAAATCAGCAGCAGACGTAGAAGAAACTCGTGAACGATTTGCTCGTTATTTTGCAACTACAGGGCGTGTGCATTGGCAAGATGCATTTGAATAAATTGTATTTAGTTACCTACTTCTATATTTAATTTTTAACTATTTTAGTGTTGTCTATTAACTATCAATTATTAACTAATAAAAACTATCAATTCATTATTTTTAAAAGAATTATTCAAATAATGTTGTTATTACCTGTGCTTCATAAGTGTCTCTTGTAGTTTTTGGTTTATTTCTATCTGACAAAAAACTTAATGGCTTGTAAAAACACCACGCACTTATATAATTTTCGTCAGTTCCAGCGCCAGATTTTTTATTTTTTACTTTATTTTGTTCTCGACGAAATTGAGATTGAATGGTCTTCCATTTTCTGTCGACTTCTTGTTGTGAAATACCTAGTATACTTGCAATTTATTTATTGAATCTGTCCTTCGGATTCGATTTTTATACTGGCTATGTGCTGGATTCCAAATATTTTCATTTTGCTGAATTAAATTAATCAGCTTGAGTATTTCGTCTTGAGTCCATTCTTTTTCATTGGACATTTTAAATTAATGAATTTAAAAAATGTAAATAAGTGTAAATATTTAAAAACGATAAAAAACTACGGAAATGACTCAAACACAACACGGGCACACGGTGGTGAAATATGAGTTACGACTGAATTGGAAATGTAATTCAAATTATACTTATGTGTTCGTTCTTCAATTATTTTGGATTTTCCTGTACAATTAATAGATGTACAGTGAAAAATTACACAGCATTGGGCTATATTTAATTAAGTATAAATAGTTCTTCACTGCAGTAATATAATATAAATATTATTATTATTAATTACCAAATATCTAAAATTCAAATATACGATATGTTACCTACCCATTTAAGTTACAGTTTCATACAAATAATAAAATAAATATAATAATATAGGTAAGAGGTATATAAGTACATTATTACCTATCTATGTGATAATATTTTGATGACTTTTTCTTATATCATAATGAATATTTTAGAATAAATACGCGTTAAATATAAATTAGTACCTATAAGTTAAATTATATATAATATTATATAATTTTATATAAGTTAAATTAAAATACGTATCGATCATAATTTTAGCTCAATATTTTAACAACAAAAACCATGTTTGTTATTTAATATTTAAAATTAAAAGTTTTTAAAAAAACAAAAATAATTCAAAGTATGTATAGTTAGCTTTATCAATAATTAGTTATACTTTGAACTTCTTAAATCATAACTATTTGGTTAGAAATATTTATTCACTGAAAGCTAAATAAATTGTATGTATGAATTATAATTTATAACTAATTTGTTGTCGATCACGTCCACACTAAAGACAAAATTGCCAAACATTTTCTTTGATGTTCGTTCAAATATCGCTTGTTGAGCGAACATTTGAATGTTGTGCGCGCACACATGACAAACACGTACAGACTAGGGGAAACATTATCAACGAACATGTTCGACAACAATGTTCGTCCTAGTGTGGACCCGGCTTAACAATCACTTATAACATGTATGAAATTAAGTAATTTTTACATAATATACAATAATTATTATTTTTGTATTGTTTAGAAACTATTGATCATACAACTACCAACCAAGGAGAAGACATGTAAATTTGTTATTTATTTCAAATAATGATTTAATTGTATATTTAAACTATTTGCTAATTATGTATTATTTTTAAACTTGTAAATATGGTTGTAAGTAGAATAAAATAACACTGTGATATTTTATTTAAGTATTATAATACAATGTATAATAATATACTAGCTATTATTTTTCAGTTCCATTTAGAGTTATGTCACCATAAGATAGTCATAATTCAGCCCATTTATTTATATTTTTTGTGAATGAAAATATTTTATAATATACTAAATATTTATTGTTTAGATGATCTTAAATTATAATATTAACATTTATGAGTATCTTCTTTTATCAAAATAACATTGATAGTAATGAAATATTGAAGTATAAATATAATTTAAATAATAAATACTAATATTACTTAATCAGTTTTTTTGAATAGGTAATTATTTCAATGTAGAATATATTATTATTTATTATTTTTACACAAACAAGTAGGTCAGAAACCTACTTACATCTTTTTTTTTATTCATTTAAAAATTAAAAATAGGAATTAAAAAATTAAATGTTACTGCATAGGTAATACCATTACTTGGTTATAATAATTACAATACTAATATAAAATAAATATTAAATTGTTAATACCAAAGTAGTTTAAACACTTATTTATTTTTATATTTTATAATGTCACTATAAATTCTGTTGAATGTTGTTAGAAGTAATAATAATAGTATTCAAGGTATTATCAATAATACTTAATAATAATAAAATATATATATTATTAAATTAAATTAGTTATCAGGAATGTTAATAACTGTAACTAATTAGCATCATTGATGCTATTTTTTAATAATTAATAGTTAGTAGGTATTTTATTAAAAGAACTATTGATAAATAATATTTTTTAGTTATAAATGCCCTTTTTATTTTTAATTGATTTGTTTTAAATTTACTAACCCTCTTAATTTAAAAAGTTTGTGACTGAACATCAACCTAAGAATTATTTACATTTTAAATTATTTTTAATGCCATTTGAAAAATTTGTCAAATTTTCGTTATGTTTAAAAATAAACAAATAATAAATCAAAATATAAATTAAATAGATCTTTGGCCTAGCAAAATAATTTTATTAACCAACCTAGTGATCAGTTTTGAGCCCTTATTAACCTTCCTTGAGCCAAAAAGCAATCTGTATAATTGTGTCATACCTACATGTTTTGTATTTTTTAGACCATATCCTAATATTATAATAGTTTAATTATTTTTAATAATGCTGATGCAAGGTAAAATATAAATAAAATATTTTTTATTATAATAGCAATATATCAATACATAATTGAGGGGGCCGAAGTATAATATTAATAACATACGAGCTCGGACACCTAACTTTTATTTTACGCCGCTAACACCTAGGTCTAAAAAATATATTATAGAGGACGAACTGGGTGTGTAGTGGTGTAATAGCTCGAACAGTAGTGGTCGGGATCGCCTAGCAATTACTGTCGGCTAGGTAGTGATTGTTGTGGATTATGTGTATTTGTGTATTAATGTGTATATGTATGTGGGTGTGTGTACAATAAAACAATAATAATAAAATGGTAACACGGTTTTTGGTAAATAAGTAGCTGTTGCTGTATAATACACAATAATAATAATAACACGAATATATAAAAAAACGCTGTGGCTATAATATCCCCGACAGTCGGGTCTTTATTAAAGACCCGACAACTATGATAACAAATGCGCATGCGCGGAAAATATACATGATAACAATATAAAAATGATAATGCGATAATTAGGTTTTACAATTTACAGTTTTATTGTAATTTGTATGATTTATTTTTGATTAAATTCATAATTAATATAATAAATAATAATATAAGCTATAAAGCCATAAAGGTAAATATGACTGTCATTATAATATTTTATGTTATTTGTGAATTATGTGAATTATTGTAAATATTATTGAATGTAGATTTTAAGGTAATTTCAACGGTAAATAGGAAAATGAATTATAAATAAAAAAGTCCCATTTTTTTTCCTGTTATTTATTCAAAATTGCGACCTTGCTTAAAGGTCCCGGTGCCAGTTTTTCAAATTTAGAATGTAGAATATTTCCCTCTGGCAACACCGAAAAACGTGGCTATAACTTAATAACTAATGATTTCCGAAAACAACATTTTGCACCATCATTTTCAAAACGTTTAAATACATAGGTTTCCAAAAAAAACCAAAATTTCGAGGGGGTGCTAAACTAGATTTATTCCCAAAATGGCATCGGCCTTAAGTCACTATTATATTACAAGAAAATTCTATGTTAACCATTGCAATGGTTAAGAGGGAAATGAATGGATAGGGTCGATAGGGATATTTTATGGCCAAATAACCGGACATTTTATACTGGAATTGTATGTGACATGGAGATATGTTATATGTTCATGGGCGCCCATTGGGAGGGGCAAGGGGGGGGCACTTGCCCCCCTCTAGACAAAAAATATTAAAACCTTGTATACTCAATAAATATTACCATAATATAATTATTATCTTTACATTTGAGAATTTTTTATTTTGACCCCCCCCCCCCTAAAATTTTACTTATGGGCGCCCATGTATATGTTTGTAAGCAAAGATTAACACGTTGTGGTTTACACAATAAACAATAATTTTTTGTGAATTTTTGTCAATATTTGAACTTCAAATGTTAATAAAAAAAAATTGTGCATATGTATTCTTATAATTTTTTAAGCAATCTAAAAATAACATATAAGGAACTTTGTATAAAATTTTCAAGTATTTTGATTGGGCCAAAAAAATGTTATCGATACTTCAAAAACAAGTTTTTAGAAAAATTGAAAATTTCAGTTGTCTATGAATATCTCAAAAAAACTCAAAATATTTTGAAAATTAAATCATGTAAAGAAAATGTCAATCTAAATAACTGGTTAGGTTAGGTTAAGGAACCTTGTATTAAATTTTCAATTTTTTTTTAGAAGTTTTTAGAATTTTTTAGAATTTTTTTAGAATTACAACCATATAAAAAAATCGATTCGGTCAAAAACTGGTTTTGCGTAAAAATTCTCGTTTTTTCGTCATTTTTTTTTTTTGTTTTTCTCGATTTTTTTGAAAACTATTGGAAAATGTTTACTTTTTACCTCTATAATGCACCAAGGATATTCATTTTTCCATCGGAAACCACCCCCGAAGTTTGAAATTGAAGCATTATTTCGACTAGTTATGATGTACACAGACACAAAAAAAAAAACATACATCATTGTAAAATCAATACATTCATCACTCCGTTCAGAATCTAAAAAATATGAGTAGCTTGTGTGGCATAAAATCCAAAATGAAGAAGAAAAAGAAGATATTAATGACACTGATGACCTAGGTAAATATGTTTTATGTTCAATTTTATGTTTCTGTGTTTAATAATATACTACATTTTTATTTTTATGTGAATTATTGAATATGAACTTGCAAATAAAATGAGTCCGTATAGATGTTACTATTAAGGTAATTTTGTATTAAATTAAAATGTACCTTAGTTACCTGTGTTTTATTTATTTTAGATTAAAATGGCTCTGCAAATAGGAGATGAATTTAATTCTTTTGAGCAATTTCAACAAGCATTAATTGCTTACAAAAATGCAAATTTTATGGATTTTGCCATTAGTGACTGCAGAACGCTGACTGCAGCAAAAAAAACTTGTCCAAAAAAACTGGAAAATACTCCCGAAAGTTTAAAATATTATTTTGTTAAGTATAGATGCATCCATGGCGGAGTTCATAAAAAACGAAAAACATGTTTAGAGCAAAGAGCTACATCGTTAGTATATAATATATTAATTCTATATTTGTTTTTGTTTTCTAAAACATTATTGCAAAACATTATTTAGGACAATAAAACAAGAGTGTCCATCATTTATTTACTTAAAAATAAATAATATGGATAAATTGGTAGTACCTAGATAAAATGTGTGATACTCATAACCACGAAACCAATGAAACACTCTTTAATAATTTACCTAACCAACGCCGTATGACTCCTAAGGATAAGTCAGACATCATTCAATTGATGGACATGCGGGCAAACAAAAAATTAATCCAAGATAAATATTTAACAGAAACTGGAAAAATTATAACACTAAAAGATCTCTCTAATATCCGAACTAAAGGTATTTATATTATGTGTACTCTATTTTTCTTTCTTTAAAGTTAAGTAAAAATTATATTTTAATGAATTGTATATTTTTGTAAGGAAAACAAATAATAGAAAAAAAAGACTTTGAACAAATTGTTGAAGAGCTCAGAATTAAATACAAATGCGATATAGAAATCTTAACAGACAGTGAACGAAAGTTACAGGGTATCTTTTTACAAGACAAAAGAATGAAAACTGTATTTGAAGCCTTCCCAGAAGTAAATATAAGTAACTGTTTTATTATTAACTAATTTATGTTAATTTGTATGTACATTTTTCCCTAGATTGTGTTTGCTGATGCTACATATAAACTATTAGATAGTAGAATACCAGTTTTTGTCCTTTTGGTAGAGGATGGGAATGGACAAAGCGAAATTGCTTCAATAGGGTTATTAGTCAACGAACTGCATGAAACATTGAAATGGTTTTTTCAAACATTTCAAAAGAATAATCCAGCTAGCATTAATACTAATGTGTTCATGACAGATAAGGACATGAATGAAAGAAAAGTAATAAATGACATTTTTCTAGATGCAAAGCTTTTAATATGTTTATTTCATGCACTCCGTACTTTCCACCGAGAAATAACTTGTGATAAATTGGGAATTACGCCTCAAGAAAGGGACCAATCAAAGGTTTTATTTGAAAAACTATGCTATTCTGATAACGAAGAAGAGTATCAAAAGTTGTACGATACTCTTAAATCATTTGCACCAGTACAAGTTATGGATTACTTTAATAAAAATTGGCATCCTATAAGAAATGAGTGGGTGGTAGGGATGACTTATAACAGTGGTAATTTTTTAAATAGGACATTTGTAGGACATTTATTTAACCGCCTAGAAAGTTTCAATGGAAAATTGAAATCTGTGATCGACCCATTTTCAAATTTGCAGGAATTTTTTGAAAAACTATTTGTTGTCCTAAAATGCCTAAGAATAGAACGAGATAGTAAAGCACTACTTATTGTTCAAAAATGGCCAACAACTAAATTTTTAAATGCTGTAGAAGAACAATATTTTAGACTGTTGACTCCCTACGCCTTTGATTTGTTGAAAAAACAATTGCTACAAAAAAGTACTATTGTTGAAAATACAAGTACAGACCAATCATGTAGCTGTGCTTTTTTTAGGTCTATGAAACTGCCATGTAAGCACATTTTCAAAAAAAGAGGACTTGAAAACTTGTCCCTCTTTGATCCTACAATTTGTAATAATAGGTGGACAAGAAATTATTATACAAAATCTCATGTTGTATTTAATACATTAAGTAATGATCAAGTTCAATGTTCAAGTTTGTCAATAACACAACAACCAGAACAAAGGACAAAATGTTTAACATCACACGAAAAATATAGAAAAGCGTCAATGTATTCAACTAAAATTTCTGAAATTTTAAGTACTGTGTCAAATGATCAGTTTCATAGGAAAATTGAACAGTTGAAATTGATTATTAATTGTTGGGCAAATAATAAAGAGTTGTCAATAAAATTATTGGAAGATGATACTTGTTTACTAAATGATTATATAATTGAAGAGGAGGTTGATGTTGAAGAGGAGGATACTGCTGATCATGATGTGATCTCAGATATATCTGAGAAATTTTATCGTTCTTTGCTTTACGTTCTCTTTTGGTTGCCAAACAATATTTATACCTCCTGTTTGGTGAATCTAAGTCGTCCAGTTTAAAATCACCAACATAATGTTTTCTCTTACTGAAACGTAAAAATCATAATGTTACTTCAATGTATAATTTCAATGTAGAGCATAAAATTAATACCTGGCTTTTTGATTTAATGGACTTTTCCCTCTCCTCAAAGTTGATGCCTCAGGTTGACAATCAAATACACTGGTACCTAAGACAATTACTATTTATAAAATTATGACTACTTAATACTACGATTTATAATTGTATTATTTGTTTGAATAAATTTACTTGATTCTTGCATAATGGTACTCTTGTCCAAATCAGCCATACTTATTTCAATAGTATCTACCTCTTCAGATAGATCTAAATAAAAAAAATAATTAATCATGATTACTGTATAGTCTAAGCATTTTTAAATTATTTGTTTGAATAAATTTACTTGATTCTTGCATAACAATGCTATTTTCCAACTCAGCCATACTTACTTCTATAACATTATTTACCTCTTCCGATAGATCTAAATTAAGAAAAATATTAATTATGATTACTGTATAGTCTAAGCATAGTTAAATTATTTATTATTATATATTATTTTTATATATCTTACATCATGGTTAAATAAAGATAATCAATTATATTTAATATTATTAAAATTATTATTATTATTATTTTATATTTTTTATTATATTTTAAATTATATTTTGGTTTTTGATAATTACTTCAAAATAGTTCAACTAAACTAATTATAGTTAAATACTATTTTATTAAACTTACTTTTCTTTGTTAATAATGCAATAAATATAATAATATATTAACATATTATATTGGATACATAATATTTCATTAACTTACCTTGGTCTCTCAAAGGAATTGAATTATCTGTCTCCAAACAAGGTACATCAATCGTTCCAATATTTGTGTCACACACAGTCTTGGGAAATAGTTCTTTACGAATTTCTAACAAATAATAATCAATTTTAATTGAAATTCTTAAACAATACTATAAATGTATTACTTGTAAATGTAAAAATACTGTGCACAGCATTTTTTTTCAGAACTTTCTTGTTATTAACCAGGCTCAAAGTATAGTCATTTTCTTCAAAATGTAAAAAACAAACTTTGGAATACTTTGAGTTTTTAAAGTTAATATCCACTTTCCTAATAGCACTGAGCCACAAATTACCCAGTTCTTCATTTTTAGGAATACTAAAAACAATTTAGTAGTTGCTACAGACAGGATGTATTAAAATAAAACTGCTAAAACTTTTACCTATGCATTGGTGTAGCTTTTGAAGGAACCGTAGGACATCCTCGAATGCTACATTTGTTCACCATTTTAATTTAAATATTCAATAGATATTTTAATGATAAAAAAAATCAATTGCACCTTACAATACAAGTTACAATACAAATTTGTAAGACACAGCTACACAAGTACGAATTTGGAAAAATTGATTACAAAAAATTATAAACAACAGTTGAACAGTACAAAGACAGAGTCGATGTCAAGTATAGACATTCAACAATTAGGATGACCTTTACCCCCCACAGATATAGATAAGGTAGGTATTATATAGATAATTAGGTAAGTGTATTACAATACTATTTTATTATCAATTATATTATTATTTGTTAATAATACATAGGTATGTAAGTATATTTAATTGAGCAATTTCTTAACTTCAGTTAGAGTAGGTGTATTTTGACAAATAAAAACAATGTTATATTGTATAAAAAATAAATACTTTTATTTTTTTTTGAAAACTGCCTGATGGCTTTTTTACTATAACGATCAATGATCTTTAACAATACATTTCAGAGGAATACATAAATATAAGATACTAATGAATAATGACTTTTACATGTTATAAAATAAAATAGTTTTATGATAATATAAAATAATATAATATATAGGTAATAATATACTATATAATGTGTTAAACTACAACAGACTGGTTTTAACAAATAATTCCTTTATTGTTTAACATTTTAAATCATACATTTAAAGAATTATTATAATTTATTGTGACAAAAATGAATATAATGAGTATCAATGGACAGACAAAAAAAAAATTACATTTCAAATATTTTAAACTTAAATTCAAATTATGGCGGGTTAATCAGTTAGAATAATTCTTATCAAGCATTGGAAGAATAAATATTTTATTATTTCTTCCACATTCGGGGTAAGTTGTAGTCTATCTCTCTTACTCAATGATCAAACTGGTTTTCTCTCTCAATGCGCAGTCCATTTCTTAATAATATGTCTCATTGAACTCTATATGATCATATAGAGTTCAATGATATGTCTATGATTAAAACTGAATTAGTGATGATAATTAGGATAAAATGATTATGATTTTTTTGGTTAAATTTAGGCACATAATAGGTATCCACATTAATATTTATTAATATTCATATAATTCACAAATAACCTATTTCTATGTAATTTTATATTATAATCAATGAATAATAATTATTGGATTTTATATTTAATTTTATAATTAATTTTTATATTGTTATCATGTATATTTTCCGCGCATGCGCATTTGTTATCATAGTTGTCGGGTCTTTAATAAAGACCCGACTGTCGGGGATATAGCCATTAGCTATAAAATATAAAAATAACATTCTAGAAATCAAATGTTTGGATAAAAGAAATTAATAAGATTAATAATAGTAAAAATCAAGATGCAAAATAACTTAATTGTATAATGTGGTACCCTTAGATCATATACAATTTATTTATTGTATATGATTTAAGGTGGTACCTATACCTATTAACTTATCAGTCATCATACTACCTATTATTTATTGATTTATTATTATATATCTATTCATTTGGTATGTGTACTTATATACAACATTAAATATTTTTAAGTTGTATTTTCATTTGATTCTGTATTAAAATTATAAAAAAAAGGTTGAATTTTTTGAATATGGATATGTTAATGTGTATTTTATTTTGTCAATTACTGTGGCGCCAGTGTTTTAATGCCCTGGGAGCGGAAAAACAGTAAGTCCGTCCATGATTGCAGTGTATAAAGCGGCAAACGAATCTGTGACGTGGAGCACAATATAAAAAATCACCGTAACTAGTGAACGGATTGTCACAAGCGAATTTTAGTGATATCGTTTTTTTCTTCATAGTATGTACTATAATTTAAGATAAAAAAAATTTGATGGAGTAAATGGTCCTAGATTAACTCATGACATAGGCATGCGTAGGAATGAATATAAAATAATGTATTTTCAAAATGTTCGAAACAAGAACCATAATTGAGAAAAAATCTTAGACTCGATTTTCTTTATCTATAAAGTTTGTATAAGCTTGTCTGAAGCTTGTTGGACCAGTTTTAAAAGTTTTTGGACGGTAAAACTGAATATTATTAAAATGAAAATTTTTAATAGGTGTATAATGTGTAAAATGAGAAATGTAGTGCTAGCGGAAAATCAAGATTTAAAAATCGGGAAAAATTCTTAGCCTCATTTTTCTTTATCTATGGTGTTTCTATAAGCTTGCCTGAAGCTTGTTGGACCAGTTTTAAAAGTTGTTGGACGCTAAAACTCAATATTACGAAAATAAAAATTTTTATTTTGTAGTTGAAAAAACGTTTTATATAGGTTCCAATAAATTACAACAAATATCCAACAATCTTCAACTATGTCGTTTGAATATTGTTAGAAAATTTTAATAGTTATTTTTCGAATATGTAGTGTTGGACATGTACTTGGCATAACAAACTTTGAGATTGAATAACTTTTAAAATAGTTTCCAACAAATTCCAACAAGTGTCCAACAACGTCCAACAAGTCCGAGTAGAATTTGTTGGTATGTTTTCGATAAGTTTTTAGTACTTTGTAGTGCTAACTTCACGTACCTGATGGAATAGTATTTTTTTCGCTCTTACAAA
Source organism: Aphis gossypii (assembly GCF_020184175.1). Lineage (NCBI taxonomy): Eukaryota > Metazoa > Arthropoda > Insecta > Hemiptera > Aphididae > Aphis > Aphis gossypii. The sequence goes on along the minus strand of NC_065531.1, from coordinate 4,854,542 downwards.
CGGTTTGACATTCAGTCGCGACGGACCACGAGCGCGCGCTCAAACGAGAACGAAAATAAAACGTACAAAACGCGTAAATTAATTGAAGCCATTAATACCTCCTATTGTCGATACCGAATTCGAACACACGATTGTATTACAATCGGTGCAGTTGTGAATTTTTTTTCGAAAATTTTTTCTGTACATTTCATTCACAATTTCTCACCCACGCAATTTAGTCGAGAAACGTTTTGTCGTCTCATTACGTCGGTAAAATTTGAGTAGTTAGGTTCGGTTTGACGCGTGTAATAAAATATTTAATAGTATAGTGTCTGTTTTACGTGATTAATAGGTAGCGCATTAAATAATATTATTATTGTTTTATAGTATTTAATTTCGTGTTTGTTTTTCGGTCCGTTTCAAATAGGGTTTGACTGTGGAAGTTTACATATTATATCGTAATATTCATCTACAGGTAAACCATGTTTTTTTAATATACATAGGTACACGTACCTACATTTTTTTCGAATTTATTGTAATATTGTATGTCGTTCAACCGATGTGCGATGCGACGTTTTTCTTTTCCCGTCAAGTACAACTAACTATATTGACGTTCTCAATTTTTAGCTGTCATATAATATTTTAATATGTAATAATGTTAATATTATTATTTTTGTTGATTTTATTCTTTTGTGACTTAGGTGATCATAAATACATTCAACGGGGATGTCATCAGAAAAACGAAAGTTATTGGAATTTTTTTTTCATTTTTAACGTTCGATAAATGGCTTCAGAGATAATACCATTAGAACATAACAATATTAAAAATGAAATGCGATTTTCGAGGAATAAACGTTTTAACGTATTTCATATGCCTCTCTTTTATACCAGGTAAATCATATGTTTATTAAATACAATAATTATTAGTGAAGGCAGATAATTATAGTTTTAATTAGTTTAAGTAAAGAAATTCTGTCGGTCTAATGCGTGCGTTATTTAATCATAGTAAATTATTTGAAAAGAATTCTTAGAGGATATTTTTATATTTTCCAATATTTTAGTGTTAAATTTTTCTATACAAATTACCACGCAATTTACCATGTTTAAAAATAATCAAACGTGATAGTTATCTTCCTTTAATTTATTTAAATTTTTTTTTATATATATAATTAAAAACTTGTTAGTAGTACTTCATTGCAATTTTCAAGAGTGTATAATTGCTTTGGAAATCGTAAATGAACATTTTAGTTTTTAGGTTGTCATTTAAAATGTACAACAGTGATATGTGTCACATACACAGTGATTCACCTATTATGCTTCATGTTTATCTCCCTTTAATTTTTAATAAATGTGTCTATTCAAATTAAGATTTTTAGGATCATTAAATATATATTATTAAATACTTAAAGACCATATTTTTATTATGATTTATATACATTTTATGAATATAATAATTACTAGATTAAATACCACATTTACTTTACATATTATTTACAACCGTCGTTATGAACTATATTATAGCTAATTTATAAAGTTCAATAACTCTTAAACTACTCGTTCGAAATTCAATTTAGACATTTAATACATTGTTTAATCTACTTCGAAATTTAAAAAAAAAAAAAAATAATAAGTTCAAAGTTGCAAAAAATCCATAGAAAACTCCTGAAATTATGTAAAAAAAAAATTATAAATGTCTGAAAATATTGTTGACTAAATAAGTATATAAAAATTTCCAATAATCGTATTATGAATAAATTATTGTAAAATAATAAAGGAAGAGCGAGAATACTTGGTGAATGACTCTTTATAATAATCTATGATATGCATGCTAGAAATTTAACAGTTTTTAATAAATAAATAAATCACAAGTCACGATTATTTTTTCCCTTCAAGAAATAGATTAAAATAGGTTGGTTCACTTAAAAAAAAAAATATCAATCTGTCCCTATAACGATTATTTACTGTGACACGATAACGAAAAATGATGACATTTTGAATAGCACAATTTATTTCGATTTTTACGCACAAAAATGGTATAGCATAAATATAACGTCCAGTTCCCGCGTTTATTAAAGTAGCGCAGTACTCACAAGTATACAAACAGTTACTAACGTCAATGTGTATTATATTTTTATGCGGGAATATCATCAACAGCAACGCGATTTGCAGTATATTATAATCAGAACAGTTTTAAATTACGAGCAAAAACTCGGGGAAATAGATAGCTCGAGGTTTGAAAATAACATGTAATAACGCTTTGATGTAATTTTTCCATTTTAAGTGTAAAATAATATTTTGATAAAACTGAACATGAATGATATTAGTCTAAAATTACAAATATCAATTTACGAACCAATAAGTCATAATATATAAACTTTTTATATTTTTATTTTAAATATCATAATTGTATTCTAACCCATACATCATAATATTATTATATATACGATTTTGAATGTTTAAGTATTAAATTACTAATTAGTAATATTGGATATTTTTGCGTGTGAAAAAAATATGTAAATTTGTATAATTAATTCAACAATATTATAATATGTATTGTTCATGATTATAGAATATGACAAATTTCCTTTTTTTTTATTCAAATTGTCATTACGTTTAAATGTATAGGCATAACATCATTAATATTACAACGTGCATGAACATTAATTGTAATACATTCAATTGCCATATTATGATCATAACAAAATATGTGGAGTTTGCTGGTTTTTTTTCGGACGAAATTAATTCGAATTTAGCTATTGCGACTACTCAGCACTGAGCTAATTGAAATTTGACGATATTTTTTATAGCAATGATGAGTTGAATGATTAAATTATTCGTAATTTATAATACAGTTACTTCCAAGTTCCGTCCTCTGCAAAAATCCATTATATAGTTCGATATGATGGCTATATTCTCAAATTTTGCGTCCATTTACATTTTATCTAAAATTCAGCTTATTTGCACACAATTATATGATTCGTTTACGTACACATTAAAAAAAAAAAAAAAATTTAGTTTATTTAAATTTAAATTTATAACCTAACCGAATATTCATTTATTTTATATTTGAAGTTTACACGTTGAAATTATTCAGAATAATATCTATTCAAATTAATACGATGGTGACAATTTCTTTTTTTTAATAATGGTGGAAAATGGATAGTATAGAAGAATATGGTTTCTCAGTTTTGAACACAAATGTACCGTTACAAAATATCTAAAAAATATTATTATTTACTCAATGTGTTTTTACTGTAATAGATATAATATAATATTATTATTCTGCCCTTTTGGCTTGAGATTAATCATATTCAACAAATATGACGTATACGATAATTCAAATGATAACAACGGGATTAAAAATAAATATAAGTATACGATATATAATATACCTATCTATCATCCATCGTATTCTAATTAGGTATAATATTTTTTTTCTATCCTTTCCCGTCTGCATTTCAGGGGTACACCGGGTTAGGTTAAACTTTTTAACAGCGTGTAGAAAAAGCATTAAAAATAAAAAAACTGTATCCTTTTTTTGGTACTAACTACTAAATAATAGATAATAACAAAAAAAAAAAATATTACTTTTTTATCACTACATAGAAGATAATTTAAATTATGAAAATTACAATTAAAACTGGAGTATTATTAGGTATCGTTTGAAAAAATGGAAATAGGAGATGCAAGTGTCTTTGGAGAGTCCTCTGATGAACTTTCAATTTGAGGCGATATCCGATTATTACGCTTACAGTAATTATCATAAGTCTTTGCAATAAAATACTTTAAAATTTCAAAACAAAGATCTGTTATTAATACAACTAGCACATATATGAAAATTTTTGTTTTTGAGTTCTTTATAAAACTATTTTTATCATTTGGTTTGGATGAATAGTTTAATGCACTACCAGATGTAAACCATCGTATTTTTTGTTTGTTATAAATGTAATTAAGTGACATATCGTAACAATTTCTGTTATCAGTGCGCAATATGCATTTTAAAGACTGAAAAAATAGAAACTAGTATTAGTTCCTCAGATAACAATTTGATTTATAAAATATATAGTTTGTACCGGAATACTGGATGAATTTTAAATAAATTGACTAAAGTTATACAATACCTTGCCAGGGGTAAATCTGTTAAGTCAAACTAAAGACACTTTATCAGTTGGTAGAACTTTATTGTAATCTTATTGCATTATTATTATCAGACTTAAACCATGCTGAGTTTCATTGTTTTTGTTCTTATTTATATATATATATATATATATATATATATATATATATATATATATATATATATATATATATATATACACAGTAGCTTTTTTTCAACATTTTTCTGGGGGGGGGGGTCCACAGTTTATACATAATTAAATAATTTACCTATATAAACTATGAGAACTATATTACCTATTGCCTTTATGGCTTTATCACACATTATATTTAACTGTAACTTGGAAACCGTCGTCAGAATACATAGAATACCAATTTCTATACTTATTACTATACTATACTGCAAGGATATGTATCGGTTTTTTTTTTCTCTGTAAATACGCCGCTGTATATACACGTATATGTATAAGTTATACGATACCTTGCCAGGGGTCAATCGGTTAAATCCAACTAAATGACGTGGTTCTAAAGTAAACTCTTTACCTATAATAATAGATAAAAATTATAAAATATTAATACTATGTTATGAATGGTATTTCTGAATACCATCATTTAGTAATTAAAACATTAATAACCTATAATTTAAACTTTTTAACAGCCGTGTAAAAAGGTTTAATAGTTTGTAATAACACTTAAATTCACTATTATTATTAACAGACTTAAACCATCATATTTGTTGTTTATTGTATGTGTTATGTTTCATATTTATTAAACACAATATAACACAATATAACATATGTATACATATAATACTGTTATAATAATTAAGATATAATATAATAAAGAATATAAACTTTAGTGCATGGACAACATACTAGTATAGTGACAACCAGACAACTGTGTAGTGTGTACTGAGTAGTGACAATTAAAATAATAAGTGTTTATAGGTTAACTGCTGAACAGCAGTGTGACCATACATAACACCCTTACACTTAAGATTTAAATAAATACAAATTAACAAAATAACGGAGAATAATCATTAGTTAAGGTTTCTAGTTCACAAACAAATTGTACAAATATTCTTAACTTACATTATCAGTGTGTTCACAATAAAGATTATATTAACTATAACAACATACTAAAATAATACACAATATAGAGTTGATACAAAAAAAAATTCAAAGCTAAGTAATTAAATATTAATTATTTTGAAATAACAAATACAACATAGAATAATAATACATAACAGTATTACAAAAATTAATTTATCAATAATATAGGAAGTCTTTCTTTATATTTGGTTTACGCTGCCTTTTACAATTATTAACAATTATTTCTTCACCTCTCTCATTAATAACTGTATTTTTAACAATTTTTCCTTTAAGATCTACATTTTCATCACTTTCACCATTTATACTAATTGGTCCTAAGTATCTTTTCCTCAAATGTCTACTTGTTCGTCTAAACTCTTTTTTATACATATCATTCACCCAATAAGATCTAGGTGCATTGGCTTTCTTAATAATTTTTCCAGGTACCCACACATTATCTTTTAAGAATAATATATCCTCATGTGGCCTAAATTCGCTACACTTTTTTGCATGTCTATCATAATATTGCTTTTGCACGGTTTTCTTACTTTTTAAACTATTTTTTACTTTATCGAGATTAATGTATTTTGGTCTCAAAAGACTTTCTAAGACAGGTAATTTTTCTTTAAGTTTTTTTAGACATTAACAGTTCTGCTGGGGAAAAATTAACACCTTCAATACGAGTGTTTCTATATTCCAACAGTGAAATATATGGAGATTGCTTACTCTCAACACACTTTTTCAGAATTTTTTTACAGATCCCCACATATTTTTCAGCTAAGCCGTTTGACTGCTGATAATTAGGACTACTTGTTATCACTTCAAAGTTCCAATCTTTTCCAAAGTTCCTAAATTCAATACTGTTAAATGGTACATTATCAGCTACTACTACATCAGGGCTACCAAACCTAGCAAAAATAGACATAAATTTAGAAATTATTTCACTCGCTGACTTATTAGAGATATGTAACAATTCTATCCAGTTGGAATAATAATCAGCGACTACCAGATAATACTTATGATCAAATTCCAATATATCTGCTCCTAATCTTTCCCAAGATCTGTTTGGTACAGGATGAGATAATAAAGGTTCTTTAGGTTTAGAACTTTGTAATTTAGTACAAACAGTACAAGACTGAACTAATTTCTCTATGTCTTTATCCATACCACGCCAATATAGTAACTCCCTTGCTCTGGACTTACACTTGACTATTCCCCAGTGTCCTTCATGTATTATTTTTAACATTGGATCTTTCAATACCTCCGGCACAACAATTTTTTTGTTTAAAAATACTAGTCCATTTATAATCATTAGGTCATGTTTAAGATACCAAAAAAATTTTATGTTTTGTGGAACTTTATTCTTAGTTATTGGCCAACCAGTATTGCACATTTTAATCAGGGTACTTAGTTCATTATCCTTTTCTGTTTCTATTCTAAATAATTCTGGTTTTTCTTTTGACATAGCCAAACTTTCTACTAACTCAAGAACCACTAACTCTATTTCAGGATCTTTATCACCTTCTGTGCTTAAAAAATCCCTTGATAATGTATCTGCAATGAACATCTCTTTTCCGGGTGTATACACAATACTTAAGTCATATCTTAACAATCTCATTCTTAGTCTTTGTAGCCGCATAGTCACTTTATGCAAATCTTTTTTGAATATAGACTCCAGTGGTTTATGGTCAGACTGTACAACTACTTTTCTACCATAAATAAATGTATGAAATTTATCACACGCAAACGATATGGCAAGCATCTCTTTTCCTATTTCAGCATATTGTTTCTCAGCATTATTTAAACTACGGGATGCATACGATACTACATGCCCATCTTTTATTAATGCAGAACCCAGGCCATCTCGAGATGCATCTGTTTGTATTATGATAGGTTTTTTAATATCAAAAGTTTTAAGAACTGGTGACGTTGATAACAGTTTTTTAAGCTTATCGACAGACTGTAAGTGTTGACTTTGCAACTTAAATTCAACATTATTTTGTGTAAGTTGTCTTAAAGGTGCAGTTATCTTACTTAGGTTAGGTATAAATTTTCCCACATATTTTACTAATCCTAACAATCTCAATAGCTCTTTTTTAGTTTTTGGATACTTTAATTTTACTACTGCTTCAATATGTTTCTTATCAGGCCTTACACCCTCATGAGAAATTTCATGTCCAACATAATTTACTGTATTTTGTTTAAATTGAAACTTTTCTTTATTAAATTTTATATTTAATTCTCTAGCTCTGTTTAACACTCTAATTAGAGCTCTATCATGTTCTACTTCTGTTGCTCCTGATATAATAAGATCATCAAAATAACACAGCACGCCATCTATGTCACCAAAAGCCTCACTTGTCTTACGCTGGAAAACTTCAGGTGCCGATGAAATTCCGAAAGGTAATCTTGTAAAACAATAACGACCAAATAGTGTAGTAAACGTACACACCTTTGAACTCTCCTCATCTAATTTCACATGCCAGAACCCATCTTTTAGATCTAATACACTAAACAACTTTTTACCTTCTAATCCTGTTAATATTTCTTCAACGTTTGGGATGGGATGGTGCTCTCTTCTTATCGCTTTATTAAGATTTTTTGGATCTAAGCACAATCTAAGTCCTCCTTTAGGTTTTTTAACAATCACTAGGGGACTTACCCACTCAGTTGGTTCATTTATTTGCTTAATAACGTTCCTTTTTACTAGTGATTTAATTGTATCTTTTAATTCAGGAATAATACTAAATGGTACTCTCCTATTTGGGCTTATAACTGGAGTTACATTTTGGTCTAAAGTAATATGATATTTTTTTCCTGTAAATGCGCCTAGTCCCTCAAAGATATCACTATAGGACTCAGTTATTTGCTCTTTATTACTAACTTTACCTTCCACATTTTCCAGTGTTACTGTATCTATCCTACTAATCAATTTTAATAATCTGCATGCGTCTAATCCTAATATAGGAATAGCATTGCTAATGTTTACAATTAAAAACTTTATTTTATGTCTCTCACTTTTATTGTTTATAGTACAGTCCAAAACAACTTCTCCTTCTGGTTTTATTCTCTGATCTCCAAAACTTACTAGGACAGTTTTTGTCTTATCTGAATTTTTTAATTTTAATAAATTAGCTGTATGGAGAGGTAAGATGTTTGCCTCTGCACCAGAGTCCAACTTAAAATTAACATTTACTTGGGTATCTCTGAGACTAACTATTACATTTTTGAACCAAGACTTATTACTATTATTACTAACTAAAGAGTGAATAAACAAATTATTAGTATCACATTCACTATCAATTATATGAACATGCTTTTTTTCTTTTCTACAAACCGAGGCAAAATGATTTTTGCCTGTACATTTAGCACAAATTTTATTATAGGCTGGACAACTCCTAGGAGCATGTGAGTAGCCACATTTATTACATTTATTAGTATTATTAATACTTTTAAATGATTTACTTTTACTTAGACCATTTTTTTTAAACTTAAAATTAGCATTTGTACCTTCCTTTGCTTTTACTGCATCCACTCTCTCGACTGCAATGGTTTTGGTCTGACTGCTTTGCCCTTGTATTGCGTTGGCCTGTTGTCTGCTCGCCTCTGCAGTTCTACAAAATTCAGCCGCTTTCTCCAGTGTAAGGTTGGATTCTCTCAATAGGAGTTCTCGTAGACCGATATCTAATAGACCCACTATCAATCTATCACGACACAGGTTATTTTTTTCCATAAATTCACATGATGCTGATAATGTCTGTAGTTCGATAATGTATTCTCCGATACTTTGATCAGGCTTCTGCTTAGCGTTGAAAAATTTAAACCTCTCATAGACAATATTCTTACGAGGGTTACAATATTTTTCAAATTGATCTATAACTTCGTTCACTTTGGCAGTAGCCGACAAATTGAATGTATTATACAATTCAATGCCTTGATCACCCATTAGGTTTAGTAGTATAGCTACTTGTTGCTTGTTGGGTAAGGTGTTCGTAGACGTCGCCAGTACATACAAGTCGTACCTTTGCTTCCATCTTTTCCATACCTCAGACAGGTTACCGCAAAAATTTATTTCTGGAGGTGGCTTGAAAGCTGTTACTCCCATGACTTCAGTTTTTTGATCATTAGGCATTATTTCCAAGTGTTTTTTTTTTTTTTTTTAAAGACTAAACACTTCCTTATATCAATTAGTTTACACCTGACACCATGTTATGTTTCATATTTATTAAACACAATATAACACAATATAACATATGTATACATATAATACTGTTATAATAATTAAGATATAATATAATAAAGAATATAAACTTTAGTGCATGGACAACATACTAGTATAGTGACAACCAGACAACTGTGTAGTGTGTACTGAATAGTGACAATTAAAATAATAAGTGTTTATAGGTTAACTGCTGAACAGCAGTGTGACCATACATAACAGTATGTGTGATTAAGTGACATCTCGTCAAAACTTCTGTTAGCGTGGCGCAATATGCATTTTAAAGCCTGAAAAAATAGAAACTAGTATTAGTTGAGTAACTCGATAACAATTTGATTTATAAAGTATATAGTTTGTACTGGAATACTGGATGAATTTTAAGACCGTGGGTTGAAGTATGGCTTTTGGGTCCGAGAAAAATATCCGAAAAAATTACAAGTCCTTATCATAATTTAGCAAACAGTGTGAAGAAATATTAAAAATATTAAAACTATAATTAAAATATATTGAGTTAATTTGCATAGTATAATGTTACGCAATATTTTTTTTTTTTTTACCGCCTGAAGAAATATTAAAAATTCAGAATAAAGTCAAAAATTTTATTATCTATGGTGCTTAGTTAGTCTCCCGACGACCAACTCTTAGGCTCAACGCCGTTACAAGGGACGGCCGTAGATTTCCAGAAATAAATGAGCCGAACGTTAGTAAACCATAAAGTAAATTTAACAGAAAAATAAAACTACAGAAAATAAAATAGTTGGAATTTAATGTTCCAGAATTGTTTTTGTATTGAAAATAAAATGAACATAAAATATATACACAGATTTTTAGTCCCAGAAAGTTGAAAGCCTGAAACTACAATCACAGAACGTAGTTATATAGAAAGTGATACCGTAGGGCGTAGACCATCATTTTCCAGAAAATTAAATTCCATAAGGTTTAAAGCCTGAAATTATAATCACTGAACGTAGTTTTACAGAAAGTGATACCGTAGACCATCATTTTCCAGAAAATTAAATATTTAAATCCCAGAAAGTTTAAATTCTGATTTCTGAAATTACTTAATATGCTCAAATGCATAGGTAGCGCAAATAGGTTAGTAGGGTCTACACCATCAGTTATAACTACCTATAATATTTTTATAGCTGTAGTCTACAATAATTTGCAAAAATATTTAAAAATTTAGAATTTTCAGTATAATTGCCAACACAAAAACCCTACTATTAACTACCTATTAATAATATGTTTTAATATAATAAAATACTATTCGTAATAAATACGTATTCTGAGTTTTTAAATTTCTTATTAATTAAATTAATTTACCACCGGTTTGTAAAAACAAAATTGATTTATTTCAAAATATCCGGTCGAGAAATTCAGTGTTCCCTAAATTGGTGAACACACTGTATATAATATATATATTCGTCAAAACTTAAAACTTCAGATAATCATAAAAAATATTTGTGGGATTACGATAAACTTTCACTTATAATTCCAGTAATTAAACTCTCGAGGAACCTATAGTTTTGTAGCATTTTAAGCTGACGTAGCATACAATTTTTATCGATAATAATTTTTAAAAAACTAATAAAAATTCTACATTTTCTTATGCCTGTAAATAGCTGAAAAATAATCAAAATGTTTTGAAAATGTACCTTTCTTTTTTTTTTTTTTTCTGGTTGAATCGACGACCGGGAGGGAACCGCTTTCGCATTATACTTCCTCCCGGCCGCAAAATGTACCTATATAGCTATATGTATATCTAATGTCTGAACGATTATAACATTTTAATATTTTTTTTCATAATATTTACACTAAATACATATAGTCTGAAATTATTTTTTGCCCTTTATATTAAACCTACATTACATAGATTAAATTAGGGAATACATTAAAATTATACAACCAAAATATTCATACCGTCCCAATTTTATTTTTTCCAATTACACAGTAAGTTATCATTTTGATTTATCGCTATTATTAACACATTATAGATACATATATATCTTATATATAAAAATGAATCGCAAAATGTGTTGGTAAGCGCATAACTAAACAACGCCTGGACCGATTTGGCTGATTTTTTTCTTCAACTGTTCGGAATTGCCAGGAGAAGGTTCTTATGGACGAAAAATTTGAAAAAGTTATCAGGTTTGAGAAATATGACTAGATGGTGATGAAATTACAGAGGCGCCATCTGTCCAGCAAATAGTAAACTAAATTATTTTTGGTAGTCAATGGCAACCATTTAAATAAAATAAATAATTTATTTAAAATGTTATAGCAAGGTTGTTTTTAATAATGCAAGCAAATAGACATACAAACTAAAATCGTTGTCATAGTAAAAAAGAAATTAAAAATCTATATATATATATAAATGGAGACAAAAATGTATAAGACAATGTATAACTGTCACTACAGTTCAGCAAGAAAATAAACTATATTAATGTCCCTATTGATTATGATTAAATATAATAGTTACAGATCTGTTGTTATATTTTGTTAAAACCATATCAACAAAAAAAAGAATTAGCAAAATAAGTCAATGTCTACAGTAAATTTCAAATTCACAGCAATAAACTAACATAACAAGTTATACCAAGTTTTATTGTTTTACCAACAGGCAACAATATAAAAATTACGAGATGGCACATATTGTATTTTACCCACCGTAGTAAAATAAAAAAATGATATAACTTTGAAACTTAAGTGTTAGAAATTATAAGCTTACGTACACATCTCGCGGGGTCCGCAATCCACCATGTGTGTATTGCCTACATGATAATATACTGCTCGCATAATCATAAGAGAGTCTCACGGCAACGGCAAACAGAATGACTATAATATTATGACTTGAGTAACTCACTGACTAATAAATGTAGAGCATGAACAATGATAGATCGATGCTTAAAATTTACACGGTACATTCGTAAAATCGTACCACAAATTTAGTGTGCAATAAGAAAGCATTTTATAAAATTCGCATATTAAAGTGGTGGTTTCACAAGATTTTTGAGAATCAAAACGGTCAATGAAAATATATAAGTTTTGAACACCGTTAAACCGAATATTTAATAACAAATTAATCAAAATTCGAATCATATTATATAGAATTGGCATTTTTAACGAGCAACGAAGTGCACGGAGCCAGCTAGTTATATATAAATATGCTTATAACAGATATAATAATAAAGCAACAGACAACAGATATCATATTTAGATCTAGATAAATAAAATCTAAAAATCGACTTTTATGCACTTATCAGCTTTTTCCACAATGGTACAGAATTATATCGGGACACTCTAGTTTTCATGTTATTAATCAATAATAAAATTAATAGGCAACTAATAAGTAATAACTGATAAATGTTAAAGTTAAGTTTAATAACTATTATCATTATTATTATAGTTTATAAATGCCCGTATGCATACCTATCGGCATATAGCCGATATTTGACATTTACCAAAAACCAATAAGACGTGATAGCAATGTTTCTGAAAATGAATTACCTATATACTTATAATATATTAATATGCTTTGATCGCCAGAATAATGCGTGAAAGAAATTAATTGTTCTCATAAGTTGTTGTTTTATAATTAGTAAATGCCGTCGTAAGTACCGTAGAAAGTTCACTTTCTATCAGGGCTTGAATTTGAAAAAAAAAATTTCGTTTTACGTTATTTTGAATAAAAACGTCACACAAATTTTGCGTTTATCGTTACCTATTCAGATTTAAAACGTACAATTTTTGCGTTTTTTTTTCAGAATTTAAATTTTAAACGCATTTAAGTACCTGTTTCAAAGTAACAGAGCAATAGGGCATCACTATTAGCTAATGACAATAAAATTATTCTATTAATACCTACATATTAAATTTAAAAAAAATGTTAATAATATTTAGGTAAATTAATTATTTTTTTAATGGTACCTTATATACTATGTATAAATAATGTTTAGCGTTATGTTTTGTTTAATGACAAATTATATATTTTGTTAAACGTTACGTTTGGTTTTGTGTTATTTAATTATTCATATAATACCTAATTTATCAATATACGATAATATTGAAAATGTTTACATAATTTCAAGTTTTTATTTTCTCGTTTCAGGCACACCATTATGTAGGTACATTCTTTAAATAATAACTATCAAAGTATACATATAAAGTAAAACCACAAATTTAATATAAAAATAAAAGACAAACAAATAGATAAAAATAAATAAACAGATTAAAATAATTCAAAGTCTCATAAATGGTAAATGATTGTCGTTTTCTGGTTCATATGGTTTCAGCCCAAAAACTAGCTATGTCTTTGGCGTTGTCACTTGTATTCATAACATCATCGTCTTGTGTGCATTAGTAAGGACAGATTGGGCATTGCAGAATATGTTTCATTGACTGTTCCATCCCACATTCACAAGTTGTAGGTGTCCCCATTTCTTCATGTTATCCTTAGTGCGTCCAACCAGTGGCGGCTCGTGGTGTTCAAAGTAGGCGGTGTGCAATTATTGCAAAAGTTAATTAAACAAAAAAATAATAGTTAAAAATATAAATGTAATTAGTAAAATATTTATTAGAATTTTTAATTTTGATATAGGTGAAAATAATAATAAAAAATAATATTACATATTATGTAGGTATAGTGTATAGACGGTATGGTACCTACCTATATTTTATTTATTGTCACAACAGACAACATGTCATAACTAATAATATTAAGACAAAAAAAAATTTATATTTATTTTTAATTTTAAACATTTTTATATGTGAAGTCCAGCCTTCTCTCCTTGGAAGATGCAAACAGTTCTATGACTTTATTGTTGAAATCAGGTATATTCATAATAAAATTTTTTTTCAATAGACAACATTGCTAATGCTGATAATCTTTCTTGGTGCATTGTATTACGTAAAAATGTTTTGATTCTTTTTAATGTCGAAAAACACCTTTCTGATTATGCTGTGGACATAGGTATTGTAATAATAATTTTTAATAGCTTCATGCTCTCACCGAATGTATTAGTAAGGTTTTCAGATATAATAAATGATAATAATGAAACAGCTCCACTCATTGTTCTAAACTCATTTCTACTATAGATTATTTGTAATTCAGTTTTTAGTTTTTTACTGTCAAAATATGGGTATACATTTATTGTTTCATTGAAATAACCGTCTGGAAAATGTTCATTATATTTTTCAAAATTATCAGCTAAAAATAAATTAGAAGCAACTAGATGACCAGTAAAAACAAACCTTTGTTTTATTTGAGATATAATATTATTACATACTTCTATTGCTTCTTGTTTCAATTCATCGCCCCTGTGTTTTCTTTTATTACTATTTTGTACAATATTACCACTACATAATGTTTCCATTTGGTTTCTAATTTTGGAAATCTCTTTAATAAAACTATCAATATTATTTTTCACAGTTGTTGAATCAGTTTCTCTTTTTTGTAATTGATTATACAATATATCTACATGAGACATGATACTATGAAAAACTGTAAGCCAAGAAATAAATACGTCATCAAGCAATGTTCTTTTTAACCCCGATGCCTGTTCAATAGTTTGTGTATATTTAATGGAGTCATCATTAATTATTTTATCCGTACAAATAATTAATTCTTCTTTTTATTCAAATACTGTATTAACGGTTCTAGAATGAAAATTCCACCTTGTAGGGGCTGCTCTAGGTAAACGCTTTTTAACTACTTCATCCAATATAGCAGTTCTTTGAGAAGATGTCGAAAAAAATGAACAAAAACCTCCTAGGCTAGCAAAAAATATTCGAACATTCCTATTTATTGAAGCAGCGTTAGCCATAACTAAATTAAGTTGATGTGCGTAACAGTGTACATAATTAGCATTTGAATAATGCAATTTAATTTTAGCCTGAACTCCATTAATATTTCCACTCATGACGGAAGCGCCGTCATATGTCTGAGCAATTAATTTATTAGTTTCATTGCCTATATGTTGGTCAAGTTGTTCTTTAATGCATTCAGCTAATACTTCAGCATTATGTGCTTTAGGCTTTAAAAATTCCCAAAACCTCTCTACAACTTTATCCTTAACAATGTACCGATACACAATAACCATTTGAAAAATAGCACTAACATCAGTAGTCTCATCGGCTGTTATTGACAAATAATCAGCTTTTTTTATTTCTATAGATATTTCTTGCTGACAAATATTCAACATACACTTTAATAATTCATTTTGTATAGTTTTTGACGTACCTTTAAATACCGTTGCTTTTTCTAAATGAACTTTCAATGCGTTATCTAATTCTGCACTAAAGCTTATTAAACCACGATAAATTCCCGGATTCAAAGATGTATCTTTTTCATCGTGTCCCCTCAATGCTAATTCGAAAGCACCACAAAATCGAACGCAATTAATTAAGATGTTTAAAATATATCGGTTGTTGGAAACCTTCTCATTATGTAACTCAATGCCTATAAGTAAGAAAAACTATTTTAATGACGATGGTTTTAAAAATTATATAAAATAAATACCTCTTCCATAACCGCTATCTAACATTGAAAGAACATTTGTTTTACCCAATGTAGCCAAATTTAAGGTGTTATTCATATGTTTAACAGTTAAATCATGTTTTTTCATTCGATCATTTAAATGATTTAAATCGGTCATTCCTGTTTTGGTCCATACTAATTCTCCACCAAATAATAAACACGGAAAACAAAAAACTGCATTTCTTTTATCACAACCGCTTAGCCAATTATTATATTTTGTATAAGTGTCATTTGTAAATGTACGAGTAAATTGGCGTGTTTTTTTTTTTAATAACTTGTGTTAATTTTAAATCAGGCATAGGCCTTCCTAATGTTTTTATATTAATTTTTTCATCTAGAGTATGTAAAGAAAATTTTTTTTCCAAAAGATGTTCAACCGAATTCATGATTAAAATATAATAAAAATATAATAATAGGCTGGGTAAAGCAAAAGAAAACTAGTACACAATTTAATCAGTGTCACTGGCAAACAATAACTGACAACTAACATAATTTTATTTGGTAAAATGAAATAATATATAAATCGGGACAATAGTAATGATAAAAAATATTAAAAATAGAAAAACGGTGGAGTTTACAAATCAAAGTTAATGCGGCACTGGATGCGTTGCTTTGAAATCTTTTACCGTGTGTGTGTAGGTTCCGTATTTATCAATTATTGCGTATTCGCGTGCGACCGTTCGACGAGTGTGCAGTAGGAGCTGCACACCAAAGTCACATATAATTGCCGACCCCCCACTCAATAGCCAAACGTATTTTACACGGACTGGCGGTGTTCAGGCTGAGCTGCACACCAATTGATGTGTATTTGTTTCATAACTCGATTAAAATTTAAGGAGTATAATAATAATAAATTGTTGTTTTTATTTTTAAAACTAATTTTTTTTTATATAATAAATAGGTACCTACAGTTTAACAGATATTGTATTAAAAATAATTAATTAGTATACATTACTATTATACATTTTCACTATTATATCTATATTAATCTATGTGGTGTGCGCACACCTGCACACCTAGGCACGAGCCGCCACTGCTCCATAGACCATAAAGTGCCCCGCCAATTTAATTCGTTTATTTCTGATAAAAGCTTTTATGTTTGGTTTTTGAAATAGCTGGTAAATCTCCTCATTTTTTCTTATTCGGTATTCTCCATTATCAAAAATTGGACCATAAATTCGATGAATAATTATATGCGTCTGCGTCTACAACTTTCAGTTTATTGAACAATCGGTTTCACAATGAGATTTATCGCGAGACCAGTCAAAACATCGCTAATACAAAACATCTATAATGCGAATATATAATATTATTGAACCATATAATAATTTATAATGGAGCTGTATATGCTATATAATATGCTCTTCAAGCTAAGTCGTTAGTGATGCAGACTGCAGATAAGTGAATTAGTCCAGTATTTTAATTTAGATTTGAATAAAACTGTATAATATGTGATCGTATACGAATAAGGTGAATTAAATTTTTTTGTAATTTTATCTAGATATAGATGAAGATAAACAGACTAATATAGTTTTTGATTAGATATAAGCTCCGTAATTATATCAATATATTAATAAAAATTTATTTTATTGTGTTTGTATTCCTTTGAACAGTCCCGTTCTCTCAACCCTATGAAAATTTTCGGGAGAGCAAACTCTATCTGATAATGGCCGAGATAAATCCTTAGATTATATACACTGTATTAACTAGTTATGTTTGATTACACAATGGCTATACAAATACATTTATATTATTATTATTATATTATGTGGATACACATAACGTTTCGGTGTTTCTATAAGCATAATATATAAATATGTAAAATACATAAAATTATAATTATGTGTACAAATTTCAAAAGTATTTTCCGAGTACGTACTTACGGGTATCTACGATTTCAGTACTATCGCAAACACCCAAATTCGAGTATATTATATTATTATTTTAATGTCATAAAACACTATTATCTTTATGGAAATCGTGGTTTCGTCGTGGTTTTTTTGTTCCGCCGCCGAGTCGTCAACATTCGAATAAAATTCATTCCATGCGTATATTTGCGTGGTGCAGCTCTCTCGAACGATGACTGCGATAGTTTCGATATTAATTTTGTTTCGGTATTTTTGAGACGTTATGGTATTATTACTGATTATACATCGCTTGGCAGACTCCGTTGTGATGTGTCTAGGCCACTGATTTCAAGTATGCTGTGTATACGAGTATATAGATATATTAAACTGAATGATATCTGTAGCGTAGCGTATCAGCTAATCTAACTCTTTTGATTATAAGGTTAACCTATCCTCGTCAATATTGAGGATTGAAGTAAATCTTTCCTGTTCTACAAAATTTAAGACGTTTGATGAGTGACAACGACAATTTTAGATTCTGAACGAAGTGATGAATGTATTGATTTTTTTTTTTTTTTTTGTGTCTGTGTACAGAATAACTAGTCGAAATAATGCTCCAATTTCAAACTATGGGGGTGGTTTCCGATGTAAAAGTGAATATCCTTGGTGCATTATAGAGGTAAAAAGTTAACATTTTTCAACAGTTTTCAAAAAAATCGAGAAAAACAAAAAAAAAATGACGGAAAAACGGCAATTTTTACGCAAAACCAGTTTTCGACCAAATCGATTTTTTTTTATGGTTGTAATTCAAAAACTTATCACTGAAAATACTTGAAATTTTCACCAAATGTTAATGTCAGTAGTATCCGTATATAGTTAAATTTTCAAAAAATGTTGACTTTTTTTGAGTTATTTATAGACCACTGAAATTTTCGATTCTTTTGAGACATTTTTTTTAAAGTGTCGATAAAAAATTGTTGGATGACCAAAAAGTTTTGAAAATTTAATACAAGGTTCCTTATGAGTTGTTTTTATTGGAGCTAAAAAAAATTAAAAATCGTTAGTCACAATTTTTTTTTAAAAGCGTTTATAGTTCAAATTTTTACGAAATCTGTCGAAAACGCGAAAATTTGCAAGTAATTTTAAAGTTGAAAAATCATAAAATTTTTTGTATTCATAACCAAGGATTAAAATTATAACACTAAGTTTTCCATAAGTTTTTCTTCAAGTAGCTATAGAGAAAACTCATAACATCATTATAGGAAAAATGTTGAGTGCGTTTGAATTTTAAATTTTTATGAAATTGCGTAACGATAACGATTTATCCTCAAACGATTTTAAATATTTGTTATTATTCAAAAAGTATAAGTCGTAGATACTTGAAAATTTTACCAGTTATTAAGATTCGCGTTTTCTTTACGTGATTTAATTTTTAAAATATTTTGAATTTTTTTGAGCTATTTATAGACAACTGAAATTTTCAATTTTTCTGAAAATTGTTTTTTTATGTGTCGATAAAATCTTTTTGGCCCTATCAAAATACTTGAAAATTTAATGCAAAGTTCCTCATAAGTTATTATTATAGTGATTAAAAAATTATAAGAATACATAGGCACAATTTTTTTTTATTAGCATTTGAAGTTTAAATATTGACAAAAATTCGTCAAAACCATGAATATTTGCAAATTATTTTGTAGGTATATTTCATAAAAATTTTTGTATAAGTAGCTAAGAGTTGAAAATTTAATACAAGGTTTTTCATAAGTTTAGCTTACAATTATTATAAAAGAACTTAAATTTTGTTGTATTCAGGCCATTAAAACATAAACTACCTTTTTCACCAACCACTAGAAATTATATCCTAGGCTGACAAATCATCTTCGTTCAGAATCGTTTTTCGTATACAATGATAACTATCATTGGATTCAAATTTAACACTCCTATAATATATAATAATGATCCATACGGCACCTAATGTACAGCAGAGCGGTACTCACTTGCCCGCTTTTGTTATTTTATAGGTATTAGATATTTCAATATTTGTAAGTTATACTAACGTCGGCGATGTCAAATAAGACATGTCTTTTTTTTTTTGAAAATACACAGCATTGCAAAACTATTACTTATTGGATTAATGTATATCATTATTAAGGACACCATCACACTACCCAGGGGTATTGATACGATACATTTTTACATTCGCATCTATGCTTTTGGGGGTCAAAAGCAAACACAAGTATTTATATTTATACAAGTATTACTCTACTATCACAAGATCCACTTGACACCTACTATACAGTAGAGCGGGTTTCCGGTTTTTTTAAAACGATTTTCCAGTTTTTTAGGGTTTATTCATTACCTACTTTATTAGAGAAACCGTATTTAATACATTATGTATACTAAAAGCTACATTAATGGGCGGGTCCATTTTCCTCTAAAAAAATTAAAAATAATTCTTGACCATTTCCCTCCACTTTCCATTTTCCTTCAATAATAATAAAATAGTATATAATAGTATTATATTATATATTTTTTTATAATTATAGGACTTTTCGGCAACAAATGAATACCCGATTAAAAAAAAAAAAATAGGTTGGTGGTAGATGTTTGTCCCTCGTCCCTTCGGTACTCGGACAAGATAGTGTAATTTTACTGTAGGTATTCGATTTAAATGCAATATGATTGCATTCGATAAAAAACGATTCTGAGTGGTTGAGGGGATCTTTTTTATTTAATTTTATTCGTTTCTGTGGTGATAAACAAAGTCGTAATTATTTTATATTACATAATCGTGAAGTTATACATTTTTTCTCCTTTAACCGCTTTTATTTCGAGTATCATTTCGAAAATCGAAAAATGATCTGTTTAAAGTACCAGCTCAAGAACATTACCTTTCAGAAAATATGCTACACTTGTACTTTTGAGCAAGTTTAGGGGAAGAAAAAGTGTTTACAGAATAAAAAATAAATAAACATTATTGTAAAACCAATACATTCCTCGCTCCGCTCAGAATCTAAAAATAGACATAATATGAATAATTATTTTACTTTTACATACCTAGAAATGGTCTAAGAACCAATTTTATAACTTTTTTTCTTTATAATCTAAACCAGACTGAATTTTTCGAAACCATAATTATTGTGTTCCGTTAATCTCTGCTCTATTTTTATAATACGGAATGCAAACCAACCTTTTTTTTAGAGGAAAATAGACAGTGGAAGAAAAAGGAAAACAATATCTCATTTTTGGAGAAAAATTGCTACATTAATACTGGGTGCGATTTTCCCGGGCCATGGCCCTTACCCCTTGAGCCCAGTTGACTCTGGTCGTAGTTCAATCTATTATTATTATTATACGACATAGAGGCGTAGCTAGGATTTTTTATGGGGAGGGCTTAACACTTTTAACTTAAGTTATTGAAAATCAAAAACAACAAAAAAATTAATAAACACTTTTAATAATACTTTTTTAACTCAAATATTCTATAATAAAAATAATAATAAAAAATATATTAGTCAAATTAGTAAGAAAATTTCCATATTTAAATTTAAATATTTCAAAACAATATAAAAAATATAACTAATAAAGGAGGCTATAGCTCCTTTAGCCCCCCCCCCTTGGCTTCGCCACTGAATTACGACAATCGTATTTACGCGTTGTGGTTAAAAAAAAATCGCTGTCTGATAGATAACTTTCTACAAGTTACATAACATTTGAACATTTCCCTGCAAATGAAAATCATAATTATCAGTGTGCTTAAGTATATTATTTGTTTTTTATAATGCACGTAGGATATAAATACTATATTGTCATCTGTCAAAACTATTATAAAGTGAGATTTATATTTGACACGTTTTTTCTTAAATCTGATAATGTACAAGCTGGTTTCAACTTTCTATTCTATACACATTATATTATTACTATATCCTGCAGATAACAGATATCAATAATATAACATATTATATACTACATCAATAAAGATCATTATTATCTTTCATCTCTTAACGGTCTGAATACATCCGAAATCAGGCAGGAGCAAAATATTTCTAAAAAATATTATTGCAATATTTGTAATTGAATAATTTCTGAAAACAGTATTAGAAAAATCTTCTTGCTATCCACTAATCGTCATTTCAAGAAATAATTATAAATTGTTTTTACTCTTGTGTATTATTGTATAACATTTTATTGTTTTTGTCATAGTAAATATTCTAACATTAATAAATGTGCACTAAAATATTAAAAAAAAAAATAATAACTTATAATAAAAAACAAAAATATTTGTGGATAAACCTATTTTTGCTTACTTAGCTATTATAATTGTATGACTTCAGTTGCTAGTAAGTTATTAGTTGTCTTGTTACTATTATACAACAATATGATTAATATGAAGCTCTTCGATGTATTTTCACAACATACTATAGTAAAATTCCGAAAAAAATAATTTACGACAGTGATGTAGCTAAATAGCCTATTAATGACGCCGTATGATCGAAATGTTTTAAATGCAATATGCAAGATCTAACCAATATATTTCTTATATTATAAAAGATTGACTAAAATCTGCGCTATATATATCTGCATATATCTGAATGTAAATTTGCAATGTCGTAAGTGAGTCACTGAGTCAGAGAAAAATCAAAAGTTATCTGACATTGACTTCATGTTAAAAGAAAAATGACACTAAGCTTAATTGGTAAATAATCCTGTATATTATTATCAAGAATAGGTACTTGAAATTTTAATTTGGAATGCACCTTGCATTACGAAAACGACTAGGTAAAAAAAAAAAACTAAAAAATTATTTCGTATATACAAATATTTTTCAATTGCTATTAATTAAACATTAGATTTTAGATTTAAGACAAAATATTATTGCATTAGATACTAATATTAATAAAAAATTATAGTTCAATTATATTTTGGTTCTTAATTTCTCCATTATTATTTATTATTGATTAAATAGGGAAATATTCCTGAAATATGAACAAATGATATTGGTTCATCAAAATAATATTATAATTTTGTCTTCCAGTAATAAATTATATACATAACTATATACATTTAGAAAAGTGTATAATATTGTACTTACCATGTTTAAAATAAGAAACAAACAATATTGAAGCAAGCTAGTTGCTAGTTAGAGTGTTGAAACTATAATCTGTAGATATTCTAAATAGATAGGATATCAAATAAATATATGTATTATTACAATCATCAATAATTTATGAACAAGGAAAAATGGAGCAAATAATTCCTCGATAGTAGATAGTAGATACCATACAATCATTAAAAGTGTTATGACACAGCTTTAGTGCTTTACACTAAAGCTGAAGTACACAATAGACCTATACAGTACAGCTAGGACTTAAAGAGATCATAATAGGAAAAAAGGATCTTTTCCGTTTATTCACTACCACCACTTTTTTTGGTTTTTTAAATCAAAGTGTTATATTGGTTATATTGCACTATTGCACACTTCATGCCCTCAGAATCAAAATAATAGGTATAAAAAAGGGAAACCCGAAAAACTCGAAAAACCAAAAAAAAAAAAAAAAATAGTGGTAGTGAATTAATATAAAATGTCCGAAAAAAAAGGACAATCACTAACACGTTTGATTTCTATAACTACCTAGAAGCTAGACTAAAATAAATAAATAATAAAATGAAGATAGAAAACAAAAATTGATGGAAAAGAGTAGTAGAAGAACAAAATTAATGTGGCAATCTAAAGATTAAAAAACTTCTAGATGAACAATATTATGCTTATATCCTTGAACAAAATTCTTAAAGTTAAGAAATGTAATCAATAATCAATATAAAACATACACAGAATGCATATTATGTTACGGGTATATTGACATTAACCAGATATGATATTAGCCAAGAAATTTTGGATAATGTCTTAACAATCATAAAAATGTATCATGCATGAGATATAACCATTTAAAATTAATAACAATATTAAATATATTTAAGATACAATTAGTAATTATCATAAAATACATACATCTTTTTCCAATGAATGTTGTTAGGGGCTTTTTTCCTAGCTTCCTACAAATATCCGGTAAAGACTCTCACACTGTATCCAATGTTAGCTGTGGGAAACTTATGGATAGATTTTTTTTTTTTTTTTGAAAATCACTACATAGAAGCCGAACTGTTTTCGCATTGCTTAACCCCTATACAGCATCATTTATTGAATAACATAAAAAAATTATATATACAATACATACACTGTGATAAGCTCTCGAGGGACCAAGGACTACTTTCCTCAGCGTAACTTATGAATAGACCTAAATTTAATTTTTTCAACTTGGTTCAGTGAACTAATTTCAAAATTTTTCCAATTATTTTTGACCTCAGTCACAACTTCTGCAAATATTAATTTCTGTTGTTGTTGTGTACCGTGCCTTGGTTGAGTGGACTGTATCCTCTATTAGTTGCCGGGCGTTCGCTCTTGTAGCTTGGCTATGTTATTGCCTACGGTCCGACTGCGCAAGTCTGCCCTTGGTGGGTCTTACTGCAGTCGTCACGTAGACAATGGTCCCTTAGCTGCGCAAGTCTGCCCGGGTGGGTCTTGCTACAGCCAGGTGCCGTGTACGTTCAGAGTTCCCAAAACCGCGCAAGTCTGCCTGGGTAGGTCTTGCTACGGTTGAGGTAGTCTGAATACTGAATGATTTTGTGCTCCGCACTGGTATTTATAGACGGCGGCGCTGTGTAATCGCTGAAGCTGCCGAAGCCACCCGAGCTTGTCTTCGATTGTGGTCGTAACTACGCCCTCCGTGGCCTGTGATTCGTTGACGTCTGAAGATACGCAATCCCTGGCCTGTGATTGGCTAAAGCGCGTGAGATACGCGTACTCTGGTCTGTGATTGGCTAAAGCGCGCGAGATACGCGTAATCTGGCTTGATACGCGTACTCTGGCTTGTGATTGGCTAAAGCACGTGGGCGCGTCCCCGTCTTATCATAGAACGCGGGACAGGCCGTTTTTGTAAAGTGTGGCACCGTAGCCAGCGTGCAGACCCAGGCTCCTCCGGCGCAGAGCGCGCGGGTCGCCGAACGCTTTGTCCTTGCTCGCCCATGAGCCCTTATGCCGTTATTGGTGTAATGAACATTTATGACACAGTACATAGATTCAGCCCTTTACAGTCGGCGGGAGGTTAGTAGCTCACCTGTACGCCTCCCGACGTCAAACGTGCCCGTTGCAGCGTTTTATTCGCGACGATCGACCAGACAGTGTGCCGACCGACTATATACCGAATCTCATGCGGTTGTGCAACGTATTTTGGCCAACGGCCCCGTACAAAATAATATAAATGTTAAACAGAAAATATACCTTTTTATTTGTAGACAAACATAATAATAATCGGAGAATACGTCGACGTGTGGCGCGAACAGTTGTTGTTTCCATTTTATTTAAAATTCAATTTAAAATACTTACACTGTACTTGCAATTATCATGGGGTATAAAAACTGAAACAAATCGACGCACGATGCCATGTTTTAGCATATAAAGCATATAAAATTATAACAAAAAATTTCTGAGAATTAAGATTAATTTTAAACCCATATACACTGTCCACTTTATCAGTAAGATAACAGACTGATTTGGTTATAAGTTAAGATATTATTTTGACAATCCGACGCTTTATTATTGTAGAGAATGCTAACAAAAACTCTAAAGTCTATTTAATATATAACATTTAAAGTTTTAACATTATCCAATAGTAACTGGTTAAGGTTAACATTATCCAGATAATTTTGACATTTCATGTTTATAAACGAATGGCTAATGTCAACATTAACCAAATGTTAACATTACCCGTAACACCATGGGCGCCATTAGGGGAGGAAGGGATTGCAAAGGAGTAATTTATTCAGTAAATTAACATAATACAATATAGAAAATCTTTATTTTTATATTGAAATAATAAATTTATATTTTAAATTCTATACAATAAAATATGTACATACAATTATACAATATACATTATAAAAATATTAGGAAATAGTTATTGTTGTTTTGGTCCTCTTTTTGGACCTTTTTTACCTCCAGTGAGTTGTTTATCCTTAGTCTTATTACTTAACAATGGGTGCACTTCTGAAATAATAAACAAAATTATAAAATATAATATATTAGTATTGACAGTATTGTTATAATTTTTTAACAAATTTAAACTACCTATAGTAAAGAATAAATAAATAAATTAAAATTTGAAATTTTAAGAAAATAAATATTACTGTTACTTAAGTTGTATGAGTCATCAAGATCCTTATATTTTAAAAGTGATTGAGTTTTAAAAACAATGGTAGGTGAAATACTAAAAGTGGAACTTGGCATACCTAATTTATGGTAACTTTTAGTTAAAACTGAGCTTAATCACATATCTTGAAAACTAATAAAAAAATGTCTTAATACAAAAATTACTTTAAGTACTGTTTTTAACTTTATTTGAAAAGATTATAAGAGACTTTTAGAATATTAAAATCTAAAAAAAAAAACTAACCGTCAGTAACATTATCTAAATGAATATCAATTGTACGGCATTTGGATGAAGTAGATGTTGAAACTGGAGGTGGTGGCATATCTGGCTCAGGATCTTCAATTTCTGGAGCAATCGGCAAAAACATAAGTGCTTCCTTGTGGTCTTCGATAGCTCCTTCTTCATCTGAACTACAAAATGCTGCTACAGGTTCTGCATTTTCCACATCAACCTAAAATTATTTATAAAATAATATAATGTGAAATTGTATGGCTTTTAAGTGTTTTATTGTAATTTTGAGTTTAATTAAAGCAAAAAAATATATTTTATTCATGGTATGTTACCTCAAAATCTTCATCACTTCGTTGTACATCTTTTGTAATGGATTTGTCTTCATCTTCCAAGTCAAACTCAGACTCTCTTTCTTCATACTCTACATTTTCATCAAGCTCTTTAAAGTCAGGTGCAAATGCTGACCAATTTTCTACTTGATTTTGTGCCCACACAGATACTAAACCACTGGATATGCTGGTTATTATTGCTCGAACTGGATGCCACTAAAATATTACATTTGAAATTAAATTTGAATGATTATTATGATAATAATGTTAGATCTTACAACAACATCCAAAAGAAGTTCTCCTTTGGTACCATGTAATATTTTCACCAAATTTCCAATACTTTTTTCCCAAATATACAATGCATGTTGCCTAGCCGAACCGGCACAAACATATTCACCATCGCCAGAAAAACAACATTTCTTCCACATAGTTCTAGAAATCAACAATATAGTTTAACAATAGTAATTTGTATTAGTATTTAGTATATTTAATTGCTAACAACAAAAATAACTATCACAAAACAAAAATTATTTCAATATTTTAATTTATGAAGTAAAAATTAATATAAATTAATATTATTTATAACTAAACACACTTGTTGACTAAATCTTGAAGTTTTTGAATGGGTTCTGGTTCTCCCTCCTTTCCTTTATCCAAAACATGTTTAGCATCATATACTCTGATGACACGATCTGAGCAATTGAGTAAAAAGCAATCTCCTTTTCGTGCAAATTCAATACTTTTTATACCAGTCATTCCAGTGGATACTTTGAATGAGACCTTAAGTTCAAGATCTGGACAAGTCAAAACTAATATTTTACCACGCGCATTTCCAGTATAAATGTACTCTCCACGGCGATCAAATGAAGCAACTATCATTAGATCAGACTGTAATTTATTAAAAATTCATTTATTTTTAATTTACAATTTACTGTATAACAAATTATCAATAATATATTAAATTGCAGCTTGAACTCACATCTTCACCCATTGGAACTAATTTATGGTTGCCATCTGTATCTACAAGCACAGCTGCGTGTTTCATTGGACAAACGAGGAATAAATTTTTCTTTCTAGGGTGATATTGGACTTTTAATACTGGTGAAGGAAATTTATACATTTCTTCTCTCTCGCCACTTAATATATTCCAAGTGCAAACATTATTGTCAGTGGATGCACTTAATAACTTTTGACCATTTCTAGACCAACTAAAGAATTTAATTTTATTAAATAGGTAGATATATAAATTATTCTGGTTAAAAATAATAATAATTTTAATTTTAAGATTTAAAGAAAATAATTAATAAAACAATTACCTCAAGGAACAAACAGGATGCATGTGTGCAGTGATAATTTTTGCAATTCCTCTAGTTAAGAAATCCCAAATTACTATACGGCCATCATTGCATCCAACTGCCAAGAGTGTGCCATATTTGTTAAACACACATGTGACAGCTAATGATATACTATCAAGAACTCCATCAAATTCCTTATAAAATTATAGTAAGAATAAATCTACATTAATTTAAACCATCAATTACCACAACATTTTAAAGTAATTTCAAATTATTACTAAAACATCATATATTATAATAATATATATAATAATAATTATTAATTTGTATTTATATAATTAATATATTACAAATTTTTTTGTGAACAATTAAAAACATTAAATATTAATGTTGTTAACAAATATTATTTAAAATATAATTACCTCAGGATAATTTTGTCCAAACGATTCTATAAAAAAAAAAAATTATTATTTTATGATAAAATTAATATGTTTTGTAAATTGTATTTCTTTTTACTTACCAAGCAACTCCAGATTTATAATGAAAGTTGATGATGAATCTAATTCTATATTTAATTAATTAGTTTTAAAACAGTTAATACTGCCTTTAGTATCTAAAAATAAATAATAAGTGTTATACGTATTACATATGTATCTCCGATTGACCAATCAGTTATTATTTTACATAGTAAGATGTTACATCTGATAATCTCTATAGGTAGACAATGACGTTATCATATTCATATATAGACCGATTGACATTAGGTAAAGATAAAGAATAAATAAAAATCATTAAAGCAAATATTATGAAAACAATATTTCTTGATATAACATTTTTAATTTTATAATTTATACTAAAAGCTCACAAAATGTTTTAATATTGCACAAAAAATAATAAGTTATGTAAAAAATTATAAAAATGAAACAAACATAAAAAAAATTAAATTTAAGTTTAACTTTTAAAGTATCTGTTATATGAAACAAATTAGGTATATACTTTGAACGCACTGTCCGCCTAATGTGCACTTTGCATTGAAATCAAGGTTCGAAATATAACAAACAGATTCATTATTGTATGCTTAGAATTTAAATGTTTTATTTATGTTTCTAAACTGTCAAAAAGCTCTGAAAAGCTTAAAAGTCAGCCAATTGTTTTACATTAAATTAAATTAAAACCAAAATAGTTTCGGGTATTTATAATAAACAATTCATTAATTGAAGTAATAAAACATACAAAGTATGATATTATTATACTTACTAATTACTGAACACAGATGAAATTTAAAATTGCCTCGACTGCTAGGTACTAAGATGCTAGTGAAAGGGGTAGCATTTAAATAAAAAATACAACTGCCCGACGCCCGTGTCCACAGCGCTGCACGATACTGAGAAACTGTCAAGTGGCTTATAAGTCAATACTTTATTAATTAAATAAAATACGTTGGACATTCAAGACAGGCGTAAGAATTTTAATTTAAAATAATATAAATGTTGTGTTGATAAAGCTTAAACAAAACGTTACAATCAGTAAGAAACGGCAAAATATTGTTGGTAAGCTCCAAGGTTTATAGAGGTTGCCTCATACCGGATTCACAGATTATATGAAATTTTCATATAATCTGTGCCGGATTTCTGTTAAAAATGGAAGTGGGGGAAATTGCACTATGACGTCAGCCGTCGTACAAAATCGTTTGTTTATCATAGCACGTTATAGTACGTTGGTGGTTGATTTACGTTTTACACTTTATTTATTACTCAACTATTAGCTAAATTAATTTGTTTTAATGGAAACTCCAAAGTCAAAAGGCGGTTCATGTTGTGCAGTTGCCTCATGCAAAAATTATTCAGGCAAAGCCAAAAATACTGGTAGAACCGATTTGTCCTTTCACAGGTATGTTATAATTTTTTTTAAACTACATATTCAGCAACGTTAAAATATACATACCTATCTTACACACCTATCTATTAGTTTTTATATATTATAATAGAAGTTAATTTTAATTTAAAAGGTTTCCAAAGGATGATTTGCTTCTTAAAGTGTGGTCGAATAAATGTAGAAGAAATGATGCATGAAATCCTAGTAAATCATTTATATGTTCTGATCACTTCAAGCAAGATGATTATGTTAGAGATTTAAAATCTGAACTGTTGGGGTATGCTCCAAGAGTAAAAATTTTAAAACCTGATGCTACACCTACACTTAATTTACCTGATGGCCATGACAAGTGTGTTTCAGAGTCTGGTATTCAGCGTCAAAAACGAATAGAGACTAAATTAGTTAGACAGGTAAATATTGTTTTTTTTTTTGTTAAACTTAATTTTTTGCTTTTACTTTAACTATACAATCTGTACCTGTAAGAAGGTACTATAAGAGTACGAGCTAAACACATTACAATAAAACTATATAATTCAAATATTCTATAGTACCATGTGTTCACTGCGCTCACATATTCAAATTGTAGCGCCAACATTTTATAACAGAGCTCGCGTGCGCTGCTCCATTGTCGGCTGTGATAACGGTTCGCCGTTATCGCACTGACAGTGAGCAGCGACTGTTGGTTTTTGTATTTTATTCTTATTATATATTATGTAGTAGTTGTTGACTGTTGTACTGACTGAATTTTTATCTTTCGTTTGCGATTTTTATTGGTGTTTTCGTTTTCATTGTTTTTATAGTTTTTCGGACCCAACCTCAATTTATTTACATTGTGTTCTGTTGTCTTTTGTCTCGTGTTGTGTCAGGTCTTTAGTTGTGCTATCCACGTGGAACAATTTTTTTTTGTGTTCAAGTTTCTGTAAGTATCGTTCAGCCACTCGGCTACATTATTTATTAATATTATTTTCCAATCTAGGACGCACATAAACATACTTGCAGAAACACGTGAATTATTATATTGGTGAATTGCATGTTCCTTTTGTGAATTATTCGTCTCAGCTGGTAGCCCGTTAGTCGCACGTTCTTGGGATTGCCACATTTTATTATTATATTGTATTATTTTTTATTGTACAAGTGTGTGCATCCCAAGACGGTAGCGTTCTGGTTCGAAGCCGCTAACGGACACCAGTTGGCAGGTAATCGGCTGACGAGCCTTTTAAATTTAATATTATATTTTTCTTGGCTTCTTGCTAAGCAAGCAAGGTTGCATTTTGTATTGTTTTATATTATTATTGTAGCATATTCATTAGTTGCATTTGCTAATCAAGCATATTATTATATTCATCAGTTGCATTGCTAATCAAGCATATTGTATTATATTCATTCTTTGCATTTGCTAATCAAGCACATATTATATTCATTAATTGCATTGCTAATCAAGCATCTTATATTATTATACATTATATACATTGCCATGTGCTAATCAAGCATTTTATATTATTATATATTATATTTATATTAACTGCATGCTAATCATGCAACATGGCAGCTTGCACTTATTACTTATTCTGTTTTGCATTCATGTATGATAATCAATCATTAATTTATATATTATGTTTTATATTGTTATTTGTTTTTATTAGTGCCAAATACCCTTTTAACATATGATATTCTGGTAATCTATTATTTCTTGTATTATTCATGCCGTTAGCGCTGCAATTATTTTTTCCCAACGGCCAGTCGTAAAGGCATCCTAACTAAGATGTATTTTTGTATTTATATTTTTGTTAAGAGCTGAGCGCGACACCATGTCATGTGTATATTTCATATCTGATATTCTTTGCCTTAAGTTATCATCACATTACAGACTTGTATCTTTTTTCCTTTTTTTACTTATTCATTGATATTATTTTATTAAATAATTTTTATTTTAGACGCATAATGAGATTATCACTTTGGCTCTAAATGATAATGAACCATCTTCTACTCAACATTCAGAATGTGACCTAGAGTCAACTCAATCATTGGGCTTGTCACAACCTCAAGATTATGAACATCTTTACAATAAACTACTTCTAGAACACGAAAAACTGTTAACCATTAAAAAATCTGAAGTTGACTACAAAAAAATTGTGATAGTTAAATGAGTATTATTCCACCTCTTGAAATCTGCCACTGTTTGTAACAATAATTAAAGATTTCCGTTATTATATTTTAGCTTAACTTGAAGCAAGTATATTATAATGATATATTTAATTTATGAGTCTGTATGAAATATACCACTAATAATGATTTCAATTTTCAATATGCACTTACCTATTGAACTTTCACAAAGTAAATTATTTAATAAAATTAAAATAGTTGTGGGGTCAACTGCTGTATCAACCAAGTTTTTACTTTTTTGCCAAAAATAATTAATGGTCATAGAATATAGATATAGTATATATAGACTATAGGTAAATACATTAGTTTCAAATGCGTGGTATCAATAGCTGAAATCTTACAGTATTAATTCTTACTGTTTTTAGAATAGTTCTCAAAATATTTTAGTTTTTACACACTTTGAGTAACATGGACCACAGTGTAGCATGGAAATGGGTGTTAAAAACAATATCATAATATAGTGAATTATTATTATTATTAAATATTATGATATTATAGTTTATGGTTATATTTTATAATATAATATGCATTTTTAAATAGATGGAAGAATAAAACAAAATAATAATCACAAAATGTTCAAAACATCTATGACATATACGTAGTATTAAGTTAAAAATCGTCTGTAGTTTTTTGAAGTTATAAAAGCTTGTCTATAAAACAAACAACAATAATGTCCAAACATTCATATCGTCATGATGTTGTTATACGTACATTTATATCATCATTTTTCTTTTAAGTATATGATATAAATTAAGATAGCAGTGAAACTTTAGAAAATTTAGATCTAAACTGCAATTAGAAGCAGTTCCATGTATATTGCTATATGCTTGTAAACACTTATACATATTTTATAAATATTAATATAAATAATTCAAATTTCAGATACCTAATTAATATTAAAGAATACAAAATTTCAAAGTATAGTAAATACTATAAAATTATAAATTTTAATTTATCACCTTAAATTTATAATTGTATACAACCTGTGATATTTATTTAAATTAAAAGACTTACCAAAAATTGAAAATAATCGGCCCTCTAAGTGTAGACAGGGTTCCCTAGCAGAATATACAACTGGTCAATTTTTTCGTTCATTTTATCAACGGGTGTCGGTTGTGAGTAACGTCATCTGATAAATACACCTTGATTATTATTAATATTAATATTATTATGTATCTAATTTTGAGACTATGTTAATACTCATGTACACGTTATACGTAGTGTGTGTGTTTATCGAGCGAGACTTGTGCATATTAGTTAATATAATATTATTTTGTGATGTTAATAAATGTTTCTTCATACTATAAAATACTTTGTATATTTAATTTAATAATTATATACCTAAGTATAAAAATATGTTGTCTTGTTGATTTGTACGTTAACTTATAATTGAATTATGAGCATTTTCAAATATTTAATATCTTTCATACTCATAACTCACTTAAAAAATAAAATATGGTGAAAACCAAATTAGACAATACAGATAATGTTCTTACCTAAAAGTTTGATAATACGTCAATTCAGTCTAATACCAAAACTAAAAGCACACTATTGAAACTGGGGAACGAAAATTTGCTTTGTCGTATGAGTGTGTAAGATGGAAGCAACACACGTGGGTGCAACGTCCTCTAAATAATATATTAAATTTTACACATAACAAACCAATTCAAATATATGAAATATATTTTTAACTGTATCATAGGTAATATCAAGTTGCTATGTTAATTAAATGAATACCTATCTTAAGTCTTAAAAAGTTGAAGATTACGTTGTAAAATCTTCAGTTTTTCACTTAAATAGATCAAAAATATGTTAAAAGTAAAAATTATGTTTATATTATTGTACTCAGCATTTGTTACAATCATAGGCGCAAATAACGTTTGAGACTTGGGGGGGGGGGGCTGAAGCCCTAGCTACTGAATGAAGTGTTTATGGACGTAATTATTAACACCTAAAAAATGTTTAATACAACACATAGGTATATTGTATACTGCATACTTAATTATAATTTATAATAAAACATACTTAACATTTTTTTCAAATATAAGTAGGTACTATTTCATCTAATAGTTGTCAAAATTATAGACAATGTTTAGCACATTTAGACAAGTTATTCGCATTTAAACCTATTACACATCAATCGCTACCAGCTTTGACATCATTTATCAACACATTCAAAGAAAATGTAGCTATTATTAAAGCACTCGGTGTTAACGACCTTTCAAGTTTTTTATTATTCCACATGGGTTCTCGAGTTCTCGATCCGACCACGATTCAATTATTCGAATCCAATGCGTCGAATTCTACAATTCCGACATTCGACGAGTTACTAAATTTTGTACAACAACGGTGCAGAATATTAGAGAACGTAAAAAATTCTACTAAACAAGATATTACCTTTAAACCGCATGACAAGTCTAAGGCGCAGTCTCACAAAACGTTTGTGCCCAAAAAATCCGTTTTTGCCGCTACTACGTCTACATCGACCAAGTCGAAATCGAGAGGTTGCCTGTCATGTGATAAGACTGACCACAATATCTATCAATGTCCGAAGTTCAACGAAATGTCCGTCGACAAACTCCGAAATGTTGTATTGTCGCGCAAATTGTGTTTCGCGTGCATGAGTCCGTCGCACATGCTCGACACCTGCTCGTCAAAAGGAGGGTGCCGCTCATGCAGTAGTAAACGTCATCACACCTTACTACATCGTGAACAAAATCGAACGTCAGCTACAGACAATACGACTCCGAAGGGTAGAACACGATTCCGCACGTTCATTGTTCTATATTATCTTTTTTTTTCTACCCAACTCCGTATTATATTCGAATGCGACGTTGCCATATAACGAATACGATTCCGCACGTTTGTTTTTGTAACATGAGATTGATACAATTAGTGCATATTATTTAGGGACTTGAACTTTTCCACCTATTTACCACGACATTTTAAGTTCAAACTAATTGAAAATAAGATAAGTCGGGTCTTTTGATAAAGTCGGTAAAGATAACAATATACATTAAATTACATGTGTTATATATGTCAACCAGCATAATTTATCGAGCATCCGAGTCTATATGATTTGATTAATATTTATTATGCGACCTAACATTATAACGATAATCTCATAATGACGAGATTATTTTGATAAATTACCTATAATATAGTTGTTGGTTGGTGTTGTCAATATAGCGATCGTAAAATATACCAGTCTAGTTAGAACTGTCTAGTTAAAACGTAGCGCGTGGGTACGAATTTTTTACGGTGTAAAATTTATAAGTTAATTAATAAACATGGAGAATCAATTGGAGATAATAAAATCTGAAAAGGGCAACGATTTAGCGTTGGTAAATACATGTAAATATCGGCATATTCGTCAACGAAATGACGGAAAAGTGAAATGGAGGTGCGTACATAAAACATGTACTGCAAGTATTTTAACTGACTCGAAACACACAATTCTATTGGAAATACTGGGAGAACACAACCATACATTAGATACTGTAGAAAAAATCCAGCGTCAAATTTTGCGAGAAAATTGTAAAAGAAAAGCTAATGACACGATTTCAGTAAGACCTTCAAAAATTATAAGAACTGAGCTTCTAAAAGCGGATTATGAAGTACCTCATAATTATATTAAATCTGTTCGAAAAAGTATGTATGATTTACGTCGAAAAGAATACCCAACATTTCCTCAGTCATTAAATAGTGCTATCACACAACTTAAAGAAATGCAAAACGAAGATCGCTTTAGATTTAAAAACGAAAAGTTTATTCATGTTTCTGAAAATCAAAACTTCATTTGTATTACGACGAGAACAAATATTAATTTACTCACACAGTGTGATGATATATTTATAGATGGCACATTTGAATACGCTCCTAAACATTTTTTACAACTTTATACAATCCATGGATTTAAAAATGGTTTTTATATACCACTTGTATATTTCTTTTTACCCGATAAATGTGAAGAAACTTACATTCAAATGTGGACATTTTTAAAAAACATATGTTTTGAATATTTATCCATTAGACTATGTATCCACACATTACATGTGGATTTTGAAAAAGCTGCACATGAAGCCGCGAAAACTATGTTTCCTGGAATATCTATCAATGGGTGTAGATTCCATTTAGGTCAGGCATGGTGGCGTAAGGTAATTAAATAATATTATTACTTAATTTTTATATTTCACGTGAGACATAATATACGTAATATCACATAAATTTGATATTTAGATACAAGAACACAATATTTTAAGAACTTCATATATGATATATGGAGATGAATTAGGCATTTGGTTAAAATCATTTTTTGGATTACCGTTTCTCCCAGTGGAAAAGGTTGAAGAAGGCTTTTTAGAACTCATGAGTACGTGTCCAAACGAAAATGAAGGCTATATATTTTCTGATTACATACTTAAGTCGTACATAGAATCTGGTTGTTTATTCCCCCCTGAATTATGGGCAAGTGAACCTTCATTAAGTCCAAGGTAACTTACATTTTATTTTTTATAATACATTTTATTTAGGGATACTGAAAAAAAATTGTTTTGTTAGAACCACGAATGGAGCAGAAAGTTTTCATAAAATGTACAACGGACAATTTCACAGTGCTCACCCACCAACGCATGTAGTAATATCTGTACTAATGGAAATACAAGCCGAAACTATGACAAAAATTAATTCAATTGCTAGAAACGTGCACAGTAAAATGGGATCATCCGATTTAAAACGTATATGTAACGTTATAGAACATTTTAATAATTATAAAACGCATAAAAATATTATAAAATATTTAACATCTATTGGGTTTATCGGTTTATGTACCAAGGGAAAAAATTGTATTAAATTATTTTACATCATATTTTTGTTTTGTAATGACGGCTCATTATAAGTAAATGAGATAACTTTTTTTATTAATATTATATTTTTTAACATCATAATATTTAAATATATATAATAAACCGTTTGTAATAAATTTGACAACGTTGCACCCAATTCTTATTGTATTCCTATGAACAATAAAGTGTGCGGAATCGTGTTAAAAAAAAAAAAAAAACGCGCGGAATCGTATTTCTCCCGACTCCGAACACTACCTCGATATCGCAACCAACCACGTCGAGTGGAGGTTCTAGTTCACTTGTCGGTGCAGCCTGCACCAATTCTACCGTCGTACTCGGTACGGCGATTGTCCATATTAAAGACGCTTGGAAACGAGTACAGTGCGTACGGGTGCTGCTCGATAGTGGCTCGCAGATTTCGGCTGTGACCAGTGATTGTGCCGCGCGGCTTGGATTTTCGAAACGTCGTTATAAGTCTGACATCGTTGGTCTCGCGCAAAATCCTGTGTCCCACGTGCAAGGTGTAACTAGCTGTCAATTTTCGTCACGTTTTAAATCGGACTATTTATTCCCGTCCGTTGAATTAGTTATTTTAAAACAAATTACCGCTGCCATGCCGTCCACGCGGTTGCCGATAGCCGTGCGTCAACAGTACCAACACCTCCGTCTCGCGGACGACAATTTCGACATTCCGTCGCGCATCGACGTTTTATTCGGCGCGGACATTTTACCTAGTCTTATTCGCCCACACGCGGGTGTGGAGCAGCATCCGGGTTTACCATCGGCCCTCGACACTCAACTCGGCTGGATAATTTTCGGCTCATTCTCCACTCCGAGCAAGTCACCCCCAGTCACGCTGACCACCGCCATCGCTCCGCCTTCAATCGGAGATTTGTTACAAAAGTTTTGGTTGGTCGAAGAACCCGCCGCACCTACGTCACCCACCACGGAAGATCAGTGGTGTGAAGAATATTTTACCAAATCTACTTCGCGTGATTCTACCGGTCGATTTTGTGTCGCACTACCATTTCGTCATTTGTTCGCGAATACGGCTCAACAACAAGACACACCACGTCACGGTCTCGGTGATTCGCGCTCTATCGCGCTGAAACGTTTTTACAACTTAGAAAAACGATTGACTAAGGATTCCGAGTTGTATGCTGCTTATCGCAAGTTCATGTCCACCTATCAATCATTAGGACACATGGTACCGGCTCCGGAACCTGGTAAATATTTTATTCCGCACCACGCCGTGCTCAAGGCTGACGGTGACGTGTCCAAAATTCGCGTCGTGTTTCGTCTTCCGGTCGCTCATTAAACGATGTATTATGCACCTGACCCAAACTTCAAATTGATTTACGTGATATTTTACTTCGTTGCCGTATGTACAGGTACATTTTGTCCGCCGACATCGTTAAAATGTATCGGCAAATCTTAATTCGTCCAGAAGACCGGGCATTTCAACATATATTTTGGCGCGACTCGCTTACTGACGACCTCGTCGAATTTCAATTATGTACTGTAACGTACGGTCTTAACTGCGCCCCGTATCTTGCCATTCGTTGTCTTCACGAGCTCGACCGGCAAGACGGTCATCGTTTTCCGCTTGCCAAAGATGTCCTTACTCGAGCCACCTACGTCGATGACATCGTTATCGGGGCCGAAGCCGAAGAGCTCCTACTACGTCGGAAAGAGGATATTGTCGGTCTATTACGCAGTGGTGCCTGCATGTTGAGCAAGTGGACTAGCAATAGTACCATCGTCCTCGAGTCCGTTTCTCCCGATGACCGCGTGCTGTCTATATCGTTCGACCCGCGCGAAGAACACTCCGTAAAGGTCCTAGGTTTGCATTGGGACCCGAATACCGACAAATTTGCCTATCATACCAGTCTCAACCACATGTCTTCGACGAAGCGTCAGGTGTTGTCCGTCATTGCGCGCTTGTTCGACCCTATTGGTGCCCTTGGCCCTATGCTTTTGTGGGCAAAATATTTTATGCAACGATTATGGTGCGATAAACTCGGGTGGGACGATCCGATGTCCCCCGAATTGCAATCTATGTGGCAACAATTTTGCACTGAGCTTCCGCTTGTATTCGATCTAAATCTTCCACGTCACATCGACGTCGTCTGTCATCAGGACGTTCAGTTATTGGGTTTCGCGGACGTCTCAATCAAAGGATATGCAGCGGTTGTGTATCTCCGTTTCATTAACGCCGCCGGTGACATCTCCGTCAAATTTATCACCTGTAAGATCAAGGTCGCTCCTCTGAAGAGTGCCGCCGCCAACGAGTCACTCTCCATACCTCGCTTGGAATTATGCGGGGCCCTGCTGTTGGCCCAGACACTTCATCACGTCCAATGTGTGTTGTCTACCGAAGTGTCTATATCTCGTTTGCGCGCGTGGTCTGACTCGTCAGTTGTTCTTTCGTGGTTGACCGTGGACCCAAAACAGTTCAAAATTTTTGTGACCAATCGGGTCGCTAAAATACATCAGTTATTACCGGGTTGCGTGTGGAATTATGTCTCAACGCACGATAATCCTGCAGATCCCGCATCCCGCGGATTGTTGCCGAAAGCCATGTTGTCATCATCCATTTACTGGAACGGTCCTGAGTTCCTACGGCTTCCTGAAGACCAGTGGCCCCAATCGAAATTTATCCCGCTCGCCCCAGAACAGCTGCCTGAGATCCGGCCGAATGTCACCATGACGTTGGCCGTCAATGTTTATCCGTCATTGCTAGAATTTATTGATCGATTTTCGTCGTTCGCCAGAATGCTGCGCGTATTGTCCTACATATCGCGCTATTTGTGTCATCGTCTTCGTCGACAACCTGTTCGCGTCGGTCCAATTACGTTCGCCGAACGGGAAAATGCATTATCCATCGCCGTGCAGCGCACGCAACAACATTATTTCGCCGACTTACTAAAGATGTTGAAAATCAAATCTGTGATTTCGCCGCCGTCCCTGGCGCAGTTGGCACCCTATGTAGACGAAAAGGGTATCATACGGGTTGGAGGCCGCCTGCGCTTTTCCGATATTAGTCATGACGCGAAGCATCCGATATTATTGCCACGGTCTTCGCATCTCACCGAGTTAATCATCCGTCACTATCATTTGTCATTTCTACACGGCGGACTAAAATTAGTAATGTCGATGCTAAGCCAAAAATTTTGGATTTTGTCGGGTCGCGCTGCGATTCGACGTGTCATTTTTTCATGCGTGCCGTGTACACGTCACAAAGCCGCCCGCCCGCAGCCGATTATGGCCGATCTACCGTCCTTCCGGGTCCAGTCTCATCGACCGTTTTCACACGTTGGAATGGATTACGGAGGACCATTCCTCGTAAAAGAACATCGTCGTCGAAATGCGCGATCGGTCAAAATTTATCTCGCACTATTCATCTGTATGTCCGTCAAGGCAGTGCACCTTGAAATCGTGTCGGACCTCAGCACAGACGCCTTCCTCGCGGCCCTGGACCGTTTCGTCGCCCGCCGTGGCATTCCATCCAACATTTATTCGGACTGTGGTACGAACTACGTCGGCGCCGCGCGCCAGCTGAAAGCGTTGTTCCGCGATACCAAGGTTCAAGACCAACTTTCGTCACACTTGACTTGTACATGGCATTTCAACCCGCCTGCCGCGCCACATTTCGGCGGAATTTGGGAAGCTGGCATCAAAAGCGTAAAGTTTCATTTAAAGCATGTCATTGGCCAACAAGTACTGACGTACGAAGAGTTCCTTACCTTGACCACCCGTATCGAGGGCATTTTGAACTCCCCACCGATTACGCCGATGTCCTCTGATCCGCACGACTTGAGTGCGTTAACGCCGGGGCATTTTCTGATTGGACAACCGCTCCAAGCCGTGCCCGAACCTGACATTACTGACGTTCAAATCAACCGCCTCAACCGATGGCAACTCATCCGACAGTGCCATCAATCTTACTGGAAACGATGGTCACGAGAGTATTTGTCGACACTGCAAGGTCGTCAAAAATGGTCAAAGACGACTCCGAATTTAACGATAGGCGACATGGTCATCGTTGAAGCTCCGTTTCGACCACCAACCGAGTGGCGTCTCGGTCGCATCACAGAGGTCCACCCCGGCTCCGACGATGTCGTGGGCGTTGTGTCCGTGCGCACCCAAGACGGTGTTTACAAGCGTCCAGTCGTGAAACTTGTACGTCTACCGATCGAACCCTGACCTTCGTCCTTACGTCCTCGTCATGTACATATTCTAATTATGCTATTATTTTCTCGTGCATCAGTCACTATTTTCATTTATGTAATCCCTGTTAATTATTTGTCGGTTGATGCGTGTTAGGTACCCGTAATGATTTATTTTATTTGTATTATTTGTTATGATATTTTATTTATTTATTTATTTTCTCCGCAACTTTGTAATGTGTACGATCTGAGCTTCAACTTCAATATTCAACTCTGATGATTGTTTTTTGAAAGACCCTGGATCTTTCAACCCGGGGAGGAAATATTGGGTATACAATCTAGTTTTGTTTTTGAATTTGGCGGTCGTATGCGACATCGTCTATGTCGCTACGTTGTCGCCCTGCTGCTCCGCCGCCAAAAACTGTGCGAGCGAACTTTGTACCCCCGGGGAGGGGACTCGACCATCGCGGTCTAGCCGTAGCCACCCGTCGCTATCGCTTTTGGTCGTCGTTTCTGATCCGTCTAGGACACAAGTGTCGCGTCTCCGCCGTCTTGGCATCTTTGGGTTAAAACCTCGTGTTTCTGACCAACGCGACCCGGTGTGCCGTCGCCGTTAATACCGCCATTTTTTGTTCCGTGCACCCGAGCCTCGCTGCTCACGAACTTGTCGCGTACGAGCGTTTACGCGATTCTAGTTCCGGCCGTCCGTGCCGACACCACGACTTATTGTTTTCGTATCCGTCGCCCGTCCGATTATTCGCTGTGCGACCTCAAGTCGTGGTCACCCACATATTTCGTTTGTTTGTTTTTTCGCCCGTCCGTTCGACGACGAGTGAACCCGCCTCGCGGTCGTTGCCGCTTAATTGTGTTTTTTTTGTATTTCGTCGTCACCAGTACGACATTCGCACTGCGAAATCCGCCTCACGCGTCCACGTGCTTTTCCGTCCGTCCGCCCTACATCGTAC
Organism: Aphis gossypii; assembly: GCF_020184175.1. Taxonomy (NCBI): domain Eukaryota; kingdom Metazoa; phylum Arthropoda; class Insecta; order Hemiptera; family Aphididae; genus Aphis; species Aphis gossypii. The sequence goes on along the minus strand of NC_065531.1, from coordinate 4,812,614 downwards.
GAACGTGTCAGCCACGACGTGTTATAGCTTTGTCGTTTTGTACCGCGTTGTCACGCCGCGACAACGGGTGCCGAACGTAGTTTTTGCCCGCGCCGGCTTATTTGAATATGCGTTCCGACGTCTCCACGCCTTCGTCGACCAATTCGCCGTTTTCGACGGAAGTGCCATTGTCGCACACTTCACCGACGTGACCAACAGTATCATCGTCGTTTGGGACAACAGCTCCATCACTGTTTTATCACCTGCTATCAACCATCAGCGTTATCAGGTCGTACACACGCTCACTATTTGTTTTGTTATCATTTATCGTCATACGTCTTCGACGTGTTTGTATTATTATTTTTATTTGATTTATTCGTCGTACTCGACGTACATATTATTATATTGATTTTGCCGATCGGCTTGTGATCGCGCACCACTAACATTAGTACGTAAGAATTCTCGATTGCAGAATATTATAATAAATTATCATATTTGTCTATTGTAAACGATCGGTTTAATTGTATTGTATTTTGGGTACCTCGCAACATCATTACTTTAGCATTATTTATCTATCAGCTCCTATTTCATATGTTTTTAAATACAGTCCACTTTCCCCCTCCCACAGGGTTATCGATTTTAAGACGTAATTATAATCACACGTTTTCACCGGCTTCTTGTGCAGCCCTATCGCACAGATAGATATATCATTATTCTCTGCAAAATTAACAATTTTTTCCCATAACTCTAAAAAGTATTCTGGACTACGATTTTTTTTCAGAACATCATGAAGAATAAACAAATATATAATAAATTTAAAATTTTTTATAGTTGCCAAAACACCTGAAACAAATATAATTTTTTTTATAAATACTAAATGTGTACTTATAAGGACTAAAATATTATTTAACACATTACATACCAATTGCTTGAGCGACATCTTTACTCTCCTGTGCATCAATTTCATTAGTTAAAACATTGACAACAGCATCATAGTTGTTAATAAGAGCATCACAACTCTTAAATCTACAGACCCATCGAGTGTCACTCAATTGGGAAAGTGTAATTTTAGTTAAACCTAGCTCTTTTTGCATTTCACAAAGTTTAAAATTTGAAGAGGGTCGTGAAAAATAAACATAAAGAGCTTCTAACCCATTAAACAAGTTCCTTGCATCCTATACAGAATAAAATATTTTATTATTTTAAAACACAAAGTTGGAACTTTTATGATTATAATCTTATTTATTGAAGGTCTACCTTTAAATGTTTACACATGTCAACTACTACCAAATTCAATCTATGTGCCATGCAGTGCACATAGATAGCATTCTTAGCTTGAGGGTGAGCTTCTCTTAGCTTCATTTGCACACCTCTATTAGACCCAGACATCACATTTGCCCCATCATATGATTGACCTATCATTGGTATTTTATCTAAATTTGATGAGTTGATAAATTTAAGTAACACAGAAACTAATGCATCAGCATTTTGACTTTTTGAAACGTCGACAAAGCACAAAAATCTTTCTTGTACATCTAATTGTTTTGGATACCGAATACAAATTGATAGTTGTTCTTGTTTGTGACACCTGAGATATAAATATATAACATTGAAATCGAGTCATGATATACTTTAAATAGTAGGTAGTACAATTGACAGTATTTATGTTCTACGGATTACTTCATACTCAATCAATTCAATTATATACCTATCCAAAATATATTTTTCAAATGCAAAAAAATTTATAATTATATGTCACTATAATATTATGAGTAACTAACTTTCTCTTAGTTGAATAATTTTTAGCTAAATTAATTTATATTACCTAGCTTCGTCACGAGAAATACTAAACATTCCACTTTCTTGTATTTCATTTATGATGGTACTTTTTACATTTTCAGCACAGATGTTAATCAGATCATTTTGGATTAACCAACTAGTGTGATTTGTCAACTTATTAAAATATTTATTTTTAAATTCCGGATAATACTTTGACATGAGTTCACATAATTCTTTGAAATTACCTAACAGATAAATTAAATTTACTTTAACATGACCTAAAAGAGTATAATTGAAGAAAAAGCTTGAACTTAATAATATAATAATTTATTAATTTATTACCTTTATTATCTGAAGTATCATTCTCACAATGACCTCGAAAAGCACAACCTTGGCGGCTAAGTAGTAACACAATACCAATAATTATACATTTCATATACTCTCTATTTTGTTTAATTTGTTAAGTATGAGCAGCTGTTAATTGGGTAATAATACTATTACCAGATTGACATGATTTTTTATATTCAGCCCATTTAACTATGGCAGTTAAATGATGTTCAGAATATGCATGTTTTTGGATTTTAGTATTTTTGGTTTTAGCATTTTTTGCTCCACTTAACTGGAATATATTTAAATTATATAATATGTTGATTATAATTAGGTACGTACCACAAACAAGAATAAAAAAATAAAAAACAAATCACAAATGTATAAAATTACCTTTTTCCAATTATTAAAGCCGATTTTAGTAAACGTTTCTTCATTGTGGTCAAAAGTTACGGCAAATAAGCAACAAGGGGAGCAAAAAATAGCATCTTTTTGAATACTATATTCTATCCAATTAAAATCATTATAGTATGTGGAAGAAAATGCTCTATTTTGAGATCCAAATTTAGTTTTTGGATAAACCTAAGATAAATTAAACATAAATGTTATAGTTATAGGTACTATAACAATATAACTGCATACCTACCAATGTTCTACAATTTCACTCTAACATATTTTCAAAATACCTATAGGTAGTAATGTAGTATTCTAAATTTCATAAGGTATCACAGTGATCCAGAAAAGAAAAAAAGTTTGCCAGAATTATATTATTCTTAATGAAGTAGTACCTAACTGGACTTCATTATTTCAATAATATTTTTATATCTATTCACATACAATTATAAACAGTAAACACATAAATTTAATTGTATCTTAATTCTTAAGTCTTAACTGGTGAAAAAGATAAGTTAACTCACATGATAATTAAAAAATAAATAATTGGAGTTTTTATTTAGAATAGTAAAAATATTTAGGAAATAGGTAGATATAATATGGTATATACAGTTAAATAAAAAATATAAAGTTATTGTTGGCTAACTACTATTTTCATTATTAAACTGTATTGATATCTTACTTACCTTTAATATTGGTTGCTTAGGACCTGTGTTTAAATCACCCAAGTCTAACACCGGCGAATTTGAGTCTACCAAATTTATACTCGCAATTTGAACTTCAGTATTTTTAGTAGTTGTTTCAAGTAATACTGATTCGACTTCAATCTGTTGAGTTGAATGAAAACTAGCAGAAGTATTTTGTTTTTTTTTTTTAAATTAAATATACTGAACATATTTATTTTACGTTTGCAACACTCTCACAAACATGAAACACGCAAATGTAAAATGAGTAGGTAATGGACGAACTACCAAAACAAATTATAAAACTATATACCTATCACAATATTAGGTTTTATTATAATTTATAAGTGAAAATAAAATTGTAGACATGGATTAATATACGTATATTAATCCGTGATTGTAGATAATGAATTAAAGGAAAATACATTATACATAATACTGTGGTTTTATTTGGATTCCCCAAATATTCTATTTTTAACGAAGGTGCGGTTAACGCAAAAATGCACGGCCCCATAAGCACTCAAAACTAGGATTAAATAACTTATACATTCTCATAGTGATAACTGATAACCTATTATATTATAATAGTATACTGAGTATAGCCCGTGTAGACGTATAAATAGCCAAATATCAATATAAGCTATCAATAGACGCGTATAGTATTATACTTTTATTAGTTATTGCGCCCGTATTGGTATGGTATGTATTATGGATTATGTCACTACAGGCCTACAATTTACAACAATAGTAAAAATAATACCACGACAAATAAAATTTGTTCATTTTACATAATCTTAAAAATATGAACACGAATTTTGCATCATAAACTATAATAATATACTAATAAAGCTTAAAAATGTAGGAAATGTATGGGGAGGGGGCTATTGAAATGTTTGGGAGGCTTAGCCCCTAAAGCCCCCCCCCCTATTTGCGCCTAAGGTTACAATTGTTATTCACATAATACATTTTGTCATTTTATATTGATCTTATAAAAAACAAATTTATATATTATATTTATAAGTAAATTTTTTGTAATTTAGATTCTGAACGGAGTGAAGAATGTATTGATTTTACAATGATGTATGTTTTTTTTTTAGATTCTGAACGAAGTGATGAATGTATTGATTTTACAATGATGTGTGTTTTTTTTTTTTATTTTTGTGTCTGTCACCACGTTTTGGAGCAGTAAAAGTGCTCCGATTTTAAAAAGTGGACCCTGTTTCGGATAGGAAAGTGAATGTAGTTTGTACTTTGGGTGGTCAAAAGTAAAAAATTTCCAATAGTTTTCAAAAGCGCCGGGAAAACCCAAAAAAAAATTACGGAAAAACGGGAATTTTTACGCAAAACCAGTTTTCGACCAAATCGATTTTTTTTTATGGTTGTAATTCAAAAACTAATCACTGAAAATACTTGAAATTTTCACCAAATGTTAATGTCAGTGGTATCCGTATATAGTTAAATTTTCAAAAAATTTTGACTTTTTTTGAGTTATTTATAGACCACTGAAATTTTCGATTTTTTTGAGAAATTTTTTTTAAAGTGTCGATAAAAAATTTTTGGATGACCAAAAAGTTTTGAAAATTTAATACAAGGTTCCTTATGAGTTGTTTTTAATGTAGCTAAAAAAAATTAAAAATCGTTAGTCACAATTATTTTTATAAGCGTTTATAGTTCAAATTTTTACGAAATCTGTCGAAAACGCGAAAATTTGCAAGTAATTTTGAATTTGAAAAATCATAAAATTTTTTGTGTTTATAACTAAGGATTAAAAATACAACACTAAGTTTTCCATAAGTTTACCTTCAAGTATCTATAGAGAAAACTCGAAGCATCATTATAGCAAAAATTTTAAGTGCGTTTGAATTTTAAATTTTAACGAAATAGCGTAACGATAACGATTTATTCTCAAACGATTTTAAATATTTGTTATTATTCAAAAAGTATAAGTCGTAGATACTTGAAAATTTTACCAGTTATTAAGATTCGCGTTTTCTTTACGTGATTTAATTTTTAAAATATTTTGAATTTTTTTGAGCTATTTATAGACAACTGAAATTTTCAATTTTTCTGAAAATTATTTTTTTATGTGTCGATAAAATCTTTTTGGCCCTATCAAAATACTTGAAAATTTAATGCAAAGTTCCTCATAAGTTATTATTATAGTGATTAAAAAATTATAAGAATACATAGGCACAATTTTTATTTATTAGCATTTGAAGTTCAAATATTGACAAAAATTCGTCAAAACTATGAATACTTGCAAATTATTTTTTGTCACGCCTGCACCGAAAGTTTGGTTTTCGACCACGGTTGAAGCGTTCGAAAGCGTCCTTTTTCCGTCCAGCGGGCGGTAAAGTGGAAATCCCCAAAGTGCCGGGCGGAAAAGAGGAAATCCCCAAAAGTGCCGGGCGGAAAAGAGGAAATCCCCAAAAGTGCCGGGCGGAAAAGAGGAATTCCCCAAAAGTGCCGGGCGGAAAAGAGGAAATCCCCAAAAGTGCCGGCCGCCGGGCGCGTAGGTATCCCCTGCACAACCAGAAACTAAAATGTACACCTACCACGGTTCTTACAAAACATAAACTTTTGGTTACATCTTAAATGTATAGTAACCTCCTTGCATGACGCATAAACATTTAAACATATTTAATTTGCACTGTTGGGCGTGACAAAAAATAGTATGTGTGGCTCGTGCGGGAAGGCAATTTCAGTCTTGGGCGAAATGCGGCACTTGCCTACTGCTCGTGCCGCACACAACGCCCGCGACTGAAATGGCTCACTTCCCGCCCTTGCCACACAATATACTATTGTAGGTATATTTCATAAAAATTTTTGTATAAGTAGCTAAGAGTTGAAAATTTAATACAAGATTTTTCATAAGTTTAGCTTACAATAATTATAAAAGAATTTAAATTTTGGTGTATTCAGGCCATTAAAACATAAACCACCTTTTTCACCAACCACTGGAAATTATATCCTAGGCTGACAAATCATCTTCGTTCAGAATCGTTTTTCGTATACAATGATAACTATCATTGGATTCAAATTTAACACTCCTATAATATATAATAATGATCCATACGGTACCTAATGTACAGCAGAGCGGTACTCACTTGCCCGCTTTTTTTAAATTATGTTTTATAGTCAAAAAAAATGAGACGCAGGCCCATTAATATTGAAGTAAGAATTTTATAATTTTATTTAAATATTGTATTGAAAATTTCAAATTAAGCTATAATTTAATATTTTTATTTTTTCCAGCCGATCGATAATCAGGAGCAAAGGGCTATACAATTTAGCACCCCAGATTATCACTCCTCCCCTCTTCCTGGCCCTTCCCACTATTCCCCTCTACCTGGCCCTTCCCACTCCTCCCCTCTACCTGGCCCTTCCCACCCCTTCCCTCTACCTGGCCCTTCTGCCATCTCCCCCCATCATCACCTTTAAAAAGGTCCTATTCTTCTTCTCCAGATTCCCTTCTTTATCATCCTATCTTTCTTAAAAATGACCTTCCTATTCTTTTTGATTCCTCTCCTTCCTCTCCTCCCTCTTTCCATTCCACTCCTGCACCTGTCCCATCAACAGTCACGCCTTCAGTCGAATCAGCAATATCTCCTTGCTTATTTAAACAAGGAGATGCTGTCAATGTTTTGACTGAAGGTCGTCCCTATTTGGCTGGAATTGTTGAGCAAGTTGATGGTGAATATATCACGTATGCACCCTTATCTAAAGGTACGAAAAAGTTTTATTATTCACCATCAATTTGCTCTTCCATTCCAGACTCATACGAGATATGAGTCGTAATAAGGAATCTCCACCATTCCACACTGTGTGCAGAAATTTCTGTCGCCTTGTCGGAAGAAGGACATTCGGTGAAACAAGTTATCAATGTCAAAAATAAAAATAAATGCGGTCTCCCATTATTTTTTGTTGACCTAAATCGTCAGAATAACAACAATGATATTTTTAATATCACTTCGCTACTTAATACCAAAGTTATAATCGAGAAACCTCACCAGTCCCGTCGTGGTCCACCACAGTGCCACAATTGTCAAGCCTATGGCCATACCGATAACTACTGTCACCATGAATCTAAATGCGTCAAATGCGGCGAAGACCATCGCTCCGAGAACTGCACAAAGGATCGAGCTAGTCCACCTAAATGCGCACTCTGTTCTGATGTACACACGGCCAACTTCAAAGGATGTCGTGTCTATCAATCCGTTACCAAAAAACGCATTAAAGGGCCCACAAGGGTCTTGCCAGTCATAGATGAGCCTCCGTCCGGTCACACTCGACGCAAAGGAGAACATAGGACCTACGCAGAAGCAACTGTAGGCAACTCAAATAATTTTAACTCTGAACCTCTTTCCAATATTTTATCTCAATTTGTTACGCAACTTAATTCCCTCATCACCCCATTAATCTCGCTCTTATCAGCTCTATTAAACACATTCCTTTCTAAGAATACCGTAGCTCCTTAATTGCGTGTCTTCGCGAAATCGTAAATATCTAAACTGTTGTTATTAATTATTTTTGTGACCATGTTATATTATTTCTAATTGGGTTACGACATCTTTTTCTACCTTCTATCATTATTATCTATATCATGTCAAATTAATTGTATTTTATTGTATACCTTCTATTGTAATTGTTGAACTATAATAACTTTAGCTGAAAGTTCTAAATAAAAAAATAAATAAATAAATAATAACATAACTACTTTCAAAGTTTGTCTGAATCAAGTTAATATTAGATATAACATTTCTAAACACTACAAAACGACAACATCGGTTTCAAAACCGTGTATGATTAAAACTTCGCGTTCAGCGTAATGCTAAATTATGCATAAAAATCAAATAGATTTTGAAAGAACATTACCTTTTCATAACATTAAGATATGATCAATCCAATATTAAATTATAATAACTAGGGCTTAGATGTTGTTAAATTAATTAAAATATATTAAAGACGGTTATGGCTAGACTAAGGAACTTAAAAGCTTTAAAAACAGACAAATAATAAAATGATCAAATACATACATAATATGTACACTAAAACAATACAATTTCGACTGAATTTATTTAAAAATGTATTTATTATTTATTTTGTATTATTATTTTTTCTTTTTTTTAATAATTATACCCACAAACTACTACATATGTAGTAGTTCATGATTATACTTATTACTTCAATATCTATGTCATCGGATAAAAAAAAAAAACCGATAGGATTATACATAGATCATCTGTAACATGGAGTACAATGCCAATCACATGGATGTCACACAATATTTACATAACATTAGTAAAATACATGACACAATTTGTACCTAAAAGAATTTTAATTTTTATACTCATATATGTATGTATGCATAAATGTTTTTCCTTCAATAAGTAAAATACATAAAATATGCAAAATACATATGCAGTTGAATACATACATACAAAATGTAAAGTTTAATCATGACATCAAACATTATTAGTAAGTATTTTAAATATGTCCAATTGCATCAGTAAAAAATATCTCTGAGTATATTAAAATAAGTGAACTAACAAGATATTATGTATGGTTAATTAAATTTAAAAGCAAATTCATCGTTTCAGAAAGACTATCCATTTTTATAAGTTAATTTTCATAAATGTGAAGATATTTGAAATATGTATAATTTTGATATTTAAGAATCAATAATAACTAATAGGTATAATGACAAATTATTATCATTTAGTAAACTTTAGTAGGTACATTAAAATAAGCGAGCCGTCAAAATATTATGTATGGTAAACTTAAATTAAAAGTACCTAAATTATTTATTTTTCAAAGACTATCAATTTTAAAACTTGTAATTTAATTGCCACTAATATGAAGATATTTGAAATATGAATCTATAATTTTGATATTAAGACAAATTATTGTTGTCATTTACTACATTGTAGTATAAAATAAGTGACCTATTAAGATATGTATGGTAAACTAAATTATTTTTTGCTATATTTATTATAGTATTAAATGTGACTAATGTTTAAATATATTATTTAAAATTATGTTTAATTATTCATATGCTCAAATTAGTTTAAAAAAAGTTGCTTCTGTATGAACAACATTATAAAATATAACTACAAGTCTTTTAAAATTTAGATAGATACAGGCATGTACTAATTGTTTATAACACTCGCAATACTTAAATTTATTTGCAACAAGTAATAATATTAGTTATTACTTAGGTATAAATGTATATTAAACGTACTATGAGAGGGTAGTACAGACATCAAAATACTGGACGCTTTAGGGGCACCGCACATCGCTCTTTCAATGAGAGGATGGGACGTTGACTCCAACGGAAAATTTTTCTTACAACTACTGTACGGAAAAACAATAATAGTTTCACATTATATCGGGGATATAGCAAAAAAACGGTCGTGCGCTGTGTCTAACAGAAGCACACGGTCTAACTTGTGGAGGGGATCATGGGTGTATAGAAGCACATAACCCCGTAACCGATGTAATTTGGTCTGGATGCCTGTTTAGATATCTACGACTTAGATATAGTGTCCAAATAGATGACGCCATCATTGGTTAATTTTCTTTTATATAATATACTTATTCATTATTTTATTAAGCCAACTCAGCTTATATTGGCATTTTTTTTTTTTTTTATGGAAATGGGTATATTTTTTTTAATTTTGGTTTTATTTTACTAGGGTACACTTTTATTTAATATTTTTACTTTTACGTATATATATTATATATAAATACAACTTTCTTTTAGTAATATCTGATATTAATTAGTTCATAACAATTTACTTTAACGATATAGTAAATTAATAATCAGTTTTATTAATTTCAAAAACAACTTTCAGACTAATAATTTTAATGATACCGTTCACGTCGGGAACATTAAGATTCACAGACGAACATTTAACTCAACATTCCGGTATCTACTACGAAAATCGCGGACCGTTGAAACTTATAACTTCTCAATGGGACCTTACTGCATATATTAGTCTCACTAAATATAACGAACAATTTGACTACATAAATATTATGATTGAAAAAAAAAAAGTATTATGTGTTACACATATGCATAACCCAGTAACAAATAACTTAAACTGTAACGGTCTACTTACTGTAGCCGACGACATAATTAACAATTTACAACATCAAAAGACACAAGTTTTAGATTCCATAGGACACGTAATTAGTAAACGTAATGCTCTTCTTAAATTCGCAGCAAAAGCAGCTAGGTTAATTTATGGAATATGTAACTTAGAATGCATAAAAAAGTTTAACTTTAACATAGGAGTAGCACAAAATACCTCACAATCTAAATTGATTAAAGAACAAATTAAAGTGGTACAACTAAACCATGATATAGGAACAAACAAATATGTTAATATGTCATTAGAAATAAACGAATTAACAAATATTACAGATGAACAACAGGTTAAAAACTACTTAACAAAACATTTTATACAAGTTAATCTATTAATTACAAAACATATATTGGAAACAAATACGTTACTAGAAATAATACATCAAGCAAAGATAGGAGTTATTCACCCAAGTTTAATAACTCCACAGGAATTATTAGAACACGTTAAAGATATTAAAGAATCATTACCAGGAGGAACTGATTTACCCACTGACTTAGTCATAACTAACATTTATGAACTGGTGAAACTCTCAGATATTGCTATTTATTATGCTAACGACAACCTAGTTTTTATAATTTCTTTACCTTTAATTTATCAAAATGATTTTATTTTATATAATTTAATACCTGTACCAGTATGTACTGGCAACGATTGCGTTTATATAAAACCTATTAATAAGTATCTAGCTATAAGTAAGTCTAAAGAACATTATGCAACCTATGATGAATTTTACTATACTCATTGTAAACACGCTAGAGACTTCCTATTATGTCCTGAAGTTAATCCTTTACATCCTCGTAACATTAGACCCACATGCGAAGTATTACTATTACAGGATCCACCAAAAGTTCCAACCAATTGTGAAGTAATGCATGTTCAAATCGGTACAACTATCTTTCATAAAAAAAGATTCAAAAATGAATGGATATACGTAACCAACTATGACGTGTTATTCGTTACCTGTGATGAAGACAAGGAATCAACAAGCCATACACTCGAAGGAGTAGGAGTAATACACTTAAACGAAACTTGCAAAGGTTTCGCCACAAGAGACATATTATTACCAGGAAAAATTGATTACAGATCTGAATACGCAGATTTTAATCCAAAATCAATAATAGATCGTAACCAATATTCACCACGAACAGAGACTAACGGTTTAATGAAAGACTATCATGTAAAAACAAATAACATGGACGACTTACACTTAGTGTCTAACTCAAAAACTATGCATTATATATAACCATAAGTTTTGTTGCTATAATTATGACGCTGATGATAATACACAGCATAAAAACGAAATTAACAGAAAAATGCAAAACCCAACTTTCAGAACATGCTCAAGAGGAAAGCCAAGAGCTTAATCCACCAGCAACAACAAATCAAAACGAAGACATAATTGAATTTCCACTTACAGCAAGAAATAGCCCGGAGCCCCACTATGCAAATTTACAACCTTACGGTCTTAAGTAAGAAAGTCGGGGACTTCCAGCTTCGAGGGGAGGAATGTAGTAAGCTGACGGAGTCGTCTCACTATTTTCTTTTCTATTTTAACTTATCTACATGTACTACAAGGTTCTTCGCATTTAAATATTTTATTATCGTACTCGTAGCAATACGTAATTAAATTTGATGGCAATTTCCAAGAATCAAAGCGTATGGGAAAACACAGCCACAAACAACTTTTTCTTTCCCTTTTGACAAACAAGCCATGCACATAAATCATAGATGCGCACGCCTTGGTATAATAGCACAACAACAAGTCCAATCCAGGGTTAAGTGTCTTGGGCGCAAAACCACTTTTGTAGCTACAATGACAACATTCTATAACACACCTTTTTGTCCATTTCCTAGTCTCCATCATGTACAACCAGGGGGTACAGAGAACCATATAAATACAGGTCTCTGTCCGTCTTAATTTTTAGAATTAGTTTCACATCCACATAGAGCTAGTCTATGTCCAAATTTTAGATTAAACTTTTTCTCGGGCAGCTACTTAACGTGCTGTCCTCAAATTCTTATACACTTGCTTTATTGTAACAAATTATAACTTTAATTTAAATAAACTCTTGTATTAACATTGTGTCTTTATCTCACTTTTAAAACCCGTAATCTTTTCTCGACAACTTGATCCAACTGCAGATGTCAAGCACTCATTTATAAACGATGGTGAGAGATCACTACAAGAGGTATGATTATAAGATTACGCATAGAATTGACAACATTCCATAAAATAAATTTACGATTACGTCATCACTAAATACATTATAGTATTATAATAGGTAATTCAATAAGCAACCTCATCTAATCACTTCAGTTTTTTTTAATTAAAACTAAAATAATTGATTATCGAACATAATATAATAACAACAATAAAGGTATCCACCAATTTTCTAATAATTTGTGAATCCTGAATAAACGTAATTATCTGTTAATATAAATAATTAGGTCGTGTGTGTCTATGTGGTTAATTTTCTATTGTAATTTTGTACAATACACTCCTGTACAAATTTTTATATATTTGTAATTGTAACTTGTATAAAATCATATATGTACTTCATGAGTAAGAGGTATATTATTTTCAGAAATATTGCATTCTTGCCTATATGGCTTCGATAAAACTTATGTATTTGTTAAGAGAATTAACTAAACGCGTAATAGTGATTTTTAAAATATTATATCATTTATCATAATTATAATCCGTCTATTTTAGTGCTAAATGGAAATCAAACAAGGTTGATAAGAAAATTGTTAAGAAAATAGATGAGCCAAAAGAAAAATGTGCCATGCAATTTACAAATGAAGCGAAATTTCCAAACGTAAATGTAATTAATATACCAGAGAATTTGGAAAAAAAGCCAGTGAAGCTTACCTATTCAGCTCTGAACCGGGCAAAAAAAATATTGCAGCAGAGGTATGATTATAAGATAAAGCATAGAATTGACAACATTCCATAAAATAAATTTACGATTACGTAATCACTAAATATATTATAGTATTATAATAGGTAATTCAATAAGCAACCTCATCTAATCACTTCAGTTTTTTTTAATTAAAACTAAAATAATTGATTATCGAACATAATATAATAACAACAATAAAGGTATCCACCAATTTTCTAATAATTTGTGAATCCTGAATAAACGTAATTATCTGTTAATATAAATAATTAGGTCGTGTGTGTCTATGTGGTTAATTTTCTATTGTAATTTTGTACAATACACTCCTGTACAAAATTTTTATATATTTGTAATTGTAACTTGTATAAAATCATATTATGTACTTCATGAGTAAGAGGTATATTATTTTCAGAAATATTGCATTCTTGCCTATATGGCTTCGATAAAACTTATGTATTTGTTAAGAGAATTAACTAAACGCGTAATAGTGATTTTTAAAATATTATATCATTTATCATAATTATAATCCGTCTATTTTAGTGCTAAATGGAAATCAAACAAGGTTGATAAGAAAATTGTTAAGAAAATAGATGAGCCAAAAGAAAAATGTGCCATGCAATTTACAAATGAAGCGAAATTTCCAAACGTAAATGTAATTAATATACCAGAGAATTTGGAAAAAAAGCCAGTGAAGCTTACCTATTCAGCTCTGAACCGGGCAAAAAAAATATTGCAGCAGAGGTATGATTATAAGATAACGCATAGAATTGACAACATTCCATAAAATAAATTTACGATTACGTAATCACTAAATATATTATAGTATTATAATAGGTAATTCAATAAGCAACCTCATCTAATCACTTCAGTTTTTTTTAATTAAAACTAAAATAATTGATTATCGAACATAATATAATAACAACAATAAAGGTATCCACCAATTTTCTAATAATTTGTGAATCCTGAATAAACGTAATTATCTGTTAATATAAATAATTAGGTCGTGTGTGTCTATGTGGTTAATTTTCTATTGTAATTTTGTACAATACACTCCTGTACAAAATTTTTATATATTTGTAATTGTAACTTGTATAAAATCATATTATGTACTTCATGAGTAAGAGGTATATTATTTTCAGAAATATTGCATTCTTGCCTATATGGCTTCGATAAAACTTATGTATTGTTAAGAGAATTAACTAAACGCGTAATAGTGATTTTTAAAAATATATCATTTATCATAATTATAATCCGTCTATTTTAGTGCTAAATGGAAATCAAACAAGGTTGATAAGAAAATTGTTAAGAAAATAGATGAGCCAAAAGAAAAATGTGCCATGCAATTTACAAATGAAGCGAAATTTCCAAACGTAAATGTAATTAATATACCAGAGAATTTGGAAAAAAAGCCAGTGAAGCTTACCTATTCAGCTCTGAACCGGGCAAAAAAAATATTGCAGCAGAGGTATGATTATAAGATAAAGCATAGAATTGACAACATTCCATAAAATAAATTTACGATTACGTAATCACTAAATATATTATAGTATTATAATAGGTAATTCAATAAGCAACCTCATCTAATCACTTCAGTTTTTTTTAATTAAAACTAAAATAATTGATTATCGAACATAATATAATAACAACAATAAAGGTATCCACCAATTTTCTAATAATTTGTGAATCCTGAATAAACGTAATTATCTGTTAATATAAATAATTAGGTCGTGTGTGTCTATGTGGTTAATTTTCTATTGTATTTTTGTACAATACACTCCTGTACAAAATTATTATATATTTGTAATTGTAACTTGTATAAAATCATATTATGTACTTCATGAGTAAGAGGTATATTATTTTCAGAAATATTGCATTCTTGCCTATATGGCTTCGATAAAACTTATGTATTTGTTATGAGAATTAACTAAACGCGTAATAGTGATTTTTAAAATATTATATCATTTATCATAATTATAATCCGTCTTTTTTAGTGCTAAATGGAAATCAAACAAGGTTGATAAGAAAATTGTTAAGAAAATAGATGAACCAAAAGAAAAATGTGCCATGCCAGTTACAAATGAAGCGAAATTTCAAGCCGTAAATTTAATTAATATACCAGAGAATTAAGAAAAAATGCAGGTGAAGGCTAGATATGCAGCTCTGAACCGGAAAAAAAAAATATTGCAGCAGAGGTATGATTATAAGATAACGCATAGAATTGACAACATTCCATAAAATAAATAAAGTAAATAACATTTAATTCTACAATTATTTTGTTTTAGATTCTAAATGATGATGAATGTATTGATTTTACATTACTCCGATAATGTACTTTAAAAGAAGTTATTAATTTAACTCTCAAGGTTGAGTTAATTAGCAGAAGACATTTTTATTTTTTTTTTTTTAGATTTTGTTTTATAAATGCCGATAAAAAAAATGATCCGAAGCGCCTTACCAATTTTCTATTTTTAAAATTAAATATATCGAAATTGAATAGACAGATAATATTATGTCGATATTGTATTGTTTTTTTAATTAAAAATGTTTGAACACAACTAATACAATAGTTGTTCTTTTTACAGATGTTACAACATCGAATTTGACGTTGCCAGATCCTGAAAACGATCCCGAATCAATAAATGTATAAACTATAATTGTCTGATCAAATTACTTGATTTATAAGTTTTATTTTTTACGTAGAAATGCGAAGGAGAATCGTTTGAAGGATTATCAGTAGAGACCGAATATAATTCAATTTCAACATTTTCATCAGAACCCGGTAATATTGAACGTTTTACTTTTGTTAATCGATATGTAATTGTCACAGCATTTTTGGCATTCCTTAATTCTTATTCAGTTTATGTAGATATGTAAGCCAGGTATCCAATACATCCCAAAGGCAGTATTAAAAAAAAATATGTTTATATTTCCAAATTTGGCTAGTAAAACATTTTTTTTAACTTGTTAAGATAAGTTGATTTAGAAGAATTTGAGTTAAGTTTAAAGTTCAAAGTTTGATTTTTTTTTAAAACAATACCTATTTCTAATATATTTTCCAAAGACTAATAAAGAAATATAATAATTGTGTAATGAAAACACAAAAAAACGCGTCTTATTAAACGTTTAACTGGATAATCTGATAGTGTTATTATTGAGAGATTTTCAAATAATGTGGTCATTTAGTAAATTTTAGTAGGTACATTAAAATAAGCGAGCCATCAAAATATTATGTATGGTAAACTAAAATTAAAAGTACCTAAATTATTTATTTTTCAAAGACTATCAATTTTAAAACTTGTAATTTAATTGCCACCAATATGAAGATATTTGAAATATGAATCTATAATATTTTGATATTAAGACAAATTATTGTTGTCATTTACTACATTGTAGTATAAAATAAGTGACCTATTAAGATATGTATGGTAAACTAAATTTTTTTTTGCTATATTTATTATAGTATTAAATGTGACTAATGTTTAAATATATTATTTAAAATTATGTTTAATTATTCATATGCTCAAATTAGTTTAAAAAAAGTTGCTTCTGTATGAACAACATTATAAAATATAACTACAAGTCTTTTAAAATTTAGATAGATACAGGCATGTACTAATTGTTTATAACACTCGCAATACTTAAATTTATTTGCAACAAGTAATAATATTAGTTATTACTTAGGTATAAATGTATATTAAACATTTTTTTTTAATTGTATGTCCGAGAGTAGGCACAAAGACCTAGTTCCTAAGCCTATTTGGCAGAATTAAGTATCACTCCGTCCTCATATTTAACATGATTGATCATTTTAACTTACAGAACTTTGGTTCGTGCCAGAGGTTAAAAATAGATTCAATTGAACAACTAATTTTTTTTTTTTTTTTTTTTTTTGATCTTTAAAGCACGACAACTAAGGCCATTAGCTGTAATTATAGGTTTGTTTTTACTGTGGAGGACGGTACGGTTGTGGTTGGACTCATGTATATGTGGCAAGGTTTTTTACCACTACAATTCCCGGGTGGTCACCCATCCGGAAACTAGTGGAAGCGGCCGGAGCTTACTCTGAATCACATTGCGTGATTAATCGGAAGCACCGACCACACCAAGCCAAATATTAATGCAACATTACATGCGAACAGTGTTTAAACAAATTAGTAGAAAAAAATGAGACATTCATAAGATCAAAGTGATAGCTTTTGTATGAATGATTTTATAAAATATAGACTTTTAAAAGTTATACATTTTATAATTTTATTGACACAAACTAACAAAAAATCATAAATGAAAATAATTATTAAATAAATTGTTGAATTCTATGGAGCGATTGCCCGTGAATCGGGAATAAGGTAAATTAATGTCAAATATAATAGCAAATTTCAATATTTAGGTGCTGAAATTTGCTGAAAATAAAAATCAATTATCAAACTTTAAAATATCAATAAAAAAATATAATTTAGGTAATAAAAAAACTTATGTCACATTTATTTTGAAGTCTTAGACAGGTACAAATGTACAATGACATTTGGGCTAACTAAATATTTTGCTTTATTCTAATTAATTACCATACATTTTAATAAACTTTTGTCTTAAACTCAATGAAGAAAATAGATCATATGCAATAACAGTTTAAATTTAAATCAATAGGCTAAATAAAAATTAAATAACTGAATAAAACATATTAAACTATGATGAAAAAGTTAAATTGAAGTTTGAAATCTTAGACAGGTACAAATATACAATGACTAAGATTAATTAAACACTTTGGTTTATTTTAACTTATTAGTTTGTAGTTACCACACATATTATATTTCAATAAACTTCTCTTAATCTCAATGAAGAAAATATATCATATGCAATAACCGATTAAATTTGAATCAATAGGCAAATATCTATTTATCTATTTTTAAGATCAACGAATTCAATTGAGACTGAAGCTACCATGCATGACACGATCAAAACGATGCAGGAGCAATTGAATGCATTAACATTGAGGTTCAAAGACTGATCACTAAATACATTATAGTATTATAATAGGTAATTCAATAAGCAACCTCATCTAATCACTTCATTTTTTTTTAATTAAAAATAAAATAATGGATTATCGAACATAATATAATAACAACAATAAAGGTATCTACCAATTTTCTAATAATTTGTGAATCCTGAATTAACGTAATTATCTGTTAATATAAATAATTAGGTCGTGTGTGTCTATGTGGTTAATTTTCTATTGTAATTTTGTACAATACACTCCTGTACAAAATTATTATATATTTGTAATTGTAACTTGTATAAAATCATATTATGTACTTCATGAGTAAGAGGTATATTATTTTCAGAAATATTGCATTCTTGCCTATATGGCTTCGATAAAACTTATGTATTTGTTATGAGAATTAACTAAACGGGTAATAGTGATTTTTAAAATATTATATCATTTATCATAATTATAATCCGTCTATTTTAGTGCTTAATGGAAATCAAACAAGGTTGATAAGAAAATTGTTAAGAAAATAGATGAACCAAAAGAAAAATGTGCCATGCAAGTTACAAATGAAGCGAAATTTCAAACCGTAAATTTAATTAATATACCAGAGAATTAAGAAAAAATGCAGGTGAAGGCTAGATATGCAGCTCTGAACCGGAAAAAAAAAATATTGCAGCAGAGGTATGATTATAAGATAACGCATAGAATTGACAACATTCCATAAAATAAATAAAGTAAATAACATTTAATTCTACAATTATTTTGTTTTAGATTCTAAACGATGATGAATGTATTGATTTTACATTGCTCCGATAATGTACTTTAAAAGAAGTTATTAATTTAACTCTCAAGGTTGAGTTAATTAGCAGAAGACATTTTCTATTTTTTTTTTTTTTAGATTTTGTTTTATAAATGCCGATAAAAAAATATGATCCGAAGCGCCTTACCAATTTTCTATTTTTAAAATTAAATATATCGAAATTGAATAGACAGATAATATTATGTCGATATTGTATTGTTTTTTTAATTAAAAATGTTTGAACACAACTAATACAATATTTGTTCTTTTTACAGATGTTACAACATCGAATTTGACGTTGCCAGATCCTGAAAACGATCCCGAATCAATAAATGTATAAACTATGATTGTCTGATCAAATTACTTGATTTATAAGTTTTATTTTTTACGTAGGAATGCGAAGGAGAATCGTTTGAAGGATTATTAGTAGAGACCGAGTATAATTCAATTTCAACATTTTCATCAGAACCCGGTAATATTGAACGTTTTACTTTTGTTAATCGATATGTAATTGTCACAGCATTTTTGGCATTCCTTAATTCTTATTCAGTTTATGTAGATATGTATGCCAGGAATAAAATACATCCCAAAGGCAGTATTAAAAAAAAATATATTTATATTTCCAAATTTGGCTAGTAAAAAATTTTTTTTAACTTGTTAAGATAAGTTGATTTAGAAGAATTTGAGTTAAGTTTAAAGTTCAAAGTTTACAACATTCCATAAAATAAGTTTACGATTACGTCATCACTCAATACATTATAGTATTATAATAGGTAATTCAATAAGCAACCTCATCTAATCATTTCATTTTTTTTTAATTAAAAATAAAGTAATTGATTAGGTATCGAACATAATATAATAACAACAATAAAGGTATCTACCAATTTTCCAATAATTTGTGAATCCTGAATAAACGTAATTATCTGTTAATATAAATAATTAGGTCGTGTGTGTCTATGTGGTTAATTTTCTATTGTATTTTTGTACAATACACTCCTGTACAAAATTATTATATATTTGTAATTGTAACTTGTATAAAATCATATTATGTATTTCATGAGTAAGAGGTATATAATTTTCAGAAATATTGCATTCTTGCCTATATGGCTTCGATAAAACTTATGTATTTGTTATGAGAATTAACTAAACGCGTAATAGTGATTTTTAAAATATTATATCATTTATCATAATTATAATCCGTCTATTTTAGTGCTAAATCGAAGTCATACATAGTTGATAAGAAAATAGATGAACCAAAAGAAAAATGTGCCATGCCAGTTACAAATGAAGCGAAATTTCAAACCGTAAATTTAATTAATATACCAGAGTATTTAGAAAAAATGCAGGTGAAGGCTAGATATGCAGCTCTGAACCGGAAAAAAAAATATTGCAGCAGAGGTATGATTATAAGATAACGCATAGAATTGAGAACATTCCATAAAATAAATTTACGATTACGTCATCACTAAATACATTATAGTATTATAATAGGTAATTCAATAAGCAATCTCATCTAATCACTTCATTTTTTTTTAATTAAAAATAAAAGTATTTAAATTTAAATTTTTGAATTTTTTGAATGTACTTACAAACCGTATTTTCAAGTATTTATATGATTTACACCATTTAAGAAATAGGCTTTAGTAGTAGCAGGTAAATAATCAGGGTGGTCGTGAGGGGGCATTGCCCCCCTTAAAAATATTAAAAAGACATTGTTTTTATATAATATTATGCCCCCCCAAAAAAATTTACTTTGCCTCACTTCAAAATTTGTGATACTTCACAAATAATAATATTGATTGAAACTAATATGTTAATCAAAAAACTTAAACAATTTAATTTGTTAGTTAGCTGAAGGTGGTGTGAATTGTTAACCTAAAATTGAAGCCATTCACGTTCAAGTTCTTTATTTTTTATTTAAATAACTCGTTTATTTTTGTGTTCTTTAAAAAAATATTTCTCCCATATTTATCTTGTCATTCATTCAAATAACTGCTTTATAAATATTTAAATTAATTAATTTTAAAAGTTAAAAAAAAAGTTTCAAGTAGGTAGGTGATTAACTAATTTCTAATATTAAACCAAATAGAAAATAAAACGTAGTTACTAATATTGGTACCTATTCAATTAAATCACTACAATTTAGTTGAGTTATTAATTTATTAAACAATAGTTTAGTGAAACATACGTATTACGTATAAAAATAATATGACGATAAAAGATATTTCTGTTATGATTTAAAATCTACGCAAATACGTTAAAATTAAAAAAAAAGAAATAGAATAGTACATAATGTACAATAATTAATGTATGATTATAATATTAAAAATATATTAAATAAAAATAAATAACATATATCAATTTGTTGATCAACTTTCAATGTTTTTTATAGAGAGGGAGCATGTATGTCGTGTAGGAGACCAGCGACAATGAAAATCACTAACTCTTTTCCCATTTATTGTAATATGCCACCTAATTCAAACGAAAAAAATATTTTAAAAGTATTTTGTTTTAGCGAGAATGCTAAAAAAAGTATAAAAAAAAATCCTTTTTACCTATAAATTATTCATGTTTAATAGTAAAGTTTCGAGTAATTTACCAATATATAGATACACATAAAAACTTAATAGTGGTCCTTATAAACTAAATACGATATAGGTACTATCGAGGCAGTATTATACATAATATTATAATTTGTTTATCTGTGTAACTTAATAATAGTATGCACTCATGTGCTATAATGTATATTACTTAATAGAAAAACTAATTAAATTTTTCTTTTTTAATTTATCAAGTAAATTTTTTTTTTATGAACTTCATAACTTTGTCAAATTAATTGGCCATTGTAATTCTAAACTAAATACGAAATACGATATAGGTACTATCGAGGCAGTATTATACATAATATTATAATTTGTTTATCTGTGTAACTTAATAATAGTATGCACTCATGTGCTATAATGTATATTACTTAATAGAAAAACTAATTAAATTTTTCTTTTTTAATTTATCAAGTAAATTTTTTTTTTATGAACTTCATAACTTTGTCAAATTAATTGGCCATTGTAATTATTTAGTCCTTTTTAGTTACCTATCTTGATAAATAATACAAATAAAACAAAAAATGTTAATATTTTGATTTAGTAATTTTAAAGATACAAATTCATAATAATTGTGTAAAGCATTACAGTTAAATGTACAGTTCACAATAAATATTAAATAATAATAGTAGGTATGATGAGTTAATATAAAATACATAGGCACTTACTTGTGTTTGACAAAATTGAGCACAAACTAAGATAGTTAAGTAATAATTAATTAATAACTTATTATATTGTACTAATAATGTATATATAAATATTATTGCAACAATAGGATTTAGGTGATAATTAAAAAAAAAAAGCGGGCAAGTGGGTACCGTTCTGCTGTACATTAGGGGGTGGGGTTGACCTCGGACTAGGGTAGGTTAAATTTGAATGCAATGATAGGTATCATTGTATACGAAAAACGATTCTGAACGAAGATGATTGAGATGAAAAATTGTGCCTATGTATTCTTACAATTTTTTAATCACTATAAGAACAACATATGGGGAACTTTGTATAAAATTTTCAAGTATTTTGATAGGGCCAAAAAAATTTAATCGACACTTCAAAAAAAAATTCGCATAAAAATCGAAAATTTCAGTGGTCTATAAATAACCCCAAAAAAGTCAAAATTTTTTGAAAATTTAACTGTATATAGATAACACTAACATAAACCTTTGGTAAAAATTTCAAGTATTTACAGTGATTAGTTTTTGAATTACAACCATATAAAAAAATCGATTCTGTCGAAAACTGGATTTGCGTAAAAATTCCCGTTTTTCCGTCATTTTTTTTTTTGTTTTTCTCGATTTTTTTGAAAACTGTTGGAAAATGTTAACTTTTTACCTCTATAATGCACCAAGGATAGGTATTCACTTTTACATCGGAAACCACCCCTATGGTTTGAAATTGGAGCATTATTTCGACTAGTTATGCTGTACACAGACACAAAAAAAAAAAAAAAAACATACATTCAGTCAAACATCCGTTCAGAATCTAAAAAAATTATCTTGTTTTTAACTGAGTTAAGTTAATATTTTCATGAGCATATGATATGCACTTCGTATTATCCTGTCTTATGCAATCTTTCCTATTGTCGTATACGCCGATTACTCGGACGTATACCAAAATAAAGTTAAACACAAAATAACGCAAAATACTTTATTTGAAGTTTGAACACAACGTCCGGTGGTGATCGAGTCACACGATCACAACCACTGACTCCCTTTGCTGTCTTAGCCATCTCACTTATATATTACACTTACAATCGAATTACTATCGATTGTTCTACATTTTTCTATTACTACGTTAAATTTACAGTTTATAGACACTATGACACTATGATTATTATGTAATTATTATTTTAACCCGATTAGTAAATTATTAAACAAATTTATTTACATTTCTTATTATTATATCTTGCTTACTATGCTAACTGTAATATAAAGTTTACGGATACTGAATTGCACAATTGTTATTTTAACCTATTTGTGTGAATAATTAAGTATTGCTTAACTTATTGAATTTTACTGTTTTACTTATTATCTATAGTTTTTCTTAACTTATTTCTTACGTACTAACATCTCTTATAAAATATTCATACATATAATACAACACTATATATTGGCAAAAACTTAACTATATACACACAATTTGATGTGAAAGCTAAATTTAAATCGAATTGTACAATAATAATCTTTAAAACACCATATAATATTTTTTATCGTCATAATAAACCATTCATTTCAGCAGCGAAGGAGTAAAAACCCCAAAACCAATGAACACTTATAAGCAAAAAGAAAGTTTTTTGAAAAATGTGCCAATTTGTACATCCATGCATAACTTTCCTGTGCCAACAACGGTGGTGCCAAAAAAGAAGAAGGAACAGTTAGAATACGAATTAGATCGTTTGAAAAATGATTACAAAAAGTATAAATTCATATTAATAATAACAATATTATTTCATAAAATACATTTATGATTAAGTGATCAAGGTGACTGTATTGTACACAATGTAATTCACTAAGCATGTTCACCTAGACAACTATCCTAGATCACTCATTAATTTATTATCTTTTAGCTGAAGCCGCAAAAATGATAATCAGAATTGCACAATGAAAGGACTTTGTAAAATTCGTATTTCAATGAAAAGCTTATACAAAGACTTGTAATGAGTTTATAAAAAATAAGATTTTTTTTTTTTTTTTGTTGATTACAATTGGTTACACTATATTGCTAATGGAATTGTGATTGATGAAAACTGTATTATAAAAAGATATTATAGATAAGTTATTATCACGCCAGGTATTATAATAATTAAAGTTTCATTATTCTAAATTGTATTATTTTAATATTTAATACTTATCTGTTTAAATGTTGGCAAGTTATTATGTTACCATAACGTAAAAATATTACAATAACGCCTTAAAACTTAAAAAAAAAATTAAAACGTTTTTTTGTAAAGAGTATCTAGAAACAACTATTTTTAGGCGATTTAATCAATAACAATGCATTGAATTTAAATGTAACCCCTACCGACAATATAATATTTTTAACACTAAAACTGCACACGTGTAAAACCGTGTAGGTATTTAGTATAAGCAGCTAGTATATAATATTTATTGATATTTATTGATCCATATAGGTAATATAACTAACCATTTGTTCTTAACAATTTTGATAATTAAAAACTATGGTTTTAATAAAAGGTTCCTCATAGTTGTTCTTTCAACAATTTAAAATTATTGAAAATATAATAAAAAAATAATTTTCAAATTTACTTACAGATTTAGACATTTTCGCAATGAATCATAAAGATTGTAGTCTGCATCACCAACCCCTCCATTCCTGAAAATAATTGTATTATTTATTTTATAATTATTTCTAATTATTTTAAACATATTTCATTATACAGTAGTTTGTTTTGAGTAGATATAAATTACCATAGAACAGTTATTTTATATTTTAACTATTTCATCGTATTTTCCTATGCATGGCTGGATGCTTATAATAGAAAAATGTAATTATAGCTACTAAATTTTGAGTTTACGATAAATAAAATAGCAATGTAAGTACATGGATAACTGGAGATACTAGAATAATAATAAAAATGTACGCTAAAAGATTGGTTAACATTTGAAAAAAATATATGTACCTACCACTCAATCCTGTCTGGCGCCAGACCAAATTTTGAAGTGAGGCAAAGTAAATTTTTTTGGGGGGGGGGCATAATATTATATAAAAACAATGTCTTTTTAATATTTTTAATATTTTTAAGGGGGGCAACGCCCCCTCTCGACCACCCTGGTTATTTACCTGCTACTACTAAAGCCTATTTCTTAAATGGTGTAAATCATATAAATACTTGAAAATACGGTTTGTAAGTACATTCAAAAAATTCAAAAATTTAAATTTAAATACTTTTATTTTTAATTAAAAAAAAATGAAGTGATTAGATGAGATTGCTTATTGAATTACCTATTATAATACTATAATGTATTTAGTGATGACGTAATCGTAAATTTATTTTATGGAATGTTCTCAATTCTATGCGTTATCTTATAATCATACCTCTGCTGCAATATTTTTTTTTTCCGGTTCAGAGCTGCATATCTAGCCTTCACCTGCATTTTTTCTAAATCCTCTGGTATATTAATTATATTTACGGTTTGAAATTTCGCTTCATTTGTAACTGGCATGGCACATTTTTCTTTTGGTTCATCTATTTTCTTATCAACCGTGTATGATTTCGATTTAGCACTAAAATAGACGGATTATAATTATGATAAATGATATAATATTAATATAATAATAAAATAATAAATAAATAATATTAATATAATAATATTTTTATAATATAATATTTTAAAAATCACTATTACGCGTTTAGTTAATTCTCATAACAAATACATAAGTTTTATCGAAGCCATATAGGCAAGAATGCAGGATTTCTGAAAATAATATACCTCTTACTCATGAAGTACATAATATGATTTTATACAAGTTACAATAGAAAATTAACCACATAGACACACACGACCTAATTATTTATTTGTTAATACTCATGTACACGTTATACGTAGTGTGTGTATTTATCGAGCGAGACTTGTGCATATTAGTTAATATAATATTATTTTGTGATGTTAATAAATTTTTCTTCATACTTTAAAATACTTTGTATATTTAATTTAATAATTATATACCTAAGTATAAAAATATGTTGTCTTGTTGGTTTGTACGTTAACTTATAATTGAATTATGAGCATTTTCAAATATTTAATATCTTTCATACTCATAACTCACTTAAAAAATAAAACATGGTGAAAACCCAACTAGACAATACAGATAATGTTCTTACCTAAAAGTTTGATAATACGTCAATTCACTCTAATACCAAAACCAAAAGCACACTATTGAAACTGGGGAACGAAAATTAACTTTGTCTTATGAGTGTGTACGATGGAAGCAACACACGTGGGTGCAACGTCCTCTAAATAATATATTAAATTTTACACATAACAAACCAATTCAAATATATGAAATATATTATTAACTGTATCATAATGTCAAGTTGCTATGTTAATTAAATGAATATCTTCAGTTACCTAACCTAGTCTTAAAAAGCTGAAGATTACGTTGTAAAATCTTCAGTTTTTCACTTAAATAGATCAAAAATATGTTCAAAGTAAAAATTATGTTTATATTATTGTACTCAGCATTTGTTACGATTGTTATTCACATAATACATTTTATATGGATCTTATAAAAAACAATTTTATATATTATATTTATTAGTCAATTTTTTGTACTTTTTTGTAAAACAACTATTTATTACCTATCGTTTATCTAGAGTCAGTATTACAATGAAAATTTAAGAATTTGACATAATACTTATGAGAGCCTATTCAATAACATCATAGCTTAGGTATTTACTAATATAATCATACATGCTACCGTAGTCGACGTGTATTTTGTCATTTTCAATAATTATATGATAATAAAGTAATAATAATGTAAATTTATGTTATATTATACTGGGTACTAAAACAATAAAATATTTATACATCCTTTTTTATCGTCTTAGAAACAATTATTTAAACATTATTAGTTGATATTTTTCAATAAAATTATAACAATTATTATCCGTTCTTACTAATTTGGTATTTATTTCGTGAAAAATAATCTATTTTATATTTACGATATTAAATCAAAATAAAATGGGTTACGCAATTAATGTAGAACATCTGATTCAAATGGCTATTGATGCCAAAAATGTGAGTATTTGTTTAATTGCATATGAATATTATATATAATTATCAATGTAAATTTCAGAAACATATAAACCACTATTTCTTAATTCGACTTTTGGAAGTGATTGTGCGCCACACAAATTTAAATAAATTTAACGTTGATTTTACCGGAAGTGACCAAAACCGTGCTCAGGTATTTTACATTACAATACATATTTATATATATATATTCTATAATATCGATTATACTAAATCCTGGTACTTGTAAGCTACTAATAATTATAATATTTTAAATATTATAAATAACTAATAATTGAAAGGGCGTTAATACTGGAATTCATGACACTTTAACAATACCACTGAACGATGATTTTGAAGTGACGATTGATGAAGAATATGATGGAGTTTTACGTATTGAACGACCACGATCTACATTAAAAAGAAAAGCTCGTCAATGCCTAAAGCACGAAGACTTTGAAGAATCTGGAGTAAGTGCAGACAAATTTTTATAAATTGATCGTTTATTAGTCCCAAATCGGGATGAGTGATCATTTCCGCATATTATAATATATTTTATAGTTTTTAAAGCCATTTTAAGGATTTTTATCGTTAAAATGTATGTTTATACATTAAACATAATATTAATAACTCAAAAACTATACATATTCAAACTTTGATTTAAGTACAACAGAATTTTAAAAAAAAACTCATACAGGTACTTACTAATATAAAGTAAGAAAGATGGATGTTATTTGAAAAAATAACTTTAATCTGAGTTATTTTTATTATTAAAATTTAAAAAATGATAAAGTGTATCACGAATAACATAATTTAGAAGTAGTTATCTGGTCGCGATCTAAGTTGACCTATTAATGAATTTAAAAATAATTTAATATAACCGTTTATATTATTATGTATTCATAAGAACTTCAATAATTGTTTAGATGTTGGAGATGAATGGAGAATATGATGATAACCCAACTGTTTCAATTCTAACTCTCTCAACACAGCAAGAAGTCACCGAAAATGCTGAAGTTAGTATAGTTATATGAAATATGATATTAGATAAGTCTATTTCGAATAACATTTTATATATTCTTTATAGTCTGAATTTGCCCCTGTTAAATTTAGAATTACCCACTGTACCTCGCGGGAAGTTTAGCTGGTTTAATCTCCAATAATATTCTATTATTAATATTTGAGGATGCACTTGGGAAATTCAATAGGTATCAAAAAATATTTATAATATAAGAGCTATACATAGATATATACAACGGGTATCGAAATGTTGGCTAACCTAACGATATTTAGATTTGAGTAAAATCAGTTCAATTGTAATCATAGATTGTAGACAAATATGGACTATAGTTAGGTTAGGTAAATACATGATTTAAGAGACTATAGTGAGTAAATTTAAAAACAAAAAATAACAATTTCGACAAAGGATGGCAGGGTTTCAATCTTTTTATACACCTCTACTGCGTACACCACTATCGAGTTTTTTATAGGTACATTTATCTACGTTTACCCTTTATGTCCCTTTATCTATTGGTTATTACCTTAATTAAGGGTATTTTAATTTATTTATTTTTAATAAAAATGATCATTACTATAAACTGGTTAAATTAGAAAAAAATAAAAACAAAAATAAATTACTGCTGTGATTTGTTACGAAATTTGACTTTAAACTTCTAACTTGTTCAAGCCCTTATTTAAACTTGGAATTAATTGGATACAACAATTATTAATATATTATTTATGATACGTTTTGGATATTTTGATTTATTTCCGGTAAAGTCATTTTACACAGTAAACAACAACATACTTTTTTATGATGAAAAACATTTTGAATCGTATTAAAATAGTTGTCATAATTATTTAATAATAAAAATTAAAACATTATATAAAACAAAAAAAAAAAATTACATTTTACTCTAAAAAATAAAAAAAACGTCTGTTAAATGTTTGTTTGGAAACATTTTATATTTCATAGAAGTAATAATTTATCACATAATTTTTAGTCTAAAAAGTATGTTTTTACTCTTTTAAAAAAAGTTTTCATGTACAATTCAAATATGAGAAATCGTATTTAATTTTATGTCCTTTTGGCATTAATAATGATTTACATTTGTGCGTTATTTTTAACTAGAGATAATAAAAGAGATAGAGGAGGAAAAACCACCATTTAATGTGAACAAATTTTTAGAAGAACAAAAGGAAAAAGCGGGCAAGTGAGTACCGCTCTGCTGTACATTAGGTGCCGTATGGATCATTATTATATATTATAGGAGTGTTAAATTTGAATCCAATGATAGTTATCATTGTATACGAAAAACGATTCTGAACGAAGATGATTTGTCAGCCTAGGATATAATTTCTAGTGGTTGGTGAAAAAGGTGGTTTATGTTTTAATGGCCTGAATACAACAAAATTTAAGTTCTTTTATAATAATTGTAAGTTAAACTTATGAAAAACCTTGTATTAAATTTTCAACTATTAGCTACTTATACAAAAATTTTTATGAAATAGACCTACAAAATAATTTGCAAATATTCATGGTTTTGACGAATTTTTGTCAATATTTGAACTTCAAATGCTAATAAAAAAAAATTGTGCCTATGTATTCTTATAATTTTTTTATCACTATAATAATAACTTATGAGCAACTTTGCATTAAATTTTCAAGTATTTTGATAGGGCCAAAAAGATTTTATCGACACATAAAAAAACAATTTTCAGAAAAATTGAAAATTTCAGTTGTCTATAAATAGCTCAAAAAAAGTCAAAATATTTTGAATATTAAATCACGTATAGAAAACGCGAATCTTAATAACTGGTAAAATTTTCAAGTATCTACGACTTATGCTTTTTGAATAATAACAAATATTTAAAATCGTTTGAGGATAAATCGTTATCGTTACGCTATTTCGTTAAAATTTAAAATTCAAACGCACTTAAAATTTTTCCTATAATGATGCTTCGAATTTTCTCTATAGATACTTGAAGGTAAACTTATGGAAAACTTAGTGTTGTATTTTTAATCCTTAGTTATAAACACAAAAAATTTTATGATTTTTCAACTTCAAATATTTCGCAAATATTCATAATTTTGACGAAGTTTCGTCAAAATTTGAACTTCAAATGCTAATAAAAAAAAATTGTGCCTATGTATTCTTATAATTTTTTAATCACTATAAGAATAACATATGTGGAACTTTGTATAAAATTTTCAAGTATTTTGATAGGGCCAAAAAAATTTTATCGACACTTCAAAAAAAAATTTTCAGAAAAGTTGAAAATTTCAGTTGTCTATTAATAGCTCAAAAAAACTCAAAATATTTTGAAAATTAAATCATGTAAAGAAAATGCCAATCTAAATAACTGGTAAAATTTTCAAGTATCTACGACTTATACTTTTTGAATAATAACAAATATCAAAAATCGTTTGAGGCTAAACCGTTATTTAACGCGGTTTTGTAAAAATTTAAATTTCAAACACTCATAAAAATTTTTTGTCTGAATCCGGTAGAGTTTTTTTTACAGATATTTGAAGAAAAATGTATGGAGAACCTTGTACCAAATTTTCAAAACTTAGTTATAAAAGAAAAAAATTTTATGATTTTTCAACTTCAAAATTACTTGCAAATTTTAGCGTTTTCGACAGATTTCGTAAAAATTTGAACTATAAACGCTTATAAAAAAAAATTGTGACTAACGATTTTTAATTTTTTTTAACTACAATAAAAACAACTCATAAGGAACCTTGTATTAAATTTTCAAAACTTTTTGGTCATCCAAAAATTTTTTATCGACACTTAAAAAAAAATTTCTCAAAAAAAACGAAAATTTCAGTGATCTATAAATAACTCAAAAAAAGTCAAAATTTTTTGAAAATTTAACTATATACAGATACTACTGACATTAACATTTGGTAAAAATTTCAAGTATTTTCAGTGATTAGTTTTTGAATTACAACAATAAAAAAAAATCGATTTGGTCGAAAACTGGTTTTGCGTAAAAATTCCCGTTTTTCCGTCATTTTTTTTTTTGTTTTTCTCGATTTTTTTGAAAACTGTTGGAAAATGTTAACTTTTTACCTCTATAATGCACCAAGGATATTCACTTTTACATCGGAAACCACCCCCATAGTTTGAAATTGGAGCATTATTTCGACTAGTTATGCTGTACACAGACACAAAAAAAAAACATACATCATTGTAAAATCAATACATTCTTCACTCCGTTCAGAATCTAATATTATATTTATAAGTATGTTAAAAAAAAAAACTAATTGATATTCGTTATAGTCATATACCAATTAATGAAAATGTTTTTCAGTAACGATCGAAATGTAATTGAAGAAATTATGGAACATCTATTAAATGAAAATAAAAATCTTTGTTGCGCTATGCAAAAATTTAAAAAAAGCATAAAAGATATTGTAAATTATATTCTTTTTAAATCTACTGCACAAAATGTTCGAAAATAAAAAAATAATTATTTTACTTTCAGCCTAATGATAATTATAATGATTATGAAAACGAAGAAATTGACATAGAACAAAAATTCATAAACTCAGACATTGATTCACTGTTTACAGTTAAAAAACGTAAATTCGATGTAAGTCATACAGTAGAAATTACTTAATTAATATGGTCAAAATTCGAAAATAATATTCTTAAGGGGATTGGAAGCGTTGATTTTCTGTCTTTGTCTTACACACGTGGAATATAGGAAAAATAGCTATACGCGCCTGACAAAAATTAAGGTAGGTACTTCTAGTTGTTCGATTTAAAATATGTAAAGATAATTGAATTGGCATACAAGTTTACTTTGCATCAGTTGAAGTATATTTTTAATATTTTCAATATATATTTAATAATAAAAATTGACAAATTTATTAAATTTAAAATATTTATTCTCATCAAAATATTTATTTTAAACAATAAAACAATCGATAAAGTGCTTCGACCGATGCAAAGTAAACTTGTATACCAATTCAATCATCTTTACCATTTGAATATGCCGTAGTCACGATAGACATAGGTAGCTTATAATTATAAATAATAATGAAATATGAAATAGATCTTACCTTTTTATTCACATCGGCCATAGTATTCGAAAATGTAATTGTTTATGCGATTATTTAATCGTAATAACTAAGAACTATAGGTAATGACGATTCAAAACACTTTAAAGTTTAAATAAAACAATTAAACAAATCGACGTCGTAGTTTACAGTTTTATTCGCACCAGTTAAGACTAACCACAGTTTAACGTAATAAAATATAAAACAAATATTAAGTAATTAGGTAAAATGATGGTGGAGACAGCGAAAAACCAAGACTGCGAGAGTCAGAGTGGCAACTGGCAAGACCCATAGACAACACTATTAAAAATGGCGAGACCGCGGACTATACATAGAGTAATACTATATGTATAGTATATTACTCTATGGGACTATAGGATAGCATCACGAACTACTACTACTATGTAGTAGTTCGTGGATAGCATCATTGAATATAAAGTCAATGGATAGCATGCAATGACACTATGACAAGTATGACAGAATAATATGACGATGCCGCCCGCCAGTCACTGAGAGCCGCTGTATTCCATGAATTACGTGTGTACTAATATTTATTTTTAGATATAAAGGTCCCCACACACTGCAGCGGTGGCGGTAAAATTCTATTGTCTCGGCGGTGGCGGTAAAATTGTGTCCAGACTTATCTTAACGCTACCGCCACCGCCACCGCTATCGCTGCAGTGTGTGGGCACCTTAATACGATCAAAAATTACCCATCGTTATCGGATCGGCTGGAACTCGTGTTTTTCTGAAATATTCCCGTGACAATATAGGGAAGCCGGAAGCATTCAAGCATTATACATATTATACTAAGCAACGTTTTTATAAAACCATAAATTTAGGTCTGCGGGGAATGTTTCAATGTAATGTTTACATTGGAACTTAAAATGTATAGAACTCATGTTTTTCTGGAACATTACAAATACTTTCAGTGAATGTACCATTCTTATGTTAAAATTGGAACTTAAAATGTATATTCCTGTAATGTTTGTAACAGTTTTTTGCACGGTAGGTATGTATCTTGTACCTATGTAAATGATACTGATATTTTTAAATTAAAATACGTCATATTCTTATATAATATACATGTAACCTGTTCAGTGTTCACTGTTCAATATTAAAGTTACTATTTAATGTAGTTATTAGTTGATAGTATTCGATATTGTCCTGGATAGGGTAATAAAAGGCACACTCATCACTCATCATCAGTACCATGGCGTCGCGTCGGTGACAAAATTGATCAATATCGCGATACAACTTATAATATACGACAACTAATTGCCACATTAGTAATTAGTTCTAGTATCAAATTGTTAAATGTTTTTATATGTTTCAATAAAATTAATATTATTCTGCTTATTTTTTTTTTTACTTCAAATTAATAACTAGCGACTAGCCAAAACAATACTTACAAGTAAATTGAGTTTATATAGTGAAGTGGACCAATGGTATTCATAGGTACCACGAAAATTAAAATAATTGTTATTCAAGTGTAAGGTGTATAGGCAGGGGCGGCTCGTCAGGGGAGACTTTGAGACTGAGTCTCCCCCTTAAAAAAACCCAGTTACTTGTAAATAATAATTAATTAAAATAATAATGCATAAAAATATTTTTATTCGAATTGAAAATATAATATTATATAATTTATATCATTTTCTTTGTTTATTATTATAAATTGAAAGCAACTAAGTCTAAAACCTTTAAATAGTTATTTTAATAGAAATGCTATTTTAGTTTTATCGATGACGGCGACGGTCGCCGTTACAGTGAAACTGCCGCCGGACAGTTTCAATCATAACAATATGTAAAATGGTACGGCCGGTTTGATGGAGGGCCGGAGGGGGCAGGGAGAATAAGTTGCGTATTATAGACCCTATTGAGACTGGGTTCACGACAAATGACAATAATTGCCGTACCGCGCGCCGTTCTTAGTCGCTGTCATAATTTAATGCATTTTTATGATTTAATAACTAACACGTTTACTACAGGGTTTTATACTATCTTCTATTTGATATTTGTTATATTTCTAATTATTTTAAAAATGCAAAAAGACAATATAATAGACATATTATTAACTAGTGGTTTTAATACTTTAACTTACGAACAAAAAAATCAAATTAAACTTAAAAATATTAACTAAATATGTAATACTATAATATTATTAGATTTTCAATAACAGGGTTTTTCTTGTTCGTTGTTGTACGAAGTTTATGTTAAATAATTTTAAGTCTCCCCAGAATATTAACTCACGAGCCGCTACTGTGTATAGGTACTATAATGGTGTACACTGTACACATAATATTATAAAATTTCCATTTCCAATATTTTACACATACCAGTTATCATATAATATTGTAGTCTTTAATGTCTAATGATCATTAAATTATTATTATTAAATATTAACACTTATAAATGTACATTTATTAATTTGTTCTTATAATGTTCGGTAATTAATTTGGTCTCAAATTGAGGCAATATAAAAAAATAAAAATTGGATGTTTTGATCTTGTACTCAGACTTACTATTTTTGATGCTCGAATGATATGTCTGTGTTTATTATACAATAAATTGATACATACTTTGTAAATTCGTATACATACTATATTTTAATATGACACGCAAAATGGCAATGTGTTGCGTAAATAGGTAGCCTAAGTACAGAATAAAAACAAGTGAGTAGTGCACCAAATGGATTTATGTATTGAAATTTACTTGCCATTTCCAAACATGAAACAAGTCGTGTATTTGTAGCCAAACAATTTGTATATTTCGTGACTTCGTGTGGACCGTGGACTATCTGAATTTTTGGCAGAGCAGCGGTACGCCGGTACCAACAGGTATATCTAAAAAGTTCAAGGTCCATCTAAAAAATATAGTAACGAAAAAAAAAAATAGTATTCTAATTTCGATTTCCTGTTAACCTATGTACATATTATATTATTGTAAAAAGCAAATAGTTTGTAGTTTTGTACGACGGGTGATGAGATATTGTTTTTAAATATGTATACAATTATTATTATAATTTTAGGACGTGATGTACAATAAAATATTATTATAACAAGTAGTTTTTGTGTTATATATAAGTATTAAAAATGTCGGTGAATGAAGTGGAGAGGTACGAGGATACCTTGCAAATGTTGGTTTACTACTCCGTTATAATTGTTTTAAAAAATATTGTTTTATTTCGACCAGAAATTATTAACATTTTTTTTCGAAATCATTAATAGATTTTAAAATAATGAGTGTTATTCGAAAATAGAAATGTGTAGCTTATTTTAATAGTTAATGTCAGTAAATACAAATAATTGAATCGACTAATGACAATATTTTGGTTATACAAAATATTATGCTTTAAAGTTTAAAGTTTAAAGGTATAGTTGCTGTTTACCAATTTATACAATATTTTAACTTATGTGTGTACTTATAATTAATACTTGTCACGTAGCACAAATAACAGAAATAATAATAAGAGAAAGACAAACGAATCAAGCAACAAGTGTATATAATATTATCGAACGTTTGGTTTTAATAATGATATTAATAATAGTAAACACAAACAAAAGTAATAACAGAGAAACAGACGCTTTTGTTTTTAATAATAATAAACTAATGTGCGACGGCACAGTCCACACACGTCAGTATCCCGACGGGACAAAGTCGACGTAGACAAATTAAGGGGCCGTCGTACCGGCAAAAATACTGTACAAAAACATGCCAATTTTGTTCCAATAATACGGCTTACTGAATGGTTTTAGAGCAAAATACCTTAATTAAAAGTTGTAGAGGAGAGTTATATCGGGTGACGTATAAAATTCGATTTTTGATATTTTAATTTTTTATACCATTATTCGCAAGTAAAAAAATGAAAAAAACAGAACGCAAAATGGTTTTATCAATTTTGAGAATGAAATATCAAAATCGAATCTTATACGTCACCCAATATAACTCTCCTCTACAACTTTTAATTAAGGTATTTTGCTCTAAAACCATTCAGTAAGCCGTATTATTGGAACAAAATTGGTATGTTTTATAGTAAAAAAATTGTAATTACGGCCGTCATGTGCTGCTCTGCTAAGTATAGCGGCAGCGTTCGAAACAATGTTCATATTACCACCCCGCGCGCGACTGCAGCCGTACCGCACCATAGTTCAAAACTGGTTTTTATATCGCAGTTTATAAATAATTGTTGTTATTGTAATTATTGTTACGATAACAATAATGTTGGTGACCGAATAATATAATATATCGATACCGATATCGAATTTTATATTTCGTGTACTATTATTTTGCACGCCGCGTAGTGGTAGGTATTATATATCTCACGTCATCATTATTATAATTTGTACAATAAAAGTACGATTTGAATAATTATTTTTTTAAACTTGAATAAAATTTGATGATTTGTTAATTTTTTTAACGCTGAACCACATTATGAAAAAAAATTATTAAATTTAAAACGATATAACAAAAACAACCTTAGGTAATAGGTACCTACAATCTGCACGGTTACATATGAATAAATAATAGCCTGTTGAATAAAGTAACAAACGTAATCAATGTACTTACGATATAATTCGATAACTATAGTCTAAATAATAAGTGATTTAAATCTCTAATTATATTAATTATTTACATAAATCAGTCAAACACTGTATATATTTTAATTAGTAGGTACGTCTATTACAGATTATTAATTATTTATTAAATTTAATAAAAATAAACAAACGAATTGAAGCCAATTCAAAATATGACAAACTAGTTGACACCAATATAAATTTATTTTTTATTAAATTATTAAATAATTAAATAATAAATAATATTTTCAATACATTTTTTCTCATTTTTAATAAAAAATGTTAATCAGTACAAATTTCACCTATTATTAATAATTGAAAAAATGTTAACAGGAATATCAATGATGAATATTGTTTTATATTTTCCTATAATTTAATTATTCTTCTCGTAAGTCGTAATAGGTATAAGATAGATAATATATAGGTAAATAATAAATTTGTTAAAAAAAATAATTTTAAATACGTAGATTCAATCAAAATCTGAAATATTATAAATATTTGACTCTTATGCACAATATGTACAAACATATTTTGATACATGTACAATAAGCAAACATAATCAAACACAAAAGACGTAATATTAGTTGGTAGATATAGATATAGATATAGATAGATTTACCTATATATTATAGATATTATAATAGTAATTGTCATTTTTGATTTCTATCATTTTAAAATGATAAAAACATGACAAAACAATAATTAAAATAATTTTTATAATATCGGAATAATTATGTAAGGAAAAAACAAAATTTAAATGTTTTAACACTTTATTTTTTACATTATAATTTATAATATATATGTATAAATAATAATAAATAGGTATATGATATATTAGTACCTTTAGGTACCTAAAATCATATAATTACTACAAATTAAATATTAAATTATAATCAATTGAATATTACTATACAAATATACAATTACAAACCTAATTATTAATCGTATAAATAATAGAGGTATTAAAAAGTATAATATATTAACTAATTATTAATTCACAAAAATCATAATTTAAATTTCTAAAACTTATATTTAACAGATATACAGATATACACTTAAAAATAAAATATGTATAGAATATAATATGTATTTTTAAAAATATATACAACTATACTATTATACATATGCGAATAATTTAATTTACATATATAATTAAAGTGTATTATTAATTTGATATTTTCATAATAACCTAAATTTATTTTAAGTTTTTTATTATGTATTTGATCCGTCGCTAAATTTATATTTTCTAAAGTTTTTTTTTTTTTTTTATACAATTGTACTTAAGTATAATAATATAACAGCTATTATCGTAATCAAATATTTATTTGTATATACAAATTCATAGGTTTTTTCTAATGTAAGTGAATTTAATAATTTTTCTTGTTGATCTAATTTTGCGTTTATTTTATCGAAAGACTCTTTATCAAATTTTTAATTTTTAATTTCATCTAAATGAATGGGTTTCGGATATAGTCGATTAACTGCAATATTACAGCACGAATCATTTAAAGGCTTAACTGTAAAGGCTGTGTTACAAATGACGATTCTAATATTTGTTCTGTTATTATAACGCCCATAGCCGTTTGAGCAAGACAACCAGCTTTCAGGAATAATTTACCAGAACTTTTTAATGTTAGCCTACGAATAAAAGATCGTTTATGACAAATTATCGTGATTACAGTAGGCTTTTCACATACAAAGTACCAATTATTTTTGAAAATGATGGGTACCATAACTCTTTTTTAAATTCAGTGATATAAGTATCACATTGGGTAGGTTTGGCTATAGAATTTTTTATATTTCTGTTACACAAGTAGGATCAGTAACACTATTGTGTATGATTTCATTAAAACCACAAACAAAAGTATTAGCAACTTTTACACAGTTATTAATATTTGACCAAATAAAATATTTTGTCACCAAATCGTCTGTTATTAAGTACATTGGATTTTCAGTTATATGTATAAATTGTCCTAATTCATTGATTGGAACGTATATCGGTAGAATATAATATAATTTGAAAATGTCGATGGTACATAATGGAATTTTTATTGAAAATATTAATCTATCGTTCATTGGGTGAAGGTCTATGAGTAATATTTTGTATATTTCTTGTATATTATCTTCATTAAATTTTACAGGGAATTTTAAATTTTCCGGTAGGATATTTTCCATTCGTTTTATTTCTGACAAAAACTGATCTGGTGTAATTATGAAAACATCTAATTTATTCATTTGAACGTTTGAAATTATTCTTTGTAACCTCGTTACAAATATATCTAATTCATTAATATTATTTTCAATCAGGGATATTAATTTTAAAATAATAATTTGTTTATTTTCGTCTGCTAATTGAATATCTATGGTGTTAAAAGTTTTTTCAATTTTTTTCATATTTTTATCAGTAGAATATTTCGGCGTTGTCATTACTTTTTTAAAAATAAAATATGTATATAATAATAATAATAACAACAAATCTCGATATATTATGTTTTTTAAATAATCAAATGTAATGTTATTTTAAAGGCGACGGTGATTCAAGTGTCAGTAAAAGATTGACAGAAACAAGACCTTATGGACCTAATTTTATTATTGAAAAAATTGAATGCCGAAATCACTTATTAAGAAATTATGGTACAAAGTTAGCGGCAATTGGTAAAAACACAAATATCCAATACATCTCAGAAAACATATATTAAATAATGTGAAGAGATTTAGAACTGCTATTACGAAAGCTATTGATTATCGTAATACATTAAATCAACAAAGCAAATATCAAAAAATTTCAGGTAATTTACTATTAATATTTATTTATCAATAACGAACAATTAAATAATTGTAATTATAATACGATTACATATTACGATTAGGTTTACGCAAAGATATATCAAATAGTTTTTGTCATATTTTGGGTAATCATGAGCAATGTGAAGAATATTTTTGCAAAGGTAAAAAATTAAATGAAGTAAACCTATACGAAGATGCGGAAAAATGTGGTCTTTACAGAGAAGTAATCAAATAATCAAACGATTAGCAATGCATGCAGATAGTTTGTTAATGAATGTGGATAATAACGTATGCGAGCAATTCAACAGCATTATTAACAAACATTTGGCTGGCAAACGAATAAATTTTTCATTACGTCAATCATATAACACTCGAATTGAATCCGGAGTAATTTCATACAACACCTCAGGCCAACTATTGCGCTCATTACACAAACATGTAGTCCATAAATTAGTCCAGGTAAAAATGTTTAATCATTATGACTAATATTATGATAAATTGATAACATAGGTAATACCTACATCTTACATACATATTTTATATTTTTATCTACCAAATTAATTTTGTATATCTGTGATGTATATATTTTATATTATGTTTCATTACTTTAATTTGAATTTCAATTATATTAGGCGTTAGATAAAATACGAGTACATTGATAAATAAATAATATTACATATTTATATATTATTATTAGGGCTTAGATTTATATGTAAATATATTTTTTACTGTGACTAGATAATTTAATTAAGGCAAGAGATAAATTTATTTCAAATGATTTGTAATGAAATTAGCTATATTTGTATAGTAAAATTTATTTTTATTTGATATAGGAAATGTTGGTAAACGTTTTTTAAAATCAAGAGAACGAAAAGCCGTGTTATTAAAAAACAGAAGAAAATTAATTCCTAAAAGGAAATTATTTTTAGATAAATCGTGTGGGGCCGATGCAAATTACGGTTTAGCTGAAGCACTAATTGACGAGTATACGCAGGACGATCTCGAACGTAAAAAAAGTAAATTTTTATGTAGTCTTCAATTAAATGAAAATGCAAGACAGTTATTAGAAAAAGAAACTAGAGACCAATACAAGTGTCAAAGGTGGCATAATGAACGAAAAAATCGTCTTACAGCATCCACTTTGGACGGATTTGTAAACGAAGACCAACTACCTCATGTAAAAATTTATAT
The DNA here is from genome assembly GCF_020184175.1 of Aphis gossypii. Taxonomy (NCBI): domain Eukaryota; kingdom Metazoa; phylum Arthropoda; class Insecta; order Hemiptera; family Aphididae; genus Aphis; species Aphis gossypii. Next base: position 4,771,643 of record NC_065531.1, on the reverse strand, counting down.
ATGATTTGCTATATAGATCATTTACATCAATCGCAACTGAATATGGTAAAGAAATGGAGCCATTAGCGATTAAAGAATTTGAAAATATAAAAGGCAAAACAATTTTACCTTGTGGTCTGATGATTGATCAAGATTTTTCGTATTTAGCTGCATCTCCAGGTTAATAATTGCATATTTTACTTTTTTTAAATGTCCTATGGTATAAATATATTATACAATAGGTACAGATCTATTAATAAAAATAAACCATCTATTATATTATTATAAAATTATTTAATATAATATAATATATATATATATATATATATAATATATGTGTGTTTGTGTGTTTGTATATATTTCAGATGGTTTAACGAAGATAATGGTTTAGTAGAAATTAAGTGTCCTTATTCAGCGAAAGATTATACAAATATTAATGACGCTATAATAGAAAAAAAGGTTGGTTACCAAATTTAAATAAAAAATTTAAATCAAAACTTAGGTACTATAAAAAAAAAATAATATTTCAGATAAACTTTCTTCGATTAAATTTAAATAAAGAACCCGAATTAAAAAAAACGCATGATTACTATTATCAGATACAAGGGCAGCTGCATATTAGTAAAAAAAAATATTGTGATTTTATAGTGTATTCTAGTAATTGGTTACACGTAGAAACTATTTATTATAATAATGAATTTTGGATAAATGTCATGCAACCTAAATTAACAAAGTTAGTCAAATACATTAATTTTTATTAAAATATACCTATTTTAATATTTTGTATTCACTGATTTTAGGTTTTACTTAAATTGCTTGTTACCAGAAATCGTGATACCTCAGTATGGTAAACGACTATTAGTTGAAGATATCAAAGACCCTAAAGAAATGAAGACATAAGATCTAATCTTATATACCTAGCTAGTAGCTACCTATGCGACTATGCTCTGTCCAGCGAGAGAACTATATTTATATAAAATATTTTTATTTAAATAATAAACTAATGAAATATTAAAATATTTTAATTATTTTTTATTATATTAATTCATATAATTTTTTATTACATATATTATTGAATCATAATAAGTAATCTTATAAAAAAGGTTACAGGTTAACATAGTTAGTACCTATAATAATGTATGCATAAACAGTTGACATTAGCATTTAGCTAAGAAACTAATAAATATTGCAGGCAAACGCGTTATATTTTATCTCCTTAATAGGCTGGTTTATGAGTAATATATAGATAATGTTAAATTTTACATTTTTTTTATAAGCATTTAATATTTAATTTACAAAATAGAAAACGTAAAAATGAAGAAATGTGCAAATTATTTTATGTTAGAAATTCTTACTTCAGACGCTCGTGAAGCTTAGGCTGAATTTTATGAAATTATGAAATTATTTTATGTAAGTATAATGTTTAAAATTAAAATAAATAAATACATCAATATTTATTTATCAAAACTATTTAAAATGTTGCTAATATTTATTTAGGAAATTAAATTATCATACAAAAATTACTGCATGTCACTTATAAGTTACAACGTAAAATACGCAACACTTTTACTAAAAAATATATTTAATCGTAATAAAATTATTATTTTACATGTATTTTAAAAAGTAATTAGGTTAGAATATAAAATCAAGTTATGGTGTTAATAATTTGTATGCTTATTTTATTGGTTTACATTTTTAAGCAAACAGGAGCTTTAATTAAAAAATAGGTTTGCGACTTGTGAGCTAGGAGCGAGCTAGCGCACCGTATAGAATTCACGGGCGACAATTTACGTAACGCTCTATAATGATGCGAAACGTTCAGAATGACCGTCCGTGAAATAATAATGTAATTCTCCCGCAATTACAACACGCGGACCCCGTCGCGTACACGATGGGCGTGGTTACGGCCTACCGCGACGGCGGCGATATGGAATTCAACGCCATCTCTTGAGCGTTGTATACGTTTTACTTTTACTACGACGGCCTCTTAAAGAATATATATATATTATACAAGAAAAATCACGTTCGTGTGAAAACGAAGTAAATAAAAGAAAACAACAAATCAAATACGCAATAAGTCGCGGAAACGCACGGACTTATGATAGAACGGCGGCGGGCGGTGATCGATCGTAACAACGGTTAACGATAGACAAAAACGCCGCCGAAGCTCTCGGTGGTTGTCACCCACGCCGCGGGAGCTTCGGGGCTCATCGCCGACTCAGAAACTGGTTCGATTAATCGCTCGGGTGTCCCGATTGATTATCGAACGAGTGGTGATACCTAGGCAAGGGGGTCTAGCGGGTGAGATCGCGGTATTCGTGCGACACGACCGTGTCAACTCTCCCCCCCCCCCAAGCTGATAGACACCTTTGTCTAGAGCCGTGTGGTGCCGTCGGGTGCCCCGGGCACCTACAGTTGAGATGGGGGAACTGGCGATTACCGCCCAGTTTCCCACTTGCCAAAACTATTCCCGGTATAGGGCCTCGATATCGACAAGGATGTCGTCACCGCCCACCTCCATTGGTTCGTGTGACACGACCGTTGGAGGGGGGGCCTGACAAGCATCCTCGTCTACGCTCGGGGTCCCTTCCCGGGGAATAGCGTCCACCGGGGTTTCCGGCTGCCGTTCCGGGATCGGGGCTGGAGGCGGTGGCTGTGTCCGTGGTGGGACGTTTGGCGGCTGGGCCCGCGGTTGAACAGACGTCGGCTGCGTTCGTGGTCGGACGGTTGGCGGTTGTGTCCGCGGTTGGGCGGTTGGCGGCTGTGCCCGTGGTTGGGCAGTTGCCGGCTGTGGCCGCGGCTGGACGGTCGGCAGCCTCCGGCGTTGCTGCTGGCTTGGACGCCTGTACACCGGTGGCAGGGCACTGGCCAGCGCTGGTCCCTGCGCTGCGCGTGCCGGTGGTGGTTGGCGTGTCGGCCGTGGGTGTGGCTTCGCCGTTGGCGCCGTGGTCGCCTTCCGGATCGTCCGCTGGGTGTGGCGGACTGGCCCCGGTATGGGCCGACGGTCCGTCGGTGCCGGTGGACTCGCCGGTGCAGCCCTCGCGTGCTCGCGCCACCCGCGCTCGTACGCCGCCCACAGACGAGGGTCGGCCCGTAGCTCCGCCGTGTCCACGTCGCTGATCTGCTGGACCGATAGTCCCTGCGGTGCGTCCGGAGGGAACTCTGCTCCCAGCCCGATCAGCGTCGCCCTGGTCTGCCGCAAGAGGTCGAGTTGGGAGGTGGTCTGCCACACCAAGTCCTTCAGACTCGTCCTCATGTGGCCTCGGCTCGGCCGCCACCGGCTGTCCCGGCCCGTCAGCTGCTCCTCACCTTCGCGTGACATCTATACGGGGATAGTATGGAAACATAAAAAAAAAACAATAATCGCGGTCAATGGTGGTACCCCCACGCAGGTTCCGGTGAGCTACCGTAATACCACCTTTTTTTTTCACACGACTTGGCCGATTGCGGAACGAGTATCACTTCGTGTACGCGGGTTTCAAACTGGAGACGTGCACTTTGCGCGGTGGGTTCTGATCTGTCCAGAAAACCCCTTTCCCCAGTTTTTCTTTAAGTGTGACGGGACCCGTCCACTTTGCGGCAAACCCCGCGTGGAAACCCTGATCGGCTTTGGAGAGTGGGTGTGCCTTAACGAAAGCCCGGTCCCCGGCGGCAAACGCTCGCCGGTTCTCCTTCAATTTCTCGGCAACCGTGATGATGTCCGATGTTGCCGGAACCCGCGGCGTACTATCGGACTTCACGATTAGTGCCCAATCTCCAGGACTTTTGGTTTCGTGTCCGAACACCGAAACTGACGGTGAAACGCCGGTCCTGTCGTTCTTCCGGTTGCGCAATGTAAACAGAACCGCGGAGAGTTTCTGGTCCCACGAACGATGACTATCGTTCACCAGTAGTGCCCGAAGGCCCTTTTTCAGCTCCTGATTACGCCTTTCTACCGGATTGGCCTCGGGTGGTATACTGGGGTAGTCCAACCCCTCCACCCCCCATCGGTCGAGTGCTTTTGTCCACACGTCCGAGGTAAATTGAGGGCCATTGTCGCTTAATAGCACCCGTGGGTAACCGAATCTCGCGAACAACTCCCTTTCCAAGGTTTGGGTAATCACGGCGGATGTTGCCGCCCCCAAGGGATACGCTTCGACCCACCTGCTGTGACAATCCGTGGCTACTAAGATGTTGGTCTTACCCCGACTTGTGCGCGGATAAGGTCCCATCAAATCGACACTAACCACTTCCCATTGTTGGGTTGGTTTTCTAGGGCGTAACGGGACATCGATTTTGTTATTTAATGGTTTGGTACACGCGCATATGTGGCAAGCTGCCACGTAGCGCCGGGTAGACTCCCGTACCGACTTCCAATAAAACCTATTTGTTATCGCCCTATATGTCTCTTTCCATCCCGGATGTCCCGCCAGGACGTGGTCGTGATAACGCCACAGGATATGCTCCTGTTTGTCAACGGGTACCACCACCATGTACTTCATCGTATTATCCGAAATATTCCCTACTTTCCTTTTCTTAAGGAGACCCTCCTCATAAATCAGATTATCGAATTTTTCAAGTCGATTTAGTCGCGTGTTACACGCCGGACTATCTGACGTAAAGTTGGACACAATCTCTTGGATCTTGGGGTCCTCACCCTGCCAATCAATTAATGTCTGAAGGGAGATGGGACTCGAGTTACTCGAGTTCGGATGAATATGATAAATCTGTTCTGGTTCTCTACTTCCGACCACTATGTTACTCGTTGGAAAACCAACCAAATTTTCCTCCAACGCGTCCTCGTCCAACGTAGGACCGTCTGTCGGGAATCGAGATAACATATCGGGACCCTCATTCTGTACTCCGGGAACATGTCGAATAACGAAGTCTAGTGTTCCTAACTGCAGCGCCCCACCGGGTTAGTTTACTGTTCTTATCTTTCGCCCGGTGTAGCCACGTCAGCGCCGAGTTGTCGGTATACAATTCGAAGGTACGAGATTCCAGAAATGGTCTAAATTTATCAATCGCCCAAAATTACCAAAACCCTAAGCACTCACGCTCTACCGCAGCGTACTTGCGTTGCGTTTCGCTTAGCTTTTTACTGGCATAGGCAATAATTTTCCTTTCCAGGTCACTACCTTGTTGGAATAGAATTGCGCCAACCCCTATCTCCGATGCGTCCGTTTGTAAACAGAAAGGTTTCGAAAAATCGGGGGGGGTTAATTTTGGGGAGTCGTATAACTTTTGTCTAATGATATCAAAAGATTCCTGCTCGACTTTAGACCAACGCCATCTGACACCCTTTTTAAGTAAATTAGTTAGGGGATTAATTATGTCGGCGTAATTGTGTACAAACTGATTATACCAGTTGCACACGCCCAAAAACTTTCGTAACGTCCGTACGTTTTTGGGTAAAGGATGGTTTAAGATTGCCTCTAACTTTTCGGGTTGTTTGTCAATGCCATCCGCATCGACGACATGCCCTAAGAATGAAATTTGGGTCTGCCCAAAATGACACTTTTTCGGCTGACAAGTTAAACCACTCCTATGTAGTCTCTCCACTACTTTTTCTATGTGTATGAGGTGTTCTTCGAGATCGTATGAATAAATAACGATGTCGTCTAGATACACCTCCACAAAGTCACCTATCAGCCCCTTCAATACCTCACCCATCAGGCGTACGAAAGTCGCCGGAGAGTTTTTCAGACCAAACGGAAGTACTCTAAACTGAAATAGCCCCCTTTGGGTTCGGAAAGCGGTATACTTTCGGGCTTCAGGTTTTAAAGATAGTTGCCAATATCCGGATTTGAGGTCTAACGTAGTGAATACACGTGCACCTTTCATACCGCGAACCATTTCATGGAGATTCCCCATTGGTTGTGCGTCCGAGATAGTCGCGTCGTTCAGTCGTCTGTAATCTACGCACAGACGAAACGACCCATCTTTCTTTTTTGCGAGTACCACTGGTGACGACCAGGGTGAAATACTCGGCTCTACCAACCCCTGCTCCTCCATTTCCCGCACCATCTCATTAATATAATGTTGTTTTCTGGTGGATATGGATAAGGACGCAGTGCCACCGGCGACGGATTATTTAGTTGAATGTCATGTTCAATTAATTTAGTCCTGCCTATACTTCCACTAAAAACGTTTGCATACTTGGTCAGTGTTGTTTTCATTCTCTGTATGTACTCGGGTTCACCCGTAAATAGTACCTCGGAAAAATCGGGAAGGTGGGTCGGTGGGGGGTTGCCTTTTTTCCAGCACACGGATGCGCGTTGTCTAGAGCCCATATAAATCGTATACGTCGTATAATCCAACGATACTTGATTTTGGACTAGAAAGTCATGACCTAATAATACATCACTGAACAAATCATTTAGTACGGCCGCTCTTAAAGTGAATTCCAAATTCGAAATTTTAGTCTCAAACGAAGCTTCACCGCTCGTATTCGTTGTGCGACCGTCTGCTAACCTCACACACCGCAGTGGTCCTTGAACAGTATGTGCCATATTTTTCTACTACCCAGGGCTTCACGTAAGACTTTACAGCCTGAGAGTCTAGTAACGCAGTCACGTAACCACTCGAAAATTCTAATTCAACCGCGGGTGTTGGTGTGTCACCCATACAATGTCCCGATGGAACGGTTGTTGTATTTTGATTAATAGACATTTTCGTATCTAAATCCGAATTCATAGATTTCGACGGCGCGAATTTTCTATTATCAGAACCGAATAGACTGGAAACTGGTGGTCCGGTGGACAATTGTTCCCAAAATTTCTCAGGACACAATATATTCACCCCCGGATAACCCACTCCAAGTGGTGTGACGTTGGTAGGCGTGTACATAGAAAAGGTTTTAACCCCTATGTCGGGCACAGTATCGGCCATAATGTCAGTGAAATGACTATCAGATCCGATCTTGCGTTCCTCCGACGGAAAAATTTTTACAGGCGCAATGTCCTGGTCCACACTAGAAATGTTTTCAAAATCGCAAATTTCTATTGAAAATTCCCTCCCTTTGTCCTCCCTCTCCCTACATGGTGTATATGTTCCTTGGTCAGTCACTACCAATGTCGGCGAGTTTGGGATAGAAGTTCGGGGTAATTTTCTATTTGAAATATTGCGCGTTTCTACCGATGATTTATCTTGGTCAGATTTATTCGAATCGCGGAACTTAATTGAAAAACATTTCTTTCGAGTTTGGGGCTGCCAGGATTTACTTTCGGGACGACTTGTCGGTCTTTCGGTCGGCCCGACGGTCGTTTCCCGATTTTCTTTCCTTATTAAAATCGTTCGATTTTGCCTTATCGACGCGATTTTCGCAAACGTTCGCGTAATGCGGCCCCCCGCACTCATAACACACCACCCCCTTCTTAGGTGGGTGGGGGTCCTTGGGTCCTCCCGAAGGTGTAACTGCCAATTGCGACCTCCTCGCTGCAGTTTGGTCCGGCGCGGCGGTAACCGACCGCCGCGGTCCGTCCAATTGTTTTGCCACCCGTCGAAGGTCACGGAACGTGTGCGGGTTCGCGAGTCGAACAAGTGAGATAAACTCATCACGAGCGAGACTACCCACGATTTCCACGATATCCGCCTCCGGAAGTTGTAGCTCAATACGCCTAGCCAAATTATATTTGTAAATACAAAAATCTGTTAGGGATTGTTCCGGTCGCTGACGCACGGACATTAACTCCGCCATCAACTGCGACCGAATAGCCGGGCTGTCCCAACGGTCCGCGAATTCGATTAAAAATTCGTTCCACGATAACCCCAACGATTTTACCATTTTATACCAAGTAGCGGCGGACTCGCTTAACTGGTCTTGTATCAATCGTACCCATTCGGATGGTGGAACGCCGGAATTACGGAATACCGACTCGCAACTCTCGATAGTTTTTCGGGTCCTCGTATTTTTTTCCGGCGAACTGCGGTGGAGTTAATTTAAAATTAAAACTAAAGGCCGGATTTCGCGTACTCGCGAAAGTCTCCGGTTGCCCTGTACACCGATCCGAGTAGTGGGTTTCGTTATTTAAAAGCACCGTATTAACGTTATCCGAATTAGGCATGCCGTAAAATTGGGGTGAACGTCTATCACTATAACGGGGAGCTGCTCCTACGCGCGTGCTACTCGCGTGATCAGTACTCCCGTAATTGCGTCTATCCCTAAATTCGGCGCCCATATTCGCGTTAAAATTCGGTTCATTATTGGTCGTGTTGCTTCTACGTACATACGTCCTATCGCATATCGGAGGTGACGGAGATGAATATGCACGCGCATGGGGGTCGGCGAACGCCACCGACGGCCTTGGCTGTGCGGCGGACGACCGCCGCGGCGCCGTAGCCGTTCCCCGTAAGTCGTGTTCAATCTCCGCTATACGACTATTAAGTTCGGCTAAATTCGACGAATCACGATTTGGCGAAATTCGGGTATGCCCGATTGCCCCACAACAGCCGTGGCTTTTCAGCCGATTTTCGATCGCGTCTTGTCGCGCATTGAGACTCCTCACAGAGTTCCTAATGCCGACTAGTGCGGTTTCGATTGACTCAAGGCGGTTTTCGATACTAAATAGTTCTACTTCCCGCCGAACGTGAGCACCGGCGTTACCAACTTGGTGACTTAAGTCCACCAACTGTTGTGTCGTGTCGGAAAAATGTTTGTTTTGCGGTGGCGCATCACGATTCGATAGCCGCGAGTATACCCGCGAACTATTGTTCGAACCGCAATTATCGGCCGCGCCCGACAGTCTGTCACACTGGTCGTTATTAAAACAAATATTCCGAACTTCGTCGTCAATGTACCCGTCCCCGGATTCAACTACCGAATAGTCGGGAACACCCGTTCGGCGATTGTTGGTCCTGGGCGGAATACCTGCCGAACTGCACGGGTGCGTCGTCGAAACAGGCAATTGAAGAGTCTGTGGGTCATCACCCGTCATCCAAAATGCACTGTTCGAGTCTTATAAGAATATCGTTCTTAGCACCCGTGCTGTTAATATCGCGTAACTCACACTCCGACTTAAGTTCCGCGATCGACATTTGGAAAATAGTTTTCGCAACGCTAGACATCGTGTTTTTGTTATTGTTGATAACCACAATATTGTGGTGATACGGTTATCACCACTACACCGCGGACGCACTGTCGCGGTGTTTACCGTCGCCGCGTTAGCGCACAATTATTATTGTATTATCGTATTATTGTATTATTTTATTATTGTATTATTGTGTATTATATCTATGTATGTGCATTTTAGCGACGCGCGATCTCGCGCTACCCCCCGCCAGCCTGCGCGAGCGACCGATCCGTTTTTCTCGGTTCGTTACGACCGTTACGCTCGATTCGCGGTTCCCTTTTTCGCACTCTTTTGTCGACATCCGAACTGTGAAGTCCCGAGTTCTCATCACGACTAACTTCCGTTCCGTCACGCGACTTGGTCCGTTTTTTCGACACCGCCGACGCTACAACGCGCGTACATTGTCTCCGCGACCGCTATACCCGTTAAACCGTGTATTTATTTTATTGTAAAATAACTTTACTCTCGAGTCTGTTTCCCTACCAAATAAAAAGTTTTGTCCCGTCAAGCTTGTGTTATTTGTAGTGGTTACCTTGTCTCCGACTTCGAGTTTCGCTCGAAGCTCATAAATTGTCTGGCTGATAGTGTGCCAACAAAAGCCACTATCACCACATTGGTGACCTCAGTTTTACTCTGCTTTTTTCGAGTCCGATCGTCGTCCGACGAAGTCCGTCTAAGTTCCGCTCGCCACGTGTAGTGTGCCGACCACGTGTTTTAAAAAACTTTATCCAAGTTTATCCGCGCCAATCTCCCTCGCGTTCCTATCGATCCTCGCCATGGTTGTGACAAGCGATGCGACCAAGCCAACTACGACGCCGGTTGTCACAGTGTCCACTAGCTCGACGCCGACAATGACGACCACCACCGAGCACGGGCTATCCACCTCGCCCACCGAAGTCGCGTCTATTGCCAACGTCCGGCTCCCGAGCTTTTGGCGGTACGCGCCTCGCCAGTGGTTTGCTCACACGGACGCCATGTTCCACGCGAACCGCGTGAGATCCGACTTCACGCGCGTGAATTACGTGCTCGCGTCTCTCGACGACGAAGGCATTCGCGAGGTTTCCGACCTCCTCGGCGACAGCGTCTCTTACGACCTGGGGGTCTATTCTTAAAATCATACGAATGAGATTCGTATACGAACGATTCACACGATATATTTCCGTATACGAAGAGAAAATGGTATTCTTAAATCATTTTTATTCGTATACGAATCCGCGTTCTCCAAAACGTTCGTTTAGGAATACCGTCCTAATGGTACACAACGGCAACGTCGCAAAATATGTTTTTTCGTCATGGAAAGTAAAATAAATTGTTTAGAAATAATAAAGTATCATGAACGTTAGCGGCTTAGCGCTCATTACGAATCATTAGCGTATATAGACATGTAGTCTTGACTGCCTTGTACGTTGTAATTTGTATTTTTCTTATATTTATCTATAATATTTTATTAAAATGTCTTCCGAAAAAAGAAAGAAAAGTCATTCCGTCACCAATGACCAAAAGACAGAGATGGTTGAATTTTTATCGAGTCATTCGGACTTACTAAAAGGAAAACACACAGCTACTTTTACCCAAAATATTGCCGCACAACAGTGGCAAGAATTACCTAACCAATATTTTAAATGCAATTCCAGGCCCAATAAAAGAATGGAAAACCTGGCGTAGAGTACGTACATTTAAATTACAATTTATAATATATAAATATATACCTAATTTATGATTGAAAGAATAGGATGCAAAGTATATAGGTACCATATTTTAATCACTTCGATATACGTAATATAAAATATTTAAGTAGATATGTGTGTGCAAAACTTGCGATTTAAGCTGTGTGTAGTAAACCATCACCTACATTCATTTGCATACATTTAATTTACATTCATTGCCTACATAATAGATTTTAAATCATATTAATATTTAATAATAACTACAGAGTTTAAAATTTAAATGAACATTATTTATTTTTCGAACCATTTAAAAATCAGTTAATTAGATATTATTAGAGTAAAGTATAATATATATTAAATGTAGATCTATAAATGTACATTTCTGAACTTAGTGAGATATCTACATACCTCTATAAAACAATAATTTGTAGATGTGGCAAGATCTTAAGCTGATGCAAAAAAAAACAGGCACAGCTTAATAAAAGCTTGAGAGGGACTGGTGGAGGACCATCTACTGCTCGCCAACTTGATAAGTTGAGTGAAACTATCGTTGGCATAATAGGCGAGGTACCAATCTCTGGAGACCCATTGATTGCCGAGTCAACGGTTTTCTTTGATTTGGTGATGAATCAAATATGTAATATATACCTATATTTGAATTGAATAGAAATTAAACATAATATTTTTTTAGAAAATATATACCTAGTGACATCGAATCAAAGTTGATTGTTGAAAATCAAGATGAGGCAGAAAGGTTATATACCTAATGTAAAATGCTAGTTTCTCTTAATGACATTATTAAAAACATTTTTTTTTTTTTTTTACATAGAAAAAATAATATTCCATACACCTCTATTGATTCGTTTGAAAACAATATATTTAAACCGTCTTCCTCGAATACCACTGTTATTAACGCTACATAAGTGACAACTTCATTATTGACACTTTTAGACAGTTAATTAAAAAATCTATGAGCAAATTGTATTTAACATTTAAAGCATATCATAGTTCAATACGTGTTTGTCTTTATTTAATAGTGAAATTGTTGAAGAATCGAATAATATTAATAATAAACGACCATATGAGGTAGCTTTTGTAGAAGAAAATAGTAAAGAACCAATAAAAAAGTAAGATATTTGTTAAAATATTATGTTTAAATTGCTATGATGCATACGTATATTTGCTTATTTTGAAGCATATTACTTAAAAAGTATATTTTTGTTATACTTATTAAATGGAATTTTCTTCGCATATTTTAATGTAGGTATAAGTACATATTTTGATAATTTATTGTTCTATAATGACGTTTTAAAAGGCATATTAATAAAATAATAATTAATAAAACATATTTTATAATTATTTAAAGCATAATAATATGGGCGTAACTTGTGCAATTTTTATGGGGGGGGGGCTTTATTTCAAGTCGATATTACCGTATACTTAAAGATACATAGAAACTAAATACATATACCTAATAAATACATTTTACAAATATAAATCTTGCCCCCCCCCCCCCCCCGAGTTTACGATTATGCATAATATATTATATATTAATGTTTCACCTTATCTAGTTACTAATTTTTTAAATTAAACTAATTCAAATTTAAAGTATTTAGATATATTTATAAAATTATAAAATTATTACATACTTTAGCGTACAAAAAAAATTTACAACAAAAAAGCAAAGATTGGAAAACACTGTAAAAGCTGTAGGGACATTAGGAGAAGCAAGCAATCAACGCAATGAAATGCTTCAAAATTATTATAACATAAAAATTGAACATATGCAACAAATGTTAAAATTAAAACAACGATCAACAGTTGCTAAAGAACGTATATGTGTGGCACAAAAAAAAATTGCTGATGCTCTGAGCAAATTTACTGTGCCACATGAATAAGTGATACTGTGTATTTTAAGAACAAGAAATCAGTAGTGTTTTATTTCTTACGGTCATTTTTTATTGACTTATTATTTTATGATGATTTATTAAATAATTTTTAATTCTTTTTTACATTTGACAAATATAAACAATAAAAGAAAAAAAATTATAAACATAAAGTACACTTAAATTTAATTTATAATTAAAATAACATATTAATTTTAATTATATATTATAAAATCATTTACGAATATAAAATTTGGTTATACATATATTTAGCTATGGTCATAAGTAACGTCGAATATCGACCGTATCATATTATATTAATATCTATTATCTATCACGTTATCGGTATTCCGAACATTACCTACAATAAATAAAATAAAAAAAAACAATATTAATTGTTCTAAATATCTATTATAATAAACTACTCAGTACCTAGACCTATTATAAATTATATTAAATTGTAAATATATTATACAATATACCTAATATGTTTCATAAAATAAAGAATTATCATTTTAATATATATCCTGATAATAAGAAATTTATTTCTAGCACCTATATAATTGAACATTGTATAATAATTTACTGAAATCAATTAAAAACAATATTTACATTTTTCTCAATCAGTAAACAATCTATTTACTATATTTTGACGGAAACGCTGACCAGCTATAAGCTCTTGGTTCTGCCTATTTGGTACATCATCATTATGTTCCTCCATAGGAAAATGATAGAGGCCTAATTCTAAATCCGCAACTTCATCATTATCGCCATCTATTATAGGCACGTTTTCTGAAATGCATAGGTTATGCAATACAACACATGCATTGATTATTTTTGAAGCCTTGCTAGGAGAATAATGTAGTGTTCTATGTTTGAGAAGACAGCTAAAAATAAAATTGTACATATATTAGTTTTAAAAATATATATAAAAATTGTACAAGGTTTACCGAAAACGCATTTTTAAGACTCCATTACATCTTTCAATACAAGATCTTGCGTGACAAAATGTTTTATTAAATCTGTACTCCGGAGTATTAGGTTCAGCGTTTAAAAATGGTGTTAATAACCATGGTCGAAGGGGATATCCTGAATCTCCTATATAAGCATATACATAATACTAATATACTATTCCTATAACAAAATTATTTACTTAATACTATAAAATTAGGTGAGATTCTAACCTATTAGAAAATACGAAGTGAAACCTCGACCATGTAAATCTGTAATAAATTGTTTTACAACACTATCGTTCCATATGTGTGTATCGTGTGTAGACCCAGGCCACCTAGCCGACACATTCAAAATATGTAAGTTTGCATCACATATCTATAAAAAAAATAATAATGATTATTGTTTTAATCGTTTAGTAACTAATTAAACTGCGTAAATGGACTGCATGAATTCAATATATAGGTGTATTCAGTATATATATGTCAACTATGTGTTGTTTACGTTTAACCAATGTACAACATAGTACATTTGCATTCAGCAGAAACCATTTTACGTTGTTAGCTTTAATATTAGTCAATTTGCTTATTATTAAACTCAATGGCAAGAATACCTATATAGGTACTTATAGGGCATCACATAGGATTTATTGAATATTATTATTATAATTTATAAATATTTTAAAGTTCCAAAATATTGTAGATAGGTACTTACAAGTTGAGTATTTATTGAATGATAGCCTTTGCGATTTACATAAATATTTTCTGGGTAAATTGGATCATCTTTTTTAGGAGGTGTTATAGCAATGTGTGTACAATCAATCGCTCCTATAACACCTTGTAATTTATACTTAGAAAAAAATCTAAGAAAATATCAAATAATATAACTCATTATTTTAAAACAATTACTGGAAAATTAATAATAAAATAATATATACTTACCCTGTTCTTACATCATCCAATTCATTAAAGTTATTGGGAAATTTAACAAACTGATTAAAAATTGCAGGATTTGTTATTGCGTTTGTTACTTCTTCAATAACTCTGCTTACTGAAGCTTGAGAAATAGATGTATGCCGGTTTTCACCAACATCTAATTGGTAACTGCCAGCAGCAAAAAATCTTAAAGCAGTAATTACCTAAAAGTAAAATAATTTTCAATTTAAACTAAAAAAAAAAATACATATATTTTTAGCTTGCCATAGGCTAATAACCAAACGGTGATAACTCAATTATTTGAAAATCTATAATTTAGTTGTTTTATTTATTTTATAGTCGTAAGTATCAACCAATTAAATCTATTTTGGATCGTAATTACGTCAATGAAGTGCTGTTTAAACCGTCAAAGCGTATAGGTACTATAGACCTGCAAGGGCCGTATATTTTCGGTTCGGTCCGGTCCATCAATTTTATCCTTAAGCCCGGTCCGGCCCGGTACAAACCATATTGTGAAAAAAAAGCCCAGGCCCGGCCCGAAAATCATATTAAGCTCATAAATGTCTCGTCCGGTGGGCCATTAAT